>NC_056732.1:844778728-845121228 GCF_019279795.1 Protopterus annectens
CAAGAACTAATAAAGTTAAACCACTACTTCTGAAAAACATCATCATCCTTCACTGCCAGACTAGCTGCATACTCCTACGGCTGCACTAGGACAGCAGCACTCAAAGAAAAGTATTTCCTTGTCACAAAACAATGTTTCTACGTTTAATCCAACTCTAAGAATGTGACACACAAATAAAAATACAAATTAAGCAACACTCCTACAGATTTCTACCTAAAATAATCCCCTAAACACCAATTTAACTTTTTTTTTTAATTTTTTACTTTCCGGTACTTACCTATTATCTGGGACAATTCATGGGGGAGGAAAAAAAAAACACACACCATTTTATAACCATAACAACTATTTAAACAATTCAATAAAAAGTTGTACACCCATTCACAACTGCAGTCATGTTAATCCATATAGTAAAGACTTATCAGTAAGAGTCAACCAACATCACAGGAAAATACAGCTTAGTATCAGAGCTCAAGAGTCTGAACAAAAGCAATAAGCTTCTCAAACCCAATATCTAAGATTAAATCAACATACCATACAGTATTGTTACAAACTGAGCTCAAAACATGTCAATGTAAGCAACTCAATATATTTATAGTTTGAAATAGCTTTCAGAGTCGGTGCAAACCAAAGGAGAAAAGTTACCACAGCAAATATTCGTCATCGTAGTGCATTCTATGCCCCCTGTAAAATTAAGTCAAGGAGACTGTCACAGCATAAAAAAAAAACACAAGGAATGCAGTACTGCACAAATGATTATGACATGAAGATCAAGTTCATGGTTGAGGCTGTCTTAATAAACCTCTCAAGTCATATTACACCAAATCTTTGAATTATAAGACAATTGTCCAATATATAAAAAAAAAAAAAGCTACCAATCAAGACTACCACCATCCAATCTCCATTGTACCCACCGTTAAGAAAAACACACTAGTTACCAACACCATTCACAACAGTAATAAAGAAAAAATAAACTACCTTTGAAAATTAAAATAAATTATACAAACCGAAAACAACTCCTTCAGTGGCAACTACGAACAATTCGGTTTAAATGCTACATGAGCAAGAATCTTCCAAATAAAATTAGAACTGTAGTGCAGGCACACCCCAAGATTTAATATGAAACCTCTATTGCAAACTTTATTAAACAGGTTACAAGACAGTAATTATATATTAAAAATCTGTACCCATAGTGATCTTTCAAGCAGGAATTACCTGAAACTAGTATGCATTTGGTTATTGGGTTTTCATCTGGCTACACCCCCATCTCACACATGCCAATCCTACACATCCCCTCACTTTTCAGACTTCCTCACAATCTAAATTTACATGCTACTCCATACCTACTTCCGCAGCACAATTTATGACAAACTACTACTACTCTAACTTCTAAGTTGCAAAGCTACAAGAATTTGTTACTACCACAATTAACTCCCCAAGTGATGCACACATCCTACAGAAAGGCCTCACTCAGACCAATGACTGGTGTCGAAACCATGGCCTTAAGCTTAATGCCAAAAAATGCATAGTCATCCCCTTTGGGAAAAATTCAGTTCCCACCAATTACCACATCGATGGGAGCCCACTGAACACTGAAGGAGTTATAAGAGATCTGGGGACACAGGTTGAGAGCAACCTCTCCTATGACCACCACATTGCCACTGTGGTCAGAAAGTCCTGTGTGGCACATCTCATTACCAATGGTTTTGCATCCAGGAAGAAAGAGATAATTTCTCTCTACTCTTCCTTCATTAGACCAATCCTAGAGTATAATGTCCCATTTGCCATGTACCTCGCTAGACACATGCAACAGCTGGAAAGGCCACAAAAGTACCTCACGAAGAGGATCATAGGCCTTCAACAAATGTTCTACACGGACAGACTCCAAAAACCCCAGCTATTCTTGGTCTCATATTGTCTACTAAGGCGATCTCTGCTTGACTTGCAAAGCCATGTCTGACCCAACTCTGTCAGAAATGCTACAGCTAAAGAAATCTCAATCCCTCCACACCACACGCTCCAGAGACCTCATCCTCATTACCACAATCAACAGAACCTGCTGAAGAGACAGGTTCATAAACCAGAGACTGCCCATGCTCTGGAATATACTTCCCATACATGTCAAGCAGTGAACTTCACTGGCCCTCTTTGAGAAATCTTCATGAGTGGCTCCGTCCCCCCCCCCCGGGTTCACTCCGGTGGCTCTATTTGATAGAGGCACTGAGAACTAATGCTGGGCGGCACAATGCCAGGGCACTTCCTTGGCCTAGGCTTGTAAAGGCTCCAGGACCATTAGCCTAGTACACACCTATGAAAAGGTCTTCTGCCCCCCCCCCCAAAGAAAAATGCAGTCCTGAAATTAATATGTTTATTCATTGGGGTCTGTGTTTGAAGTCAGCCACTGCCAAAAAGAATGCACGGAGAGCTGTCATAATCCTACCACAGAAGATTATCCATTAAGAGACATGCTTGTACAATGCCAGTTTATATACACCATTAGACAATTCATACCTACCTATGTTAAATATAAAGTGTCTTCTGGCCATAGCTCACAGCTTCTTTGCTCAAGGATGCTACAGAAAACCAAAATAAGCAACCCCAAACCAAGGTCAATTTTCAAAATTTTTTTTATACAGTCATTCTTTGTTGATCGGGTTAGTCAAACTAGGCCTCTTTTCAGGAAAGACCTGAGGTGGTATTTATACAACTAGAGGAAATTTAGCCACGGTAACATGGAACTTTCCTCCGCTCTTCTGGATAGGTGTCATGGGAATCGTTTACAACCACCAACTCAAGCAGATGTTGCCTCAATTTAATGTCGCAGCTGAAGGACAGTACGTTCAGCAGTGTAGCATCCCTTTATGCTGTACTGCACTGTCAATAACTGATCTACCTGGGGTGGGAATGGAACTCACAACCCTCAACACCAAAGAAGTTTGTGCCACTGACACTTCACTACAATTCGCAGGTTATGCATAAACATGCACGTAAAGTCAACATTTTACTAGTGAGACGTTCCGCAAAACTATTGAAAGACATGTTAGTCACTGATTTAACTAGGAAAAGGCCTACAAATACCAATTTTCTTACTAGCATACAAAAATAACTAAAATACAGCTCATATCACCTGATCATTCTACTGAATTTTTCACAGCAGTTTCTTATACTCAAGTTATAATATTTTTGTACGTTATTTATATAAATTTGATACAATAATGATCGACACGTAAGCCTTCTCTTTACTACTTTCGATTTTCTTTACACCACAGCTATAAATACATGATGCTCTCTCTCAAAGCCAAACTTTTAAAGAAGAGCACTACGCCATATACGGAGGACTGTCTATCCAATATGAAACGAAAGTACACACACGTCGCATCTCTTTTATGAAAGTCGGACTGTCGCAGATATCAAAGTTTATGACGGTTTCCTCTATTATGTACCATTAAAATCTTCGACACACTCCAGTGATGTGTGTTCTGAATGTTAGCTCATTTACCATCAATAAAAAAACGCAGCAAAAAATGACCAAGTCCAAATGAGTAAACAAAAAAGTGACGGCAAACGAGCGCACTAAATTGCATACACTTAATATAAAAAGAATACGCTTCAAAAGTGAGAATAAAGCGTATAAAAACACAAATGTCATGAGAAGAGTACATCACACCACTGAACATTACCACTCACCATTTAATTTCTCAATGTACGGTATCCTGTAAGTCTTGTTACTCAGTTAGGACCGGAAGTGGAAGTCTGAACCGGAAGTGTGTGCAATAAACTGAGTTACAAGGTATGAGCGACCGGAAAATCAATCCTCCAAATAGAAGTGTTGAATTGTGCTTGCAAAATAGAAGGAGGTGGAGTATTTTATGATCATCATTCATAGGTGTTGTTTCTTAGGCGAATGTCTTGATTAGAAATTTCCCGCTACTGGATTACTCAATTCTGAAATCCAATACTATAACGTGCTTGAAGAGACTTTTTTTCTGTTATTTTGGAGATGTAGAGTGTATTACCCTTATGATCACGCAATGGGAAGGGGCTCCTGTAAGGACATTTGTTGTATTCTTCCATTGTGGTGGTGGGTTGATGATGGCGTTAGCTGTCATTTGTTCCTTGGGTGTCTGAAACTGACTAGTGTTGATTCTTATGAAGTTGCTGTCATAACTCCCAACCTCTAATCACACGAAATATGGACAAAGCCAAAAATAATGGGGGGATAAAGACCAAAAACTAGGGGCAGATTTTACGTAATGCTTCTATACACTAAAAAAGTTGTTAGAATAAATTATAACAGGATTTGTGTTCGCATTCCTTTTCTGAAGGAGACAAGTTCTGAAACTGAAATGTCTGTCATAATTTAGTGATTTCATTCCTCAGTGACTTTTCAGAAAACCACAAATTTTATGAGGAACAGACCAAAAATGTGAGGCAAATATCCATAACTGTTATGTAATAGGACTTTTCTTTTTGGAGCTTTTCTCCCCAGGCCTCCACTGAAAATGGACATAAATCTAGTTGGACCAGCCCGGTCAACAAATGTAAAATAAATAAAAATCTGGACATTTGAGAAAATTCATAGATTTATAGACCATTGGGCAATATGGGCCATTTTCAGGCTAGCCAATTACCCCATGTGAGAATCAAACCCTGCACCTTGTGTTATAAGGTAAACACCTTAACCATTATGCCAAGAGGCATAGTTGCTATATACACATTTCTAATTAGAGTGCCTCATGAGAGACGTTCCTCAGTTCGAGTCTTAAAAAAACAGGTTCCTTACAGTCCCAACATTGAAAGGGTCCTTCACACACAGTGTGAAGATTTTTTTCTGATATCCATGGCAACAAATAGCACTGAAATATTAATTTCTGGAATAACCTTGTTATAAGTTTTAAAGTAATACATTTTAACCATCCTTTGAGCTTCTTAATTAAAGTTATTAAGTGCTCTACATGTTGCCCATTTGTCTCACATTATAAGGGTGGTATTCATAGTCGTGGTTATACGAAGGTATAATGGCTTCCCATGCTGTTTGAGTGTTTCCACAGCAAATGAGCGATTCATAGAGGCTAGATACACTAATGCACACTATGGATGCAAATAATCATAAGCAAGTGAAGTCATAATGAGGTGCAAATGAGAAGTGATGTTAAATGGCACACATTAATGAGGTCTTCTCCCTCCCATTTGTGATTTATAGTCAGAGTTTTGCGTGTTTCTGTGTTGTCCTCAGAATCATTATAAAAGGTGGAATTGTGGCTGTTCTATCTACTTTGCAATCTGCGATGATGCTGTCACTTGCCGTGAGCCTAGCTGTTTCCCAATGTGAGCTACTTGTCTTGGCCGAGTCAAAACTGTGTGTGCCCAGTGGTGCTTGCCGGCCAAGAAGGCAGGGATATAGACAGAGAATAACACACTATAATAATGACAATAAGGAGATAGCTCATACGTTCAGAGTAGACCGGGATAGTGTAAGGGTCTTGATGAATATGTATGGTCACTACAGTGGCGCTGGAGGGACACATGGCCTACCTATCCCTGTGGATGCTG
Organism: Protopterus annectens; assembly: GCF_019279795.1. NCBI lineage: Eukaryota > Metazoa > Chordata > Ceratodontiformes > Protopteridae > Protopterus > Protopterus annectens. The sequence continues at coordinate 844,784,279 of NC_056732.1, forward strand.
AGGTATGTATAGCTATCACTATACCTGCCACAGGGACCTTCTAGAGACAGACTTGTAACTTGTAGAGTATCTCGCTAGCTTCTGCCTTGATGAAAATTTGGCAGTTCATGGATGCACTGTTGGCATGTGTTGTCCAGTAATTCTGTTTCTCCAATGTCACCTCAGATGGAGCCAGGAGTATGTGTGCCTTTTGTGGGGTGGCATGTTTCACTGAGGTACTTTGGTGCAATAGACTGGACCATGTCCACTTCGGGCACCATATTGTCCACGGGGGAAGTGGGAACACAGTAGGAAGGGTTACCAATCCATCAGTTGCCAGGTAGTGTTTGATGCATGTCCATCACTTGTTTTAACTCTTCCAACCCTGCCTTCGTATGGCTGAATTTCTCCTCAATATCTGAGTACATATAAAATCCTACAAAGCCTAAGGCTTTCACTTTAGTCCTTTGCAGATATGTAATGATTAACTTAGCTAGTGTATATTTTTGGAGTAAATAGGCATGTTTATCAAAATGCCTTAATATGTGCTTATTCATCGTGAATAGCTTGCTGTATTTGAATATAGGCATAGTAGTGTTCTTCAATGAGAACCACTACAGATAGTATTCCATGTGATGGATAAGGAAAGTTGAGAGCTATAGCTGTATACCTCTAAACTTTCTGTCATAATATGTCTATAGCCCTTGAGTTTGCCTCATATTATTCCTTAACCTGTGTTAAAGTTTTTATTTTGCTGGTAGATCATCAAGGATTGCAGTCAGTCAGTAATGCTGGACTTACATACTTCTTTTGGTACAGGCGTAGTGTAGTCATAGGTTGGTACTAGGCTATCTGCCTTAGTGGGCCATTTTGATGCTAGCCAAATTTCCTATCCCAGAGGTAAGAATCATACCCTGTAGCTTGTGTCTATGAGGTAAACTCCTAACCATTATGCTAACTCCCATATAGCACACAACTTCTTTGCTCAAGAATTAGAGACAGAATTAGAAATAATTAGGGGAGGCAAAGGGCCAAAAATAGGAATGAATTTTAAATATTACTGTGATTTGTTTAAACAAATAATAGATCAAGTTTTGCATCAAAAGACACTTTCTGAAGAATAAGAAGTGTGAAACAGTAGTCTGGCATTACCTACTGACTGGCTGCAATACTTGGTGATTTACCAGAAAGTCAAACATTTTATAAGGAACAAGGCAAAAATATTAGGCAAGATCAGGGACATTTTCCAAAATTAGGGACAGCTGAAAGCTGTAAGTATAGCACTGCCCCTCTTTTTGCATATATATTTGGTGTTTCTAATTTTATTGTTATAGAATGGTTGATATAAGGTTTCAGTTTGGAATGAATAGTTTATCAGATAAGGAAGGTGATTTATGTGAGGTGAATATACTTAAGTACCTCAGGAAGAGTGAGAGTTTTTAGAGGAAGAGTTAAGTGGGGATATATGGCTGGGGAAAAGTAGTAGAGTTAAAATGGGTAGGTTGCCAGATTAGGGTGGCTAACTGGGCGATGTTTACTACTGCACATCCTAGGAGATGTTCCACTTCACTTTTGTCCTTCTTTCTTCAGAAAATGCATACTGATGCAAAACCTATTGGTTTGTTCATTTTTAAAAGTAAATTAGAGTAATACTTAAATATTGTTCCTAATTTGGGGTCTGTGCCCCTTATTATGTTTAGCTTTGTCACTGAGTTTCTAGTAAAGAAGCTGAGAGCTGTGTTGTCTGTTATACTAATTGTAATCAGACTTCTTAAGTTCTTATTCGAAATCAGGGTTAGCTTCAGAAGGCCACAAATGTGGGTCACGTTAAATATTAATAGTGTTCACTTATATAGGTTCTAGAATAATGGGATTTATGTTAATATGCATTCAGTAAACAAAAAGTATGTAACAGTACTGTTTGACATTACTTTTTTTAAACACTTTAATTGAATTATCACTTAAGACATAGGCAAACGTGTTTATATAAAAGAAAACAAGCCATGTTAACATGTTCCCAATTACAAAACATTAGATATTGCATACATTCTTTTATACAATTATTATCAATTTAGCATTGCATAAATTGCTCAATTCCTGCCTGCCCATAGAGCTCATTCCAAAACATTATTTACATGTATTTTCCCACAATTTACATTTTTCTATGTAATTTGCTCCTATCCTTTTCTAAAGATCCCAATTCCAGTTCTTTTATCTCCATTACAATATGCACTTCTTGAAATACAGTTGGTTTAGACTTTGGTTTTCATTTTGTAGTAATTGCTTTTTTGGCAGACAAAAGTTAAACTTAACAAGTTAATTTCTTAGATTTGTCCACTGAATTGCCAGCTGACTGACAGATAATCAAAACAGGGCAAGTTATGTACAAAAAGAGACTAGTCAACAGTGGATTCCCCCAGGATTCTATGCTGGGACCTATCCTGTTTGGCACCTACTTTTTGAAGTAAAAGCCAGTACCAAAGGGCTCTGGCTAAGACTGTAGATGACTGCAAGCTAGGAGCAGTCATTGAATCCCCAAATGACTTAGCCATCCTGCAGGAAGGTTTGTCTCAAATAAATAACTGGTCCCCAGTTCATGGATTGATGGATTGAAACTAAATGCCAAGCAGTGCATTACTGTATCCTTTTGGAAGTCATCTACCCCAGGGAACTACCACGTTGACAATACACCCCTAAAAGTTGACCCACTTGTTCAGGATTTGGGAACTGCTATGGACAGTGACCTAACTTTTGACCAACATGTCTGTTGTTGTATGAAAGTCCTATATTGCACAGCTTATAAGCAAAGAGATTTGTGTCTAGATCTAGGTATGTCGTTGTCCTCCTTTACTCAGCCCTCGTTAGACCAGTCATTGAATATAATGCATGTATCTGTCCAGACACATGCAACAACTGCAATGCTCACAGACATACCTTAGTAAAACCTTAAACATTTCTCTCAGTAAACAGTGTCCAGACCTCTTGATTTATTGCCTTCACCCTTAGTCAGCCTGTTTCCATGGAAACATAAGAACAAAATATAGAGCTGCCCTCAACTACAGATTTCCCAAATGAAACTGAACATTTATTTGCTTATAATCAATGCACTTTTACACCCCCATCTCCCTCCCCAACAGCCCAAGATTTCAACCTGTTAACTTAAACAAACAGGTTTTTCCATTGCTGCCTGTTCCAGTGCAGCAAAGAAATACTATGCAACGAAGGGGAAGGTCATTCAGCAGAAGCTGCAAGAGACGCAAGGTCTCTGCGGAACCATCCCCAATATAATACATTCACGAGGAATGAAAACAATGGCTGAAAATGATATTGTTGTGAATTTATCTAATGACAGGTTAACTGATGGTCAGATTTCTTTACTTAATAAAGGCCTAAGTTTTATTCCAGCTAAATGTTCAGATTTTGTAAATGTGGCAATTGACTTGAAACTGTTTGCTCACAATACAGCACTGTATATGATGTTTCCACAAGGGGGAGATATTAAATAGTTTAAAAAGCCCAGTGTTTTCTTACTGCAATTGAATGCAACACTTGAAACATTTGTGAAAGTGTGTGAAGTTGAATTATAGGACATATTGAATGAAGGGAAGAATATGAAGTTTTATAATCTTACACAAGCCAAACGGATACCCCACCTGGAGTTGAGAAATAATAGAAATATTATAATTAGGTCAGCAGATAAAAGAGGTGCTATTGTTTTACTTTATGATGAATATGTTCAGAGTATGCATGAATTGCTTAAAGATGATAAAACTTATAAAAAGATAGATAAGAAAGAAGTGAGTTGTATAACTACAATGATCCAAGAAATTTTATACACCTTATTAATGACAAAATCAATTAACAAGGAGTTGTATGATTTTATGGAAGTTGTGAAACCTGTAATTCCTATTATACAAGGACAGCCCAAAATACATTAAACATTGATTAATCCACCGATGCGACCTATAGTTGCCGGAAGGGGTTGGTAAACTGAACTTCCTTTTATTTTTATAGAACAGAACTTATTTCCCTTATTAGATACATCTGATACCATATTAAGGGATACTCAACTATTCCTGAAGACTTTGTATGAATGTGCCAAACAGCATTTTAAGTTTAATGATTGTTTAATGGTAACACTGGATGCTTGTACTCTCTTTACGATTATTCCTAATGCTGAAGGCATTGAATCTGTATAGCGATTCCTTATTTCCAATCGTAATTATGATTCTAAATTGATTTACTTGATTTGTAGTTTACTTCGTACTGGAGAATAATGTGTTTATGTTCAATGATGAATATTATGTCCAACAGCAAGGCATAGCAATGGGGACTAGCTGTGCAAATAGCTATGCAAACACTATAATGGCTGTATGGGCACAGCAGTATGTAAAGGAACATAATCCCTTCTTAAAGCATTTATTATATTATAGAAGATTTGTGGATGACATTTTTTTATTGTGGAGAGGTTCCCTCAACAAACTGTTTAATTTCATTGTTTCCTGAACAGGACCACAGATTATCTGCAATTTATGGCAGCTTGGTCCCCACATCTCATAGATTTTCTAGATATTACAATAGGCATTGATGAACAAGGCAATTTCTATTCCAAGTTGTTTAGAAAAGAGTGCTATAAGAATATGTTTCTCCATAGGTCAAGTATGAACCCTAAGCATATCTATAATAATATTTTAAAAGGTCAGATGCTGAAATCATCTAGATTGAGTACTAGAGAACAAGATTTTTTTATTGCACTGGGGCAAATGAGTCAAGAATTTCTGAATAGAGGATATGGGAAGGTGGAAGTAGAGAATAATGTAAATGGAGCAGTGACTTTAAGAATGGAAAGAGGAAAGTCATATTATTCTAAGTCTACAAGGGAAAGAGGTATCTATGCAACTTTGTGTAATCAAAAGCAAGGTGGTTGAATGGTTCTAACTTATTCAAGTAATGTTAGTGCAGTGTGTGATGTTATCAAAAGGAACTGGAGTATTTTGACATCTGATGACAAGCTTAAAGAGATTGTCACTGACAAACTGATGTTCACTTTTAAGAATAATGTGAATTTGAAGAAATAACTGCTATAATAATCATAAAAAGAAATCCATAGCTTATTATAAAAAAGGGAACATACCGATGCCATTGGTGTAAAGTGTGTACATTTATTTTAAAAATATATGATTTTACACATCCTATAAGTGGAGAGAAATTTGAACCACGAATATATGCTGACTGATGTTCAAGTAATGTAGTCTGTATTGCAGTCTGTATAGTGTGTTAGCAGTTTTATGTAGGAAATACCAATTGTATGTTAAAACAAGGTTTTTACAGCATGTTCAAGACATTGATCAGAAGAATCAGTGAAATGCATTAGCAAGACATGTTTCCATACACCAAGGTCATTTGTTTAAATTTTTAGTTTTACTGCTGACCAAGGAGACTAATAGACGTGGAGATATTGTCAGTGATGTAGAGCTAGCAGAACTACAACGATTTATAAGAATGCAGGCTCATAGATTCCTGGTTTGAATGCGCAGGTTCCTTTAAGACCAGTGCTGAAATAGTGACGAGTTAATTGATTGATGAAAAGTTACAATCTATTTATTGGCATTTGTTTACCGGCATAGCCCACTGGGCCAAGCAGAGCACATTCTCAGTGGAGGGCCAGGGGGAAGAGCTCTTTTAGTGAGATTAGTATAAAACAATTACAATACAATACAATAAAGTGGATTCTAAGTAGTACATTTAACTAAGCAATATGTCTGCAGGATATACTTGATTGTAGATATTACATACAACAAAAATGCAATAGGTTACATAATATACAAATGAAAAAACTGTGTAATAGTGAGGGATTAAGTTGAGAGGAAAATAAATAGGAACAGTGCAGAGAAAAATAGGTGTATGACGGTAAGGAGTAAAAAGAATAGCCAGAGCAGAGTAAATTTGAAGAAGAAGGGACAAAAGAGGGGCAATATAAATTGGATAGGAGAGCTTAGAGGAGAAGAAAGGGTACACTAGTAGTGGGTGGGGAAGAAGTGATAGGTGAGAAGTGACGAAAATAAAAATTAGATTATGGGTGGAGGAGCTTACAAAGTATTTTAAAAGAAGCTTTTGCTTTGTGATTAATCAGATCTGAAGAAGTAAGGGCTTTTGCCCGAAAGCTCTTATCCATTTTATTTGTTTAATTTTAATTAAGTTTTATTACTTGGCTGTGTTGGTTGGTTTGCTTATGGTTAAATATATTGATGCTTTGAGTTTAGTAAGCCAACCTTTAGCAACATGTATTTAAGTTTATGATGGATTTTTTGATACTTTGTGGGCCATCATTCGGTTAGATTCATACAGAGCTTCAATAGGATCATAGGTGCTTACTAGGCTAACAGCCACAAAGACCTTTTTAAGCCTAGCTATGCATCCCAACAAGTAATGCCAAAAAGAAGCAGTCCCAGGACCCATCCCTGAGGGACTCTGCTTGTGACTGGCCTTTTTATAGAGGTGGACTCCCCAATTCTAACTTCCCGGTACCCTTAATAAGTGTAATCAGGGGCTTGGGAAATGAAGCATTTACAAACAGGGGCCTAGGAGAGTAATTATTTAAGGCTGCCTGTGTCCGTTAGAGACATAGGTGCCAAACCAGGGATGAATTACCTGTTCCCCATTAAATTGTCTAAGTTACACTTGAATTGTGTTAGGGAGGAACTCTGCTTTACATGGATGGGGAGCATGTCCAGAGATGGGGTAGTCTGTGGGAAACATACCTGTCTGTCCAGCAGGTCCTATGTATATCACAGGCAAGGTTTAAGTCTTTACAACAGGTAATTCTGGTGCTGTTTGTTTTGTAGATATGCAGAAGATCTATCAGAGTGGGGTCTGACAATGCTTGTATGCCAGGAATAGATCTCTCCTCAATGGCTTGTAGGAGGCAGAATATAGGGATAGGGGCTTGAGGTAGTCTGCATAGGACATGTTACTTATGCACTGTGTTCTTTTAGTGAAGAACCTCTGTGAACGTTCCAGTTGTTGGATATGCCTGGTTAGGTACATACCAAAGGGGACATTGTACTCAATTATATATTTGATGAATGCCAAATATGGTGGAATAATGACTTTCTTCGACCTAGATGCCATACCTTTGTTTATAAGTTGCACAACATAGAATGATTTCCTCACTACTGTAGACACGTGATGGTCAAAGGCTAGTTTACTGTCTGTGTGTATCCCCAAGTCTGTCATTACTGGGGCAACTCTTAAGGATGTGTTGTCAATATAATAGTTACTAAAGGTGGATGACTTCCCAAAATATACTGTTATGCATTTCTTGGCATTTAGTTTTAGTCCATGGCTCTGACAGCAGTTGCTTGTTTGTGTCAGCTCTTCCTGGAGAACATTTGGGTCAGTGGGGTATTCAATGACAGCTTCTAATTTGTAATCATCTGCAGATTTAGTCAGCCAGAGACCACTGACATTGGCCTTGATCTCAGAGAAGTAAATGCCAAAAAGGAGTGGTCACAGGACCAATCCATGGGGACTCCACTTGTGACCCTTTTTTTTTTTAGATGTGGACTTCCCAAGTCTAACTTCCTGGGTCATATCTGTGAGCCAGCTGGCTATCCACCTGGTGACATAAGTGTTTATACCCAACCTCTTGAGTTTGTCAACAGTGCCTGCATTGGATATTGTGTCAAATGCCTTGGCCAGGTCATGGTAGGCAGTGTGAACCATTTTGCCCTCATGCATTGTTTTGGTGACCTTCTCAAAGAAATCCACCAGGTTGAGTAAACATGATCTGCTATTCTCGAAACCAAATTGCATTGAGTCCAGTTTCTGGAGATTTTCTGTCATTACTGATCATTCCCATGATAATTTTTTTCCATTGCTTTGCATATGAGACTAGTGAGACTTATGGGTCTGTAGCTTCCAGGGTCTATAGACGGCCACCTTTCTGCAGAGGGTAACTGTTGCTGCTCTCCATTCATGAGGCACAAAGCCTGTTTGGAAACTACAGTTAAATAGCAGTTCCTTAGGGCCTGATAGGTCATATTTAGTGATATGTAGAAGCCATACTGACATATTGTCTGGCCCCATTGATGCAGTGTTCTTGGCTTTAGAGACAGAGGGCATTAAGGACCTTTTCCCTAGTGATAACAGGGGGGGGTTATATTTGATAGTATTTCCTGAGGGGAAGTTGGGGGGTAAAGTCAGAGCTGAATTTGTTGGCCAGTAGGTTTGCTATATATTCCTGCTCTGCATAGGTGACTCCATTAACAGTAAGCTCTGCTCACAATCATGTATTGCCTTTAAGGTTGCAGATATAGCTAAAGGATGCCTTGTGGATGCCCTTGGCCTGGGAGGCCAAATTTACGTAAAATTTGGCTTTGGTAGACTTTATTTGTCCTCTGAGTTGTTTGTTTAGTTTAATGAGAATACTTTTATACTGCTGGGTGCTGCACCGTCTAATTTTTGCCTTGATTTTCTTCCTTCTGTTATACATCCTCTTGATGTTGTGATTCCACCAGGATGGCTTGTTTTTGAGTTAGTTCTGTAATTTTTGGTGGGTACAGCTGCCTCCATGCAGCTATTAGCATGCTTGTATAGGGTTGCTCTGAACAGTTCTGTGTAGACAGCAGTGTTCTCAGGGTTTATGTGGGCTTGAAATTTTGCCAGGTTATCACTTAGTAATAAAAAGTTAGCTTTAGAGTAATTCTGGAATATTCTAATATTAGCTGGGGTTCCATGTTTTATTTGTACTTCAGAGGAGACCATTTCATGGTCTGACCATACCAGAGAAGACATTACAGTAAGGGGTGTGCAGTTCTCTCCCATATTAGTAAGGACCAGATCCAGTATAGTTGCACCCCTGGTTGGTGTACTGACAACCTGGTCTGGGGAGTTTGTGTTTACAAAATCCAGGGATCTGTGCATCTGTACGTTTTGTGTCATGTATGATTCCCAGTTAATAGTGGGGTAATTAAAGTCGCTCATGAATATGGTATTGCTTTAGATGGGGAGTCTTTCCAATAAGTTTACATACATCAAACAAGGAGATGTTAAGTGCTCAAAACCATAAACTTATAAAAATACACAAAAGAGCACTTCAGAAGGCCACCAACAATCTCTTGAGCTAAATGTCTTTTTATTCCAAAATGGACACTAATATAACAAAATGTACACACATAAATGCTTAAAGTTTCACTGCATTTTCATCAAAGCCAAGACTTCATCAGATGCATGCATACCTCCTCATTGTGCCCCTATTTATACTATAACCAGTAAAAAAACAACCAGTTAGGCTAATCTAATAATTCAATTAATGAACAGTACCTAAACTTTAAGACCTAAAAAATGTATAGTTTTAAACTTGTCTTAAATAAAAATGTGTATAATTTATAAAATAAGTATACCAAACTTTCTTTAATAAATCTCTTCCATAAAAATATTAAAAAGTGTATACATGTGTAAATATGCACATAGGCACACTGACGTCCCACTCACTACGCTGGACAAGCAGAAGGTTACTGTTAGCTGCCTGTCGGGAGCCAGAATCCGCCACATAACACAAGCACTCAGGTCACTCCAGAACAAGTAGAAATATGACTCTGTCATTGTTCATGTTGGTGTGAATGACCTGAGATGTACCTCCCTGGACTACATGAAAAGAGAAATGGAAGAGCTCTCTGATCATGCAGCCCAGGCTGGTATGACCCTGACCCTGAGTAGCATTCTGCCCTCACCAAGAATGATACCTCAGTATAAAGAAAAAATGATCAATTTCAACAATTGGCTAAGCTTCTGGTGTCATTCAAAGGGGATCCAGTGTCTGTCAGACTGGGACAACATGCTCGACAAGCCGCGTTGCTTCGCAAGAGAGGGCTTGCGCCTGTCACCCCTAGACTTTCGAATACTGGCCAAGGCTCTTGCTACCCCCATAGTGCCTTTTTTAGGCAAGGCTCAAAAGTCAAACCCACCTCCATAAACAGCACAATTAACAAAAAACTGAGGGTTATGCTACTCAACGCCAGGAGTTTAAATCTCAAAATGCATGCGCACGAAGCACTCCTCAGTATCGAGAATGTCGACATCTGTGCAGTAACTGAAACCTGGTTCAAGGCTCCAGAGAGCAGCCCAGCACTACCGGGCTACAACTCATACCACACGTTTCGGCCACAGAACACGGACCGAAACACAAAAGGAGGGGGTGTATCCATATTCATCAAGGATACCTACACCTCCAGGTTAGTGGCGCAGCATGATACCTCTGAGATCATCCATGTGCAACTAACATCGGGCAAATCTGCAATGCAAATTGTGGCCTGCTACAGATCACCCTCCATGACCCAGGACCACCATCCACCTTTCTGGAGACACTGGAAAACATGAAGGTCCTGCCGAACACCCTGATATTGGGCGATTTCAATTACCCTACCATTCACTGGGAAAACTACTCGAGTGCAAATTACCAGGCCCAGCGCTTCCTGGAATTCATCAACTCAAATGCCCTGGATCAGCTGGTAAACTCCCCTAACAGAGTTGAAAACATATTGGACCTGGTTATCACCAACATGGGCGACAGGTGTTCCACACCGGAGGTCATCCCGTCACTGGTTAGAACAGACCATAAACTAATCACTCTGGATGTCCACACCCCACCACCACCCCCAACTAAGGAAACCACAGTAAAAAACTTTTCTAAAGCAAACGTCACCTTACTTAAGACAGAGGTGGTAAGTTTCACAGCTCCCACGTTAAAGGATAACGCTACCCAATGTGCAGAAACCTACAAATGCACTCTATGAGCACCTACAAGGATGCATGGATCATGCCATCCCTAGCAAAACCAAGACTCACTCCTCTATGAAAAGGAAAACAGTTTGGTGGACCCCTGCAACAAACAGGCTATGCAATAGAAGGAGGAAACTAGTTCAGAAAAAAAGCAAATCCAGAGAAGTAAAGACATCCCTGATTAGTATCAGTAAGAAATCATCCAAGTCTAACCTCAAAAGAAAAATAGCCAAGGATTCAAAAGATAACCATAAAGCCTTCTTTAGCTATGTTAAGAATCTAAGTGGCAACTCTCAGATATGCACTGAACTAGTGCAAAATAGCACAAAATATACTGAACCTTCTGATATTGCCAGCATCCTGGCAGATATATTCAATGCAAACATCACCCCCCTCTCACCTCCAAAAGGGCCCACAACAATACCGGAGAAGTGTAGTGTCCCAAAAAGCACAGACACACAGGTAAAAACAGCCCTTTCAAAAGCCAAAAACACAGCATCAATAAGACCAGATGGTGTCCCAGGCTGCGTCTTGCACGAACTACAGAACGAACTAACCCCCCACCTAAACACGCTGTTCAACCTCAGCCTCTCCACAGGCTACGTGCCCATAGAATGGCGCACAGCAACGGTTATTCCTCTCCACAAAGGAGGGGCCACAACTGACCCTGGTAACTATCACCCCATAAGCCTGACTAGCCTGGTCTGCAAGGCTATGGAGCGCATCATCATGGAACTCATTAACAGAGACATTGGGAACCTCCAAACACTTGACCCAACCCAATTCGGCTTTAAGGACAGATCATGCCTACTAAACCTGGTTGACTTCTTCGAGACAGTCACCAAGGCCATAGACAAGGGAAGGTGGTTCACACAGCCTACCTTGACCTCGCCAAGGCTTTCGAAACCATTCCCCACTCGGGTATTACAGAAAAACTCACCAGCCTGAACATAAACCCCTAAGCCACGAGATGGGTTGCCAACTGACTTACAGACAGAACTCACACAGTAAGAATAGCGGGCTCCAGGTCCGACTCTAAACCAGTCACAAGTTGTGTCCCACAAGGCTCGGTCCTGGGACCCCTACTGTTCGGCATATACTTCTCAGAAGTACAGGCAAACACAAGAGGACTATGGCTAACCAAGTTCGCCAATGACTGCAAACTGGGAGCCATAGTTGACTCTCCGGCTGACACGGACATCCTCCAAAAGGGCCTTACTGAGACGGACACCTGGTGTCAAAGTCATGGCCTCAAGCTAAATGCCAAAAATTGCATAGTCATCTCATTTGGGAAAAACAAAACACCCACAAATTACCACATAGGTGGCAGCCCCTTAATACAGAAGAGGTAATAAGAGATCTGGGGACCCGTGTAGATAATAATCTCTCCTTTGACAATCATATTGCCAAAGTAGTTAGGAAATCCTTCTATGTGACCCGTCTAATTACTAAAGGGTTCGCATCTATAAATAAAGAGGTTATAGTGCCCCTCTGCTCATCACTCATTAGACCCATCATAGAGTACAATGCCACATTTGGGATGTACCTCACAAGACACTTCCAACAGCTGGAAAGACCACAAAAGTACCTCACCAAGAGGATTACTGGCGTCAAACATATGTCCTATGCAGCCCGACTGAAAAAACTCCGGCTGTACTTAGTGGCATATTGCTTACTCAGAGGTGATCTCTGCCTGACATACAAAGCCATGTCCAACTCAGAATTGATGGACATGCTCCACCTAAAGAAATCCAAGTCACTGCGAGCCACGCACTGTAGTGAGCTAAACCTAGCCACAACAATAAATAGAACATGCTGGAGGGATAAATTCCTGTCACAGAGACTCCCCATGCTTTGGAACAAAATTCCAAATTAATCAGGCAGAGCCCCCTCACTAACTCTCTTCTAGAGAAACGTTGACGAGTGGATGGGTAACAGAAAATACACCCCTGGGATCACTTCATTGGCTCTGCTTGACAGAGGATCAGTTAATTAATCAATTGGGCGGGGAAAGCCGACACATTCTGGCTAGGCTTATAAATGCCCTTGGGCAGATAGCCTAGTACCTACCTATGAACTTATAAATAGCTTCAAAGGTTTGTCATTCCCCATTTCTTATTCATATCATATTATGCCATCTAGTGGTCAAATTAAAATAATTTTACAATTTTGCTGCTCTAAGCTTTAATACAGGGACCAGGGAGACTGCTTCATTAAGACCCGGAGGTTTAAGTTTAAATGCATGGTCTAGATCATAGAGGGGAACTTATAGTTTGCAAGGAGTGGTATTGGATTCTGCCTGTGGTGATTTGAACTTGGAGAAGTTCAAGTTCATTGTCTTGACTGACTAGCCTTGAGGTATATTTATTTTTGCTGTAAACCGAGATGCCTCCACCTTTAGTCTCTGTTTGTGTAGTAGCTGGTCTATATGTGTGGAAGGCATTATAATGTGGCACTGTTGGTGTGCTTTCTGCAGCTTCAAACCATGTCTCAGTGACCACATAGACATCTGCATTCTTTAGGATAAAGAGAGCTTCAAGGGAGTGGAGTTTTTTTGTTTAGACAACTAGCTTTTTTTTCTTGGTTTTGATTTACTATGTTAGAAGCACTTTCAGTTTTGCATTACCTTAAAAAGGCACTGTGGAGAGGACAATGTTTTAGCTAATATCTGAAAGCTGAAAGGGGAGATGTGCAGACAATCCCTGGAAAAGCAGCATGGTCTGCTGACCATCTCTTTCCATGCTGACAAATATTGCACCCCCTTAGAATGACACCAGAAAATAAACCAATTATTAAAGTCAGTCATTTGTTGTTCGTATTGTGGCATCATCCTTGGAGAGGGTAAAATGTTGCTCAATGCTTGGCTCATACCAGCCTGGGACACATATTCCAAGAGTTCCAGGATGCCTATTTTCATATAGTCTAGGGAGGTACGTTTCAGGTCATTTACACCCACATGGACTATGACTGAGTCATACCTGTACTTGCAGTCCATTGACCTGAGTGTGTGCATAATGTGGCAGATCCTGGCACCTGATGAGCAACTGACTGTGACTTTCCCCTTACTCAGCCTGGTGAGAGGGACATCAGCATGCCTCATAATGGAGTCTGCAATGACCAGAATGTTGGATTGTGTGGTTGCTTGCCTTATGGGCTTAGAAGCAGAGGCTCCATGAGATGTGTCTGTATGTGTTGGTGTAGGTATTGTTTGAAAGAGTGCATTCGGGGCTGCTGAGAATATTTATTATGTGTAGCTTGCCCAGGAGGTCTTTGGTGTTTAGGAAGGTTATATTTAAGTTTCTCAGCATATGTGGGTCTATGTGTCTGCTTTGATTTTTGTGTGATGGGCCAGCATGTGTACTACTGACAACCTTATTAACATTAGGAGTACTTTTATGTGAGAGCTTTGCCTCTAGTAACATTGTATAAATACATCTCTCACATATCATATCAGTTTGTTTGAGAATTAACTGTTTGTCTGTAAACATGAGACAATTTCTGCATTGCCTCAGGATGCTCATACCCACCAAGCTGGTAACCGAGATAGTGGGAAGGTTCATATCCATGGCAACAGACCCTCTTTCATTGATTAGACAGTTGGAGTGAGAATATAAAGTAATATGAGGAGTATCTGGTTTACAACTCTGGGGGCAGTGCTTGTCACTGCAAATTAGTTGTCCTGTATGCAACTAGGTATTGGTGAAATTTCAATGGTGCTTTTACAGGAAAAATGTCTACTGAAGGTGTCTGAATCCATACAGGGCACTGACAAACATATGAGGGAAAGCTAATAAGTAAACTTTAATGATTTACGGGTGAAATATTTAGGCAGACATTTTGAAGTTAGAAATAAATCAAGCAGTACTTACTGAAAAGAAAGAATTAGCTTGTCAGGAATGATGAAAAGAGGGGAGTTGCATGAATGGCTACTGCCTGACTACTACTAGTGCTGGTCTCACCACAGCTTCAAGCTGCTTGATACAATACTCTGTAGTTTCTTCTCTCACCAGAAGCAAAACAGTAGCATCAATCCCAAGATGAGAAGCAGGCCACAGGCTGTTTTGTGATCCACAGTCTTGTCCCAGATGATGCAAGGGTCTATTGGCATGTTGCAGCCTTTTCCTGGTAAATGTCTTGAATAGTAATCAGACCAATCAGGCAGGCCAAACACAGACACTCACTGCCCAACAAGAAACAGTCAGAAATCAATGTACTCTGCTCCTTCTCTCACTAGGAGCAAAATATAAGCAGAACTTCCAAATTGGCACATATGAAGCAGTTATTAGGCTTTCCTGGGATCAGCAGTCTCCAAGAAATGTCCCTCTGCTTCTTCTCTCACCATGAGCAAAACAGAAGTAGGAATCTCAAAATGATTTCTGAGAGGCAGAATGTGGGCTCTCCAATAATTGGTGGTCATGGAGTAGATGTTGCAGATTTTAAAGGTAAAATGGGAAAAAAAATGGTTTAATATGCTAACAGCTGTGGTGTGCATTAAGCAGTTAGAGATGAAAGACAGGGTGATTTAACCTTTAGTTATCTTAAGTGGGGAGCCACTAATTTTAAAAGAACAAGTTAGATTGGAAGGAGATGGGCACTTTGTATTCTAGTTCTATGGAATACAGTGGGAAAGCCAATACATTTAAACAGTTGAAGGGGAGTTATTTCACAAAATGATAATTTTGTGCTTACTCACAATAGCCAATGAGAGAGGAGAGGGAAGGAGATATGTGATCAAATTAACATAAAGGGCAGGCAACTAGAAAGACAGTTGAGTTTAAAAACACACAATTACCAGGGTGAAAGGTGGTGAAAAATTAATTTCTGTGTGACACACATGGAACACAGCCGTGATCTCTTTCCTAGTTTAAATATGGAATTAAAAGCAAAATACAAGTAAAACATGGTGGAAAGAAAATAAATTGCAATATACAAAATAGAAGGCGGCAATGAAATAATACAAAGTACAAGAAAGCAAAAACAAACTAAACTTTTCTTCACAGCAAGTTGTGGCAGAGTCTGTGTGAGCTTTTCCAGTATAATTCTTCATCCCTCATAAGTTTCAATTCACATATTTTTACACTTGTAATAAGGTCCTTACCTAACTTAAACTGTCCTTCCATTTGACTGACCTAGTTATTCCAGTGAGTAGATGATCTGCCGGAAAAAAAAATACTAATCCCTAAGCCCCAGTGCACTCAACCCAGTAGAAAACTCTGCAAAAGCACTTTCACAGAGAAAACTCAGTAAACTATGTTATTTTGTTAGCCTTTCAAACACCAGAGCTCATCACTGTAATCTGTACTCTTCAAACACATTGAGAATCAGCCATAAATCTGTATTCTTTTTTATTCTGCATACACCACAATTTTTTTCATTTTTTCCCTCACTTGCCACTGTTCATACAAAACCTTCATTTTCTGCTCTCTTCACAACAGTAATTCTGATACAGTTAAATTACAGTAACCTGCATTTACCCTTGTATGATAAAAATGGCCCAGCAGAATTGAACTCCCTCCCTCTCTTCTGAAGTTAGAAACTGCTCTGTCCTTGGCACATTTAGAATCCTATTTCTAGCTCATGTGTTCAGCTTTGTCCTTTTATTTCTTTTGACTTACTACCATTTATACAAAGACATATCAGAATCACAGTCTTAAAGCTTGCTTAACCATTGCACAAAAAATGGATGCAAATGATTCATTGAAATGCACAGTCGTAAAAAATGAGAATTATTTTTATGTGTGTTATATCCTGAAACATGCATTTTGAACTGGTCTGCACTGTTCTGAAATAGCTGTGCACTTTAAATATATATATATGTATATATATATATATATATATATATGTATATATATATATGTATATATATATATGTATATATATATATATATATACATATATATATATATGGATCTACTACTATTCACCGAAAGCACATTTCACTGAAACACATTTCACCATGCACTTTTCACCGAAAACAGAATTCACTGAAACACATTTCACCGAAAGTTGTAGATGGCCTTTTCCCCACTGTAGTGCGACTCTGGAGTTAGTATATATCGTAAGGGGGGGGGGGTGTGGGGGCGTACCCCCACATATTTTAAATATTTTGAATTATATACATGTGTACATGTAATTGCAATATATTACTGTTCTCTGATAATAATATATACAATATATATATATATATATATATATATATATATATATATATATATATATATATACACTAACTCTCTTACTATATATACTAACTCCAGGGTCGCACTACAGTGGGGTAAAGGTCATCTACAACTTTTGGTGAAATGTGTTTCTGTGAATTGTGTTTTCGGTGAAATGAGCTTTCTGTGAAAAGTGCACTCTAATTTAATTTTCGGTGAAATGTGCTTTCGGTGAATAGTAGTAGATCCATATATATGTATATATATATATATATATATATATATATATATATATATATATATATATATATATAGATTTTGCTTTTTTAAACAGTATAAATCTGTTCCTGACATTGAGTCATTTGTGGAAAGGTTCATTTGATCAGCCTATCTACCCAGTTAGCAAATGTAAAATAAATAATTTTCCAAGATGACATAAACTGAGAAAGAGCCTTCCTGTTTAGATTCCTCAGTAGTATCCACAGTCATAAAAATCAAAGTTTATCCACAACTTCTTTGAGTTTCCATTTGAGATTGGATTGAAGTAGCTATGCTTCTGCACATATTTGATAACATTTCCTAATTGCTTTAGATGGTTTCATTTGCAACATAGTCATCAAGTCATGTTGAAAAAGATGACAGTGTAGGACCTATGGAGTTTCAACAAAATAAACCACAGTTGGTTTCTCTGTCTGACCATGATAAGGAAGTTACACCAAAAATATGGAAAGGACTGAGGTATTCTGGCTCTAAGATGAACAAAAAAGCGATTAGTTAAAAAGTTATTGAGGCATTATCTCCTTTGCATGAAGCTTTATTCAAGATGCTGCTTGACTCCTCAGAAGTAAGCCTTCTGTAATTTAAAAAGTAAAATTTATCGGTATGGTGGTTTCTTCCCAAAGATGTGTTATATGGGAATTGATTATGTTGTACATTTACAGAAAGATGGAATGCTATGTGCATGTCCCCTGTGATGGGTTGGCACTCTGTTTAGGATGAGCTTCTATGCCATGCCCTCATTGAGTGCTTGGATAATTCATGGCTCCGTGTGGCTCCACGCAACCCTGTAATGGATTAGTGGGTAAGAAGAGAATGAATGAATGACTGGTGTACCTGATATAGAAGGCTTTTGTCTCTACAGACTTTTCTGTAAAGGAAATTGCTAAGTCTGAAGCTAGTGGTGCATTGTAGACTGAATAATCTTCTAAGAGGTCTTTCACATTTTTTTAATAGACTGATATCTAGTTAAGCAAAAAAGGAACAGTAGATGAATGTCCAGCTTGTGGGGGGATTGTTGAGAATTTTGCATAGGTCTTCTACAAACTTAATTAGATTTGCCCTAGCAAAGCCCATCAAGGTGGTTTCATTTGGTGGTAAGATGGTAGTACTGGGCCTGAAGGAGATGATAACTGACTGCTGGTTATATTTAACAGGAATGAGGGGAACTGGGGTGGGGTACAAGTAGGTGCTAGGTTACTAAAGACCAGTTCAAACATATTAGAGCCTCTAGTGGGTATTTCTACAGTTTCTTTCTGTGCGTTAGTATTAACAAAGTCTAGGAAATACAGAGCATATCCTTCTTTAGAGGTGTAAGTGCACCTTTCAGTGCTTGGATGCACCATTCAAACCCTCAAAGTTCCCTGTATTTCTGTTCCTGAAATCAAAGCATGTATACAAAATATGGATAAAGAGGGCAAGACCCTCCTGTCTGTGGGCATAAAATTTCAGCTGTTTCAACGTCCCTTCTGTAGGATGCGGAGGAGTCAGTGCCATATGTAGTTCAGGTGTGATACACAACAGGAAAAAAACAACAGCAAGTGGGGATGAAACCCAATAACTAAGGCAATTTCCAGCAAGTTGTATTCTACATGAAGTTAGAGCTCTAGTGGACAGTTTCAGTCATAGTTTACTGATGCTTCATGAGTGATCCCATTGTCCCTTGTTAACTCAGACTTTATTATGCATGTGGTGCAAATCTTGTCAATCTCTTTGTATCCCTGACTAATGTAAAGGGCAGCAGCAGATACTCCTTCTTCATCTCTTCACTGAAGGGGTACATCAGGATAATGGGGTCCAGAAATAACCCTTTGGACTCCTGTACAGTTTTCCTCCATTCTCTCTAATAATGAAGTTTATCCAGAAAAACAAGTTACAGAACACCAAGTTATTTTCATATCCCCTTACTAGTCTCAATGGATTTTCTTACTCCTAGTTCTACCTTACTTGCTGAAGAAGTTCCTGAGGTTACATGCCTCCAAATCATTGCTTGGCTGCAAATTAGGCAAATATCTGAACACACAAATTGGCTTCTTTGATTCTGTTTGTTACCAGTAGCCCTCTTTCTCTTCTTAGTTGTTCAGATTATCCTATTTTCCCATAAGCTGAAAACAAGATAGATACATAAAGGTTGGAGGACTCACTTCTCTCTGTAGGTCTCAGATAAAGAATATGAGCCCTAGTTAGTTATTTTCCCATTTATCTTGAATTATCTTGATGAGATTTTTGACTGGTGCATCTAAGCACTATCTAATTCCTTGCTGCTTTACAATGAACTTCATGGGCATCTCTTAAAGTTTGCAAAGTATTTTTAAAGGACAGTTTCCTGCTTAGATGACCCCGTGATAGTATGCTGTGTGATGATGTGAGATAGTGCCAGCTATGCCAGGAGAAGTAAGGCAGTGGATGTGTAACATATGCCTGCATAGCTAGATGGGGTTTTGTAAAGAATTATATGTCATTTGTACAGGTGCTTGTGTTGAAAATGTATTTGTAAAGTTGCTTGTGTTAAACATATATACTGTTGAACTGAATATATTGTAAAAGAGGATACTGGAAGACAACAGGTTAATCTTAGTCCAGCTAACTTTGAAAAATAGCCTGAAATTAAATTACCTGGTTTATGCCATAAAGATTGTATCGTACAGTTCTGACTGTAGCCAGTGATGAAATGTCTGAGAACCGTGGCTTAGTAGCTCTGTAGGAAGAGTGGAAGTGTTAAAATTGTTTCACAGCTTCCAGATGCTGTAACACATCTTAGCAAAGCTCTATGTATGTGTATTTGTGACACATATATGCATGATGCTGGCTCAAGTTTCTAGTGAAGAGAGTAATGTGGGAACCAGAGTCAGGTGACCAGATGTGATGTCATTCTGTAGCCAGCACTCAAATGCTATTTAAATATTAGTGAGAGATGACACTCAGCACTCTGTTACTGGGACTGACAAGATCATGCACCCACTTAATCTTGCCTTGTTCTGTTAAGTAAGTAGGAAACAATAATTCTTTAGATCAGTCAGGAGAATATAATGAGATTAGTTAAGTATTGTTTTTCTGATTCTGTGTGAATCTATCCATCTGTGTTATTTTTAATATTTCCTGCAAAGAACAGCAGCAGCTACTTCTTCTTCATCTTATAAACTGTTGTGTTTATTGTAAATAGATATTCTGTATTTTCATGGTCTTTTATTATTTACTGTTAAATATATTTAAACGTGTCATTGTAGATGACCTTTTTAGGAAATATTTAATCTTAGAGAGTACTCATATTTATTTGTTGACACTGTGCCCACTCCTGAAAGTCTTGCTGCATTGGTCAAGAACTACCATTTGTATTAGTATTAATTTTACTCAGTATAATTAGGTACCCTTGTGAAAGGCTTAGAGTAGCTGGCTGGTGGAAGTATAACTACCTTATAGGTTCATAGGTAGATACTCGGCTATAAGCCCAAGGGCCTAAGTAAGCCTAGCCAACAAGGTTCCCTGGCTTATGCCACCCAAGAAAGTTAATTTCCTGTGCCCCTGTCGAGCAGAGCCACATAAGTGATCCCCAGGGTGTATTTCCTATTTCCCATCCACTCATCAAGATTTTTCTTTAAGAGTGCTAATGAGGAACTTTGCTTGACATAGATGGGTAGTTTGTTCCAAAGTATAGGAAGTCTCTGGGACAGGAATCTATCCCTCCAACATATCCTGTTTATTGTGGTGATAAGGTTTAGGTCCCTAGAGCATGTAGCTCAGAGGGATTGGCATTTCTTTAGGTGTAGCATGTCGAACAGCTCTCGGTTTAACATAGCTTTATATGTTAAGCAGAGATCACCTCGGAGTAGGCGATATGCTACAGAGTAAAGCTGGAGTTTTTAGAGACGGTCAGTGTAGGGCATCTGTTTGAGGCCATTAATCCTCTTTGTGAGGTACTTCTGTGGCCTTTCCAGCTGCTGCAGATGTCTTGTTAGGTACATTCCAAAAGGGGCGTTTTACTCTCTAATGGGTCTAATGAATGCTGAGTAGAGGGGAACAATGACCTCTTTTTTCCTGGATGAGAACCCTTTTGTGATGAGGTGTGCCACATAGTAGGATTTACTGACTACTGTGGCATTGTGATTATGAAAGGAGAGACAACTGTCCACCTGGATCCCAAGGTCTCTTATCACACATTTGGCATTAGGTAGACTGCCGTTTATGTGGTAGTTTATGGGTACAGAGTTTTTACCAAAGGGGATGACAATGCACTTTTTAGCATTGAGCTTGAGACCATGACTCTGACACCAGGCATCTGTCTCAGTGAGGCCCTTCTGTAGGATGTCCACATCATTTGGGGACTTGACTATGGCTCCTAGTTTGCAGTCATCTGCGAACTTTGTTAGCCAGAGGCCTTCTTTGTTAGCCTGTACTTCAGAGAAGTAGATACCAAACAAGAGAGGTCCCAGGACTGAACCCTGTGGTACTCCACTTGTCACTAGTTTGGAGTCAGAGTTGTAGTCTGCAACTTTTACAGTGTGGGTTCTGTCAGTGAGCCATTTGGCAACCCATTTTGTGATGTAGGGATTTATACCTAGTTTAGTGAGTTTAGCTATAATTCCAGAGTGGGGGATGGGGTCGAAAGCCTTGGCGAGGTCAAGATAGGATGTGCGAACCACCTTACCCTTGTCTACAGCTTTGGTGACTGCCTCAAAGAAGTCGATCGGGTTCAGAAGGCATGATCTGCCTTTCACAAATCTGAACTGGGTGGGGTCCAGAGTTTGGAGGTTACCAATGTTTTTGTTTATGAGTTCCATGATGATACGTTCCATGGCCTTGTAGCCCAGGCTCGTCAGGCTAATAGGGCGATAGTTCCCAGGATCAGTGGTGGCTCCCCCTTTGTGGAGTGGGATAACTGTTGCTGTACACCATTCAGTGGGCACAAAGCTTGATGTGAGACTATGATTGAACATGGTGCTTAGGTGGGGAGCCAGTTCGTTTTGAAGTTCGTGTAAAATGCAGCTTGGGATGTTGTCCAGTCCCATGGATGCTGTGTTTTTGGTTTTAGAGAGTGCAGCTTTTACCTGCATAGATGTGATTACAGGGACTCTGCATTCTTCCTGTATAGATATGGGCCCTTTAGGGGGTGAGAGGGGGATAAAGTTAGCACTGAACCTATCTGCCAGGATGTTGGCAATATCAGTTGGTTCTGTAATTTTCATGCTGTTGTGCTGTAACTCAGAGCAGATCTCGGTGTTGCTTTGAGATTCTTGACATAGCTATATAGAATGCTTTGTGGCTGCCCTTAGAATCAGTGGCGATTTTGTTTTCGTAGCTAGCTTTGGATGATCTTATAAGGGATCTCACATTCTTACTGAGGCTGACCAGGGAGCTCCTCCACTCATAGTATTTTACTCTGTTTTGCAACAGTTTCTTCCTTCTGTTGTAGAGTTTGTTTATGGCAAGGGACCATCAGATTGGCTTCCTTTTTTTGGAGGATAGCGTCTTGGTTCTGTTTGGGATAGCACGATCCCTGCACTCGTGTAAGTGCTTATAGAGTGCATTTGTGTAGGATTCAGCAGTCGTAACTGTGTTGTCCATCTGCATGGGTGTCATGAAGTTCGCCACTTCTGTCTTAAGAAGCATGAAGTTGGCTTTGGAGAAATTTTTTACCTTGGTTTCCTTAATGGTGGGTGGGGGCAGGATGTGGATATCTAGGGTGATTAGCTTATGGTCGGATCTGACCAACAAGGAGTTGACTTCAGATGTGGAACACCGGTTACTCATGTTGGTAATGACTAGATCTAGGATATTTTTGCCCCTGGTGGGAGTGTGGATAAGTTTGATCCAGGGCATTGGAATTTATGAATTCCAGAAAGCGTTGAGCGAAGGAGTTGGTGCATGAGTAGTTTTCCCATGAAATGGTGGGGGTAGTTGAAATCACCCATTATTAGGGTGTTTGGTTGAACCTTAATATTTTCTAATATTTTCCAGTATATCAAGAAAAGAGAAGTGGGAATCCTGGGGCATGGTGGGGGATCTGTAGCAAGCTACAATTTGGATTGCAGTTTTGCCCAGAGTTATTTGCACTTGGATAACCTTGGATGCATTATGCTGTGCAACTAGCCTTGAGGTGTGAATATCCTTAATGAATATGGACACACCTCCACCTTTGGTGTTCTGGTCCAGGTTAGATGGCCAAAAGGTGTGGTATGAGTTATAGCCTGGTAATGCAGGGGTGCTCTCTGAAGCCTTGAACCAGGTCTTAGTCACTGCACAGGTATCGATGTTCTCCATTTAAGGAGTGTCTCGAGTGAGTGCATTTTGAGATTTAGATTTCTAGCATTGAGTAGCATTACCCTCAGTTTTTCTTGCCTGTTCCTGTTATGGTGGTGAATTTGTCATTTGAATCTTGCCTAAAAAAGGCACTATAGGCAAGAGCCTTAGCTAGTATCTGGAATCCCAGGGGCGACTGGTGCAGGCCATCTCTGGCAAAGCATTGTGGTCTGTCGACCATGTCGTCCCAGGCAGACAGATACTGGAACCCCTTAGAATGACACCAGATGCTTAGCCAATTGTTGAAGTCAATCATTTTGTCCTTGTACTGTGGTATCATTCTGGGCGATGGCAGGATGCAGATCATACCTGCCTGGGCTACAAGATCGGAGAGCTCTTCCATGTCTGTTTTCATGTAGTCCAGAGAGGTACATCTCAAGTTGTTCACACCAACATGGGCAATGACAGAATCATATTTGTACTTGTGGAGTGACCTGAGTGCGTGGGTTATGTGCCAGATCCTGGCACCCAACAGGCAGCTGACAGTAACCTTCTCCTTGTTTAGCCTGATGAGTGGGACATCAGTGTGCCTGACTATAGAGTAACCTATGACTAGTGTGTTGGGTATGTTGGTTTGCCATATGGGCTATGGTTTATTAGCACACTGAGTCTGTGGGATATGTGTCATTTGGGTTGTGTTGAGGGATGGAGGTTGCTTGCATTTCTGCTTTGGAGGTCTCTGTTGCTTGAACAGATTATTATTGAGAGCATCTGCAAATGTTTTTGTGTTTCTGTGTGTGGAATTGGTGGTGTAGGATTAGTGGGACTATGTGATGAGTGTGGTGTGGTGCAAGTGTTTACCTTCTCATCTTGACTGTCAAGTTCAGTCTTAGTTGGAGAGAGCTTTACCTCCAGTTTGGCTAGATAAGTGCATCTCTTACAGGTTGTCGTGTTGGGTGGTAGGTGGAAAGGGTTGTCTGTGTACATGAGGCAATTGCTACATTGCCTTAAGATGCCCAGATTCATCACATAGACTGGAGAGAACTCTGGGAGCTGACCCTTGGACATGCCTGAATAAAACACTACTTTCCTCTAGACAAGTAAGGAAAGTGAGTATAAGAGCTGTTTTTCTTTAAGCAAGTGAGGAAAGTAAGTACAAAAACTGTGTTCCTCTAGGTAAAGAGGAAGGTTGAGTGCTGTAGTGATTTGTAGCTTATTTAGTGCTAACACCAAGTTCTGAACAAGTGCTGAGCACGAATAAGCAAGTTCAAGTGCTAAAACTAAGAATCTGTACCTGGATCTTGTGGAAGATAGGCTACCTAGTGCTTACTTCTCCCACTGATAAGCTAGCATGCTTCCCTCCAACACAGAAAGGCGTGGGGGGCACAGAAGCTTACAAACAGTCCTGGATGCAGGAAATCTATGTCTGGACTAGACTAGTTACAGGAAAGGTGGAAAACAAGCACAAATGCAGGCTTTTAAACCAGAAAGTTGAAAGAGATGGAAAAACTGGCCAAATGGCCAATAAACTACAATTTCTGGGCCAGAAACCACTCTTGTGGTAAATAGGCTACCTAGTGCTTACCATTCCCACTGATAAGCTAGAAGGCTTCCCTCCAGCACAGAAAGGCTTGGGGGACTCAGAAGCTTACATGCAGTCCCGGATACAGCAAATCTGTATCTGGACAAGACTAGTTACAGGAAAGGTGGAAGATGAGTGCAAACGTGGGCTTTTAAACCAGAAGGTTGAAAAAGATGGAAAAATTGCCCAAACAGCCAATAAACTACAATTTGTGGGCCAGGAACCACTCTTGTGGTAGATAGGCTACCTAGTGCTTACCACTCCCACTGATAAGCTAAAAGGCTTCCCTCCAACACAGAAAGGCTTGGGGGGCTCAGAAGCTTACAAACAGTCCTGGATACAGCAGATCTGTATTTGGACTAGACTAGTTATAGGAAAGGTGTGAAACAAGCGCAAACAGAGACTTTTAAACCAGAAAGTTGAAAGAGATGGAAAAACTGCCCAAACAGCCAATAAACTACAATCTCTGGGCCAGAAACCACTCTTGTGGTAAATAGGCTACCTAGTGCTTACCATTCCCACTGATAAGCTAGAAGGCTTCCCTCCAACACAGAAAGGCTTGGGGGGCTCATAAGCTTACAAGCAGTCCCGGATACAGCAAATCTGTATCTGGACAAGACTAGTTACAAGAAAGGTAGAAAACGAGTGCAAACACTGGATTTTAAACGAGAAGGTTGAAAAATATGGAAAAACTGCCCAAACGGCCAGTAAACTAGAATTTCTGGGCCAGAAACCACTCTTGTGGTAGATAGGATACCTAGTGCTTACCACTCCCACTGATAAGCTAGAAGGCTTCCCTCCAACACAGAAAGGCTTTGGGCACTCAGAAGCTTACAAACAGTCCTGATTACAGCAAATCTGTATCTGGACTAGACTAGTTACAGGAAAGACAAAAAGCACGCTTAGAATTTTTTTTTTTTGGAAAGTGGAAAGGGAGAATTCAAAATTTAGGACCTAAGTGGCTTGCCCTTCACAAATATAGTCTGGGAAAAGGGTAGCAGAGTGAGTAAATCTGTGCCAGAGTCAGATGACCAGATATGATGTCATTCTATAGCCAGCACTGAAATGATATTTCCATATTAGTGAGAGATGACATTCAGCACTTTGTTATTGGAACTGACAAGACCACTCACCCACTTCATCTTGCCCTGCTCTATTAAGTGAGTAGGAAACATAATTCTTTAGATCAGTCAGGAAAATATAGTGAGATTAGTTAAGCATTGTTTCTCCGTGTCATTGTGAATCTATCCATCTGTGTTATTTTCAGTATTTCCTGTGATTGAAACTCTGGTGTTTATTCTAAATAGATATTCAGTATTTTCTTGTTATTTTATTATTAAATATATTTAAAATTTTCATTATGGCTGGTCTTTTTAGGAAATATTTAACCTTTGCGAGCACTTATATTTATTTGGTAACAATGTGGCCACTCCTAAAAGTCTTGCTGCATTGGTCAAACACTGCTTTTTGTATTAGTATTACTTTTACTCAGTATAATTGGGTACCCTTGTAAGACCTTTAGAGTAGCTGGCTGGTGGCAGTGTAACTACCTTATAATCTGGCCAAGGGGTAGCAGAGCAAATAAATCTGTGCCAGCCTTTCCTAGGTGTGTGTGTGTGTGTGTGTGTGTGTGTGTGTGTGTGTGTGTGTGTGTGTGTGTGTGTGTGTGTGTGTGTGTGTGTGAAAATCAAATCTTAAAGAGTGTGTGTGTCAACTACTTGGAACAGGGACAGAGAGTGCTGGTTTTCACAGGGAGAAAGGTGCACTCTTATTTGGGACCTGGAGAGGAAAACCCAGCTCCAGGACTAAGCATGCTCCCTGTGTGCTCTTAAGGGAAATTGTGCTTGGTGCAGAGAGATGCATCTGAAAATACTGTGTGTATCTATTTTTATTCCAAGTGAACATCTCTCACTGGTGTCAGTGATGAGGATTGAGGCTTCTTGATTACTGGCCCAGAGGAGGGACATCACATGCTGTTATGGGCATTGTACATTTTATGTTGGTGAAGCTTAAGCTGACCTTGCCCTACTCCTGAACCTGCAGTGTCAGTTGATCTTAAATATCTTTCTTAGAAAACTGCTACCAGAATGTCAGAAATGCATGTACTTTCTGCTGGTCCACCAACTCCATTTATAAGGTAATTCCCTACAACAATCCCTCTTTCCCTCTTATGCCTAATTAATCCCTCAATTCATCATTCTGTTTTTTTCTTAGAATATTGTAATCAGTGAGAGTAACACCTCATTTTTATGAATATGCACCTTCAGCTGAGGTTTTCATTTGAGAGGACATGAAGTATCTGTAAAGGTCAAGGTACTTATTTTCTTTTCCAATAGGGCAGAATTTTTCTAATATTATCTTAGTAAGGTGGTTGTACGACTGTGTATTGTTTTACCATAATAAGTATAATAATTTGTTTGCTGCAGTAAGAAAAGGTCACTCAGCTAGGGCAGCTGCTACCTTCCCATCTTATTTTCCAAAATGTGTATCTGGGTGATATCTGTCTAGCAGTTCTCGATCTCCTTATATCTGTTTTGCAAAGAACTAGAAGCTGGATGTTATATCCAGGTCCATGTCATTCTTTGGGGTTACAGTAATTAATGATAGGTTCCCACATGGGAGCAGCCTAGGAGAATTTGCTTGAAATTCTTTCCTGCTCTTAGGAAAATGGATCCCCTCCTAGCAGTTAGCTCTTGTCTGGCTGGACAAGTTGACATTGATACTGTCATGTTTGGCTGCACCTGTGATTACTGATCCCTGGGTGTTAGTAAAGACAGTTGTTCTGTGGGTACTGTCTCTAGAGACTTGCAGGCCACTGCAGCACAAAAATGGCAGCTGAGCTCTTGGCATTGGGGACCATCAGTTTTGTGACATAGAAGATTCAGATTCAGCCATTAGCAGCAGAAAGTATTTATGGCATGTTCCACCAATGAACAGTGTAGATTGAACACCTGATTACACCTGTGAAGGGAAAACAAATGTGTAATCTGACAGCTTTGAAATAGGTTCATAGGTAGGTACTAGGCTATCTGCCCGAAGGCATTTATAAGCCTAGCCAGAATGTGTTGGCTTTCGCCACCCCCTTAGATTAGTTCCTTGTGCCTCTGTCCAGCAGATCCACTGAAGTGATCCCCGGGATAAACTTTCTGTTTCCCATCCACTCGTCAAGCTTTCTTTTGAAGAGTGTTAGCGAGGAGCTCTGCCTAAAGTAGATTGGGATCTTGTTCCAAAGCATGGGAAGTCTCTGGGACAGGAGTCTATCCCTCCATCACGTCCTATTTATTGTTGTGGTGAGGTTTAGATCCCTAGAGCATATGGCTCGAGGGGATAAGGTTTTCTTTAGGTGGAGCATGTCCATCAATTCTGAGTTAGACATGGCTTTGTTTGTCAGGCAGCGATCACCTCTGAGTAGGCAGTATGCAACTGAGTACAGCTGGAGTTTCTTTAGTCGAGCTGCATAGGGCATCTGTTTGAGGCCAGTGATCCTCTTGGTGAGGTGCTTCTATGGTCTTTCCAGCTGTTGCAGGTGTCTTGTAAGGTACATCCCAAATGGGGCTTTGTACTCTATGATGGGTCTGATGAGTGATAAGTAGAGGGGCACAATAACCTCTTCTGCTGTGGATGCAAACCCTTTTGTGATTAGGTGAGCCACGTAGAAGGATTTTCTAACCACTTTGGCAATGTGATTATCAAAGGTGAGATTACTATCTACTTGGGTCCCCAGATCCCTTATTACGTCTTCCGTATGTAGGGGACTACCGCCTATCTGGTAGGTTATGGGTACTTCCAAAGGGGATGCATTTTTTGGCATTTAGCTTGAGGCCATGATTTTGACACGAGGTATCTGTCTCAGTGAGACCCTTTTGGTGGATGTCTGTGTCAGCCGGAGAGTCAATTATAGCCCCTAGTTTGCAGTTGTCTGTGAACTAGGTCAGCCATAGTCCTCCTGTGCTTGCCTGTACCTCTGAGAAATATATGCCGAACAGGAGGGGTCCTAGGACTGAGCCCTGGGGAAACCCACTTGTAACCGGTTTAGAGTCTGACCTAGCTCCCGCAACTCTCACCATGTGGGTTCTGTCCGTGAGCCAGTTGGCAACCCATCTTGTGACGTAGGGATTTATGTTCAGGCTGGTGAGCTTGTCTATAATACCAGAATGGAGAATGGTGTCAAAGGCCTTAGCAAGGTCTAGGTAGGCTGTGTGTGCCACCTTTCACTCGTCTATAGTCTTGGTAACTGTCTCAAAGAAGTCCACCAGGTTTAGGAGGCATGATCTGCCCTTAACAAAGCTGAACTGGGTAGGGTCCAGTGTTTGGAGGTTCCCAATGTCTCTGTTAATGAGTTCTATGATGATGCGCTTCATAGCCTTGTAGACCAAGCTAGTCAGGCTTATAGGGCAATAGTTCCTGGGGTCTGTTGTGGCTCCACCTTTGTGGAGCGGAATAACCATTGCTGTGCGCCACTCTATGGGTACGTAGCCTGTGGAGAGGCTGAGTTTGAACAGTGTGTTTAGGTGAGGGGTTAGTTCATCTTTGAGCTCGTGTAGGACACAGCCTGGGACACCGTCCGCTCCCACTGATGCTGTGTTTTTGGCTTTGGAGAGGGCTGTTTTAACTGAGTGTCTGTGATTTCAGGGAATCTACATTCTTCTGGTATGGGCCCTTTTGGGGGTGAGAGGGGGGCTGAAGTTTGCGCTGAACTTGTCTGTCAGGATGTTGGCAATATCGGTTGGTTCAGTGTATTTTGTGCTATTCTGCACTAACTCCGAGCAGATCTGAGCATTGCCACATAGATTCTTGACATAGTTAAAGAATGCCTTGTGGTTATCTTTGGAGTCCTTGGCAATTTTTCTTTCAAAGCTCGCCTTGGATGATTTTATGAGGGATCATAGTTTCTTGCTGATACTGATCAGGGATGTCTTACCTTCTTGGGATTTTACTCTTTTCTGTTCTAGTTTCCTCCTTCTGTTGTATAGCTTGTTTATGGTAGGAGTCCACCAGACTGGTTTACTTTTCTTGAAGGAGTGAGTCTTGGTTTTGCTTGGGATGGCACGATCCATGCATTCTTGTAGGTGCCCGTAGAATGCATTAGTAAAGGATTTTGCAGCTTGGACAGCATTATCCTTCAGCATGGGGGCTTTGAAACTTTCCACCTTGGTAAGTAACGTGAAATTTGCTTTTGAAAAGTTTTTCACGGTGGTTTTCTTATCCGGAGATGGGGACAGAATGTGGATATCCAAAGTGATTTGTTTATGGTCAGATCTAACCAGTGAGGGGTTGACCTTCGGTGTGGAACACCAGTCGCCCATGTTGGTGATGACCAGGTCCAATATGTTGCCACCTCTGGTGGGAGTGTTGACCAGTTGAACCTGGGCGTTTGAGTTTATAAATTCTAGGAAATGTTGGGCAAGGGAGTTAGTACTTGAGTAATTCTCCCAGTTAATGTCTGGGTAATTGAAATCACCCAATATTAGGGTGTTTGGTAGGACCTTTATGTTTCCCAGTGTTTCCAGAAACGCAGAATGGGGGTCCTGGGACATGGTGGTTGATCTGTAGCAAGCTACAATTTGAATTGAAGTTTTGTCCATTGCTAGTTGCACGTGGATGATCTCTGAAGCATCGTGCTGTGCCACTAACCTGGAGGTGTGGGTATCCTTGATGAATATGGATACGTCCCCACCTATTGTGGCCAAAATGTATGGTATGAGTTGTAGCCTGGTAGTGCTGGGGTGGTCTCTGGAGCCTTAAACCAGGTTTCTGTTACTACACATATATTGATTTTCTCCATACTGAGGAGTGCCTTGAGTGCATGCATTTTGAGGTTTAGACTTCTGGCATTGAGTAGCCTTACCCTCAGTTTTTTGTTACTTGTGCTATTTACGATGGTGGGTTTGTCTTTTGAGCCTTGCCTAAAAAAGGCACTATGGGGGTGGCAAGAGCCTTGACCAGTATTTGAAAGCCTAAGGGTGACAGGTGCAAGCCGTCTCTAGCGAAGCAGCGTGGCTTGTCGAGCATGTCATCCCAGGCGGATAGACACTGGATTCCCTTTGAATGACACCAGAAACTTAGCCAGTTGTTGAAATTGAGAATTATTTCTTTATACCGTGGTATCATTCTTGGTGAGGGCAGGATGCTACTCAGGGTCAGGGTAATACCGGCCTGGGCTGCGTAATCAAAGAGCTCTTCCATGTCTATTTTCATGTAGTCCAGGGAGGTACGGCTCAGGTCATTCACACCAACATGGACAATGACAGAGTCATATTTGTACTTGTTCTGGAGGGGCCTGAGTGCTTGTGTTATGTGGCGAATCCTGGCACCCGACAGGCAGTAACCTTCTCCTTATTCAGCCTAGTGAATGAGACGTCACTGTACCTGACTATAGAGTCACCTATTACTAGTATGTTGGGTATGTTATTTTGCCTTAAGGGCTGTGATTGCATGGCACACTGGTTTTGTGATGTATGTGTTTTATGATTTGTGTTGGGGGGTGGAGGTTGCTTGGATGTTTGCTTTGGAGGTCTCTGTTGGTTTTGCAGATTTTTATTTAGAGCCTTCGAGTATGTTTTCATGTATTTATGTGTGTTTTTTGCTGGTGCTGGTTTAATGGGTCTATGTGAGACTGGTGTTGTGATGCAAGTATTTCCCTTCTCTTCTTAACTGTCTGATCCAGTCTTGGGTTGAGAGAGCTTAGCCTCCAGTTTGGCTGCATAATTGCATCTCTCGCATGTATTAGTGTTTGGTGGTAGGAGGAGGGGGTTGTCTGTGTACATGAGGCAGTTGTAACATTGCCTCAAAATGCCCAGATTCACCAGTTGGACTGGAGAGTACACCTGAAACTGCCCTTTGGACCTGCCTGGATAGGTACAGTGAACTGTTTTACTGGATGGCTGGTAAGATCGAATAGAGAGCCTTGTCCTTCTGTACAGTACAAGAGGTCTAGTGCTAGGGTTTATAAGTGCTTGCTATAAGGTTTGAGCAAGTGCTGGGCTGAGAAATTAATGGTTTGAGTGCTTAAGTTTAAAGTTTGTCTAGTTCCAAGGGAAAAATTGAAGAGGACACTTTGTGGAGCCGGAAATAGTTTTATCCTAGCTGACCGACGCCACCTGGTGCTCAAAACTGGGCAAATACGGTATTTATAGCAGGGAAATGAAAGAGATAGAAATTAGCTCAAAATGGCCAATAAACTAGTAATTTCTGGGCTGAAACCACTCCTCCAGGGACAGATAGGCTGCTCAAAGCTCCCCTCTCTCACAGGTGAACAGAGAAATTTCCTGCTGTCCAAGTAAGGTAAGGGCAAACACAGAGATTTGTAACACAGCCCTGAATTTAGCACTTACCTTAAAACTGGGCTATACTAGCTTAGAAAGGCGGGAAACAAGTATATATATATATATATATATATATATATATATATATATATATATATATATATATTTATTTTTTCAGAAAATAAAGCAGATACACTCAAAAAACACTTTAAATGGACAGAAAAGGAGACTTATTGTTATATATCACAGATCAAAGTTGTAGTCAATGCCCCTAGTAATAAAGTAGGAAGAAACACAAATACAGTAAAATCAGATGAATAAAGTGCATTTATATATATATATATATATATATATATATATATATATATATATATATATATATAGATAGATATTAAACAATAGAAAACGAACAAACTGATTTAAACAAGTTACCCAATTAACCAGGAAAAAAAGCTTAAAACTGAGCCCTGTTCCAGCAGTCTTCAATCAGACAAGTCCTAACTGCACACTCCTGCTACTTGGGTGCAGGGGAACCTTCTCCAAAAAGATGGCCTGGATCAGTGCTCAAGTTATACAAACAAAGCTAGATTCAGCAGGCCTGAATCTGGTCTATGCTACAGCAACAAGGCACACCAATTTCAGAAAGAAACAGTTCAAATAAGCAGGCACAATTAGCCTGTGACCAGAAATTCCCAGCTCAGAAGGGCAGAATCCAGCCTCTCCTCCCACAAGAGTGCAGACCACAAACCTTCTTAATGTAGAATAAATGGCCTGAAGCCCAAGTGCTTAAGCCAGAACTAATACACTTTTAGAACAGCAGACACTGGGCCTTCAATCAGCAATTCCCAGCTTAGAAGGATGTAAGCTACTTGTTCTGCCACAACAGTGCAGACCCAGATCATCTTAATGTAAAACAGCCTGTATGAAGCCTAAGTGCTTAAACCAAAAGACTTAGAATAACAGTTACAATTTAATCAGGCTACTACCAAGCAGTAATAAATGCAGCAGAATAAATAAAACTGAGTACTTTTAAGAAAAGCAAAATAAAGTAGGAGGAAACACAAATGCAGTAAAAGCAGATGAATAAAGTGCACATTTTCTTTAGTGCAAAGCGAGGGGAAGAAAGAACCAAGTGGGCTAGCCTTCTCAAATCTTCTCTCTGTACTAAGTAGAGTGAACACTAGACTCAGAATATGATTTCACTGTACTCGGTTAAGTGAGCAAATGAGATGGACCTAGGAGAGGTATTCTAATACAGACTTACAGGAGGGGCGGGCAGTTCCAGAGCCACCAACACTAATACCAACAGAGGAACAGAGAGGGAGGGGAACTAACTGCAGAGAGACACACAGCACACTGTTCAAAAACACACAATTAGGAAACAGAAAAAAATGAAAATACAGTACTTTTAAAACTGCAAGTTTGTACTTAACAGAAGACTAAAATACACTGCTGCAAGTTTCACTTAACTTCAGCTTCTAATGCAGATGTTTGTAGCCAAGCAAGTATCTCAAGAGTTGAGCATAAAATGATTTCTCAAAATTTGTGGCTAGCACTTAAAGTACAGAGGAATCCCTCTAGGCTATTAAATATGAGATAACAAAGAAGTGATAACACCACCCCCCCCCTTATAGCAGACACACAGCACACTGTTCAGAAACACACACTTACGAAACAAAAAAAATTAAAATACAGTGCACTTATCTGACTATCTGAGGGGAGCCTGATGATCAGTGTCCATGATTCATGCAGGAGCAGTAACACAGTAACATGGGTCAGTAATACAGGTGTATCTTACAAGGTGTATACACAGAAACACCAGATAGCATATACCAGTTACTCACATGAATGTGCCCTGACATATGTGTCACTAATACACATCTCATTGGTGGCAGTGGCTTGTCATTACTAGAGTTTGTAGTTGTGCAACCATACAAGCAATCAGATGTTATGGATACACCACACATACAGCCATGTTATGCTCTGTATTTAACATGCTCCACATGTATTGATATATATATATATTATCAACCTTACATTCACAACTTTAAAAGATAGCGTCAATGCCAGGTCTGTGGCAACCAGAAAGCCAATCTCCTTATTTAATCTGTTGGGAAAGTCACTTTTCACCAGTTACCTCAGTTTTCTAATGAGTGCTCTAGACTTTCCTCTATATTTGATCATAGGTGACTGTCAGTCATCTGTGACAATCATATGTGTGGGCTAGCTCTGCCCACCAAAGGCTTTCACTTCTGCCATTATGGTATTCCATTATTTGTCCTTTACTATCATATTGCCATTGTTGCCAAACAGAGCCATGTGTGCTGCCACACACCACTCTCCTCAGTGCTTACATTGTTTTTCCTTTGCCTGTTGATATATGCTCTATCCATGCTTGACTCCAATGGAAAAGAAACCAGTATATGTCTCACATATAAGTCTGTTAGACTGCAAGTGTAGTATTGTCAAACAGGTTCTGCAGATACATCCACTGGCCACAGCATGCTGATTTGTGCAGCAGGAAAGACATCAGACTGACAGTACCACACAGCAGATTAACCTCTGCATTTATTGTCACATTGCAGAAATAATGTTCACTACCACAAAGAGTGAGGATTTCCATTGTGTATATGATGGGCCACATTTAAGCAATAATCCATGACTGCATGGGTATATTAGGATTTACCCAGGGTTGGTGTGGTTTGATCATGAGGGCAAAGCCCAAGTGATGAAACAAAGCCAACCATGGGTAAATTCTGATATACCAACACACAGGAGTGGATTATTGCTTTATACAATGGCATTATTTAAGAAGAAAAGTGCTTACCTTTCTTAAAAAAATGTTTTTGTATAATGGCACTTCAGTCTTCTTCCACATTGCTTTCTGTGGGTTGATGTACTGCGAATGTGTATGTGACTTGCATTCCCACACTTGCAGAGTGCATCAGTGCAGTGCAGAAGAAGCAACAGAGAAAACAGAATCTATGTTGCTTTTTTAATGTTTAAAAAGTCAGGATTTTACTAGGGACAGTGGAGAAAAACAAGGAAAATCAGGCATGTTTCTGTTTCTTCAGTTTTGCAGAACATGCCTGATTTTTCTCATATTTTGCTTTCCCCCAGCATATGCCAATAGACAATGTGGCCACTCAAAGGAACTTAAGTGGCAGGAAGTTTTTCTGTTGGTATATGCTCAAATCACAATAGGCATGCTGGTTGGGCTGTCCAATCAGCTTGTGCTTTTTTGAATAGCAATGAGCAGTCATTGTATAAATGGCATTATATCCCACAAAACACAGCACTGTCACAATATATCACACCATGTGTATCATGTCAGTGCAGCAGTGCAGCTTATTATTTGTGTGTCCATGTAAGAGTATTATAGATGGGGTGTGTGACATATTTGTATGTCATGTGTGTGTGTGTATGTCATTACTTCATACCTTTAGCCTTATTCAGATATGTCATGCAGTCTGTTTTCCTGTACACTGAGATCACAAAGAATATGTTGAAGAGGATTAGAAAAATGGATCTACTGTGTATGTTTGATACGTATGAGCTCACAACACTCTTCCAGATCATTACAAAAGCTCATAAATGACAACATATGCAACACATTCATGTGGTGCACATACTCAAGGAACTGTGATATAAAAGCTTTAAAAAAATGCAAGGGTCTTTCTGTGTGAAGGTTTTTCCCCCCATAACCCCTTACTTTATTATTTTTCTCTACAAGGTCAACTACATCTCAGAGAAAGTGCAGTAACTGACAGGCAATTTAATGCCTGTCTTGTACTTTCTCTGAAGTGTGCCAGCCTTGGACTACCCAAACGTAAGATGCAAGCATTCACATTATTAAGCCACAAACAAGGGAACAGCCATAGAAAACATGAGCAAATACCAGCTTGATCTAGTATTTTTGAGGAAGTGTCAGCAACTCTGGGGATTCTGAGCAACTGACTGAAAGTCATAGGAAAACCAATCAAGGATAGTGGGAAGACAAAAGGTGGCACACACTGAATGACTGTTGTAAAGGGTTAAAATGAACATTGCATGTGTTTCAAAAGGCTGGTGTACATGATTGCAAAGTACTCTGAAACTATGGAAAAGTACAGAATATACGTTTCATTTCCTGAGCCTGAGGCAGCATTTCTTGTAATTCACATGGTATAAATGAAACCTTTCTTACTAGGCTAAAATGTAGATAAGAAGCACTAGATGTATTTTTTTACTAAACTTGGCATTTTCCTATTGGATGTGTAGTACTGGTCTGAGAGATAGTGTATTGTTCATCTCTTTTCTGTTGGATGTTAGCAGTGTTCTAATCGATAACGTTTATTACCTTGATAAAGTTTTTCTATAAAGTAACCACAAATCTCTGTTTGGGGAGACATGTCTTTTTGAGTACTGTCTCCCACACGTGGGCTGGTTTAATAAAATTGTACTTTGTACTGTATACTGCCACAGATTGAAGTATTTTATTTAACCATAACAGCTGGTGCTTTAGGACTTGGATTTTTTTCGAACCGACTAGAGCTGCCTCATCAGAAAATCACTTTACTGGGCCCTCTAACAGTTTTCTGTCTAGTGTGTTTTCTGTTGCGTTAGCTCATTGCTGCACCTTTCTTTTTAAAATTTTCAGTCTTGGCAGAGCTTCAGACTTCTACAGGTAAGTGTTTCTTTTGTATGCAAGTGGGTATAGTATGTAAGTGAAATACTTTATATTTTTGCATTGTCATTGTATGTTTTCTTTACAATGGGAGCAAATGTGGATACTTTAAAAGATCCAGAGTTTAGTACTCCTGCAAAATATATGTTTCAAAATTGTAACAAAGACAGTTGTGCTTATTTAGATAAATGGCATGCGCTCACTAAAAATTGACTTTTCCACCTGCAGAAACTTTTGACAGAAATATTTTGTTAAATTTGCAAAAAGACTTAGAAAAAAAGGTAATAAAGTCATAGGTAGGTACTAGGCTATTGGCCCTAGGGCCTATACAAGCCTAGCCAAAAAAGGTACCCTGGCTTTCGCCACCCAAGAAAATTATTTTCCTGTGCCCCTGTCAAGCAGAACCACAGAAGTGATCCCCGGGGTGAATTTCCTATTACCCATCCAGTCATCAAGATTTTTCTTGAAGAGTGCTAATGAGGAGCTCTGTTTGACATAGATAGGTAGTCTGTTCCAGAGTATGGGAAGTCCCTGGGACAGGAATCTATCCCTCCAGCATGTTCTGTTTATTGTGGTGACAAGGTTTAGGTCCCTAGTGTGTAGCTTGGAGGGATTGGGATTTCTTTAAGTGGAGCATGTCTAACAGCTCTGGGTTTGACATAGCTTTGTATGTTAGGCAGAGATTGCCTCTGAGTAGGCGATATGCGACAGAGTAAAGCTGTAGTTTTTTGAGTCGGTCTGTGTAAGGCATCTGTTTGAGGACAGTAATCCTCTTTGTGAGGCATTTTTGAGGCCTTTCCAGTTGTTGTAGATGTCTTGTGAGGTGCATACCAAATGGGGCGTTGTACTCTATAATGGGTCTAATGAGTGATGAGTAGAGGGGAACAATGACCTCTTTCCCTGCTGGCTGCTGATCACCTTTTAATGCATGGCAGGTAGAACCTAAAAATAGAAAAAAGACTCTATTGTTCATAGTTTAAAACATAATGCAGCTAAGTTAAAAACATAATTACAGATGGCTAATAAGATGGTTAACCATTTTCAACATTCTGATTATCAGGAGCCAGGTGACTATGGGCTTTATCTCCTTGGAGATCTTCAAAAACTACAGCTTAGCCACAGTGAGCCAACCAACGATGACTGCTTGGTTTTGCCCAGTGCACCACCACCACTATATAATGCAAGCCCCCCCCCTCCCCACCCAGCAACATTCTGTGTCTCTTCTTCCACCTCAGAGACTTCTCCACTGCAGTTTCAGGGAAGTCAACCTCCTGATTCACCCCCTTCCCCTAGCCAGCCTGAAATTTCTTCTTCTTTTCTCCCAGGTGACAAGTGATTAACAAAAAGAGAGAAAAAAGAGAAAAACACCCTTTGATGTTTATGAGCCTTCCAGGGCGATGAAAAAAGGGGTATTGTTTTATTTTCTTAGGCAGCATAAGTTGCACTCACTCAATATAATTACTCAATTTTCTATAGTCATATTTGGGGATGGATATTTCAGTCCTGACAAATTTAATCCAGAAAAGATGAGACTGATTTCTCTTCTGAGAGAGAGGGTGATAATGTAGTTACTCTGACTGCCCAACTGCATCCCCTGCGGCAAGCCCCAAACCCAACACTTGGCAGGGATGAAGCAACACCTTCTACTATAAATGTGGTTTGCCCTTTGTCTGCAGTTGATTTCCAGACCATTCTGGACAGGGGGACTTAATAAAACTAGATTTCTTCAAAATCAAATCCCTTTTCCTCAGAGTTTTAGCAATACCCAAAATTCATGAGGACAGGGACCCAACTCAAATTGCAAAATGGTCACTGGAGGGACAGTTGCCCCTTCTTGCAGCCAGTAGATGCACTTGTTCAGACTGCCAGTCCATTTGATAACCACATATCTCCATGAGTTTCGCTGAATGTGAGACAACAACCCCCTATATGGAATACTTCATGGCATCCACCAGTTTGGCAACAAGATAAATAGGACAGCTACAGACAAGAATCAGAACTATTTTCTTTGGTGCCTGTACATCAGAAAGGTCCATTTGTTAACATCAAAGTTCAAGATACTAATATTTCTTTTTTAATAGATACTGGAGCTAACAGATTAATGCTAAATGCATTGGCTGCCAAAAATCTTGCCTTGTCCCGCACCTCAGTGTGAGGAGTTGCGGTGTCAGGAATCCCTTTGGACTAGAGACTGTCTCAGTTCCCATTCTGCTGGGATCACTAGCAGATCAACATGCTTTTCGTATTGGAACCTCTGTACCCCTTAATCTTTTAGGTAGGGGTCTTTTTTGTAAACTGCAATGTACAATATTTTGCACACCAGATGGAATATATTTAAATGTTATTGATGGGTCTCCAGTGGTACAGATGTGTGCTGTTGTGGGGATTTTGGATGAGGACACTGTCTTTTCTGTCCTCACTGAGACAGAACCTGTACAGCCGTCAGATGTAGAATTATTAAATGCAGTTCCCTCACAGATATGGACAACCCATGAAAATGACGTAGGACTTATTAAAGATGTCACACCGGTACAAATTACCTTAAAACCACATGAACCTCTACCCATGGTGGCACAGTACCCTCTTTCTGCAGAAGCAGAAGCATGAATTGAACCAGTTACTTTAGCACTGTTGCAATAAGGCATAGTTGTTCCTACTAGAAGCCCCTGCAATACACCCATTTTGCCAGTGAAAAAACCTGGCAAGGATACTTATAGATTTGTGCAAGATCTAAGGGCTGTGAATGCAGTAGTAGTGCCTGCCTTTCCTAACCCAGCAAATATTCTTAGTTCAGGTATCCCTTCTGCTACCACATTTTCTGTCATTGATATTTCCTCAGCTTTTTTCTCTATCCCAATACACCCTGATAATCAGTAGTTGTTTGCATTCACATACAGAGGGTGACAATATGCATGGACATGTCTACCTCAGGGATATGTAGAATCATCCACCCTATTTTCAAGGGAGATGAAAAAGCAGCTAGATAAAATACAGTTACCTTGTTGGTCTACCCTAGTACAGTATGTAGGTGATCTTTTCATAGCATCTAACTCTTTAGCTGACTGTCAGACTGATACTATTTTGCTTCTAACTAAGCTAGCTGAATTAGAGTTTAAAGTAAACCAATCCAAGTTCCAGATCAGGTTCAGTATTTTTGACATATAATTTCTGAAAATGCACAAAATATTTTACTCTCTCTTATAGCTATACAGACAGCACTGAGACCTGCAACTCTAGAACAACTTAGAGCATTTCATGGTTTGGCAGTTTATTGTAGAGTATGAATTCCTAATTATGCTGAAGTAATTAAACCCTGTAATAGAATTATTGCAAAAGGACATCCCCAAACCTCTCCCATGGCAACCATGCCATGATCAAGCTTTTACTCAGTTTGTTGCTTCTTTCAAATCCTCCAGCTTTAGGACTACAAGATTATTCTAAAGTATTCTTTATTTTCTGCTGTGAATGTAACAAGGTAGCATTAAGATTATTAGCACAATGAAGAAATGATGACTTCAGACCAGTTGCCTATTGCAGTACAAATCTTGACCCAGTAGCAGCTGTCCTTCCCCCTTGCCTCAGAGCTGTAGCTGCAACTGCCTGGTTATTTGACATGGCAGTGGCACTTACTCTGGATCCTGAGACTTTTGTTGCAGTTCCACATTCTATTAATGCTAAAGATTAAGACACAATATCTTTCTGCTTCTAGACTTTCCAAATATGAGCTAGCTCTACTATATAATCCTTCTTTGCGAATTATTAGATGCTGTCATTTGAATCCAGCTGCTCTTATTCCCACTGCTGATTAAGATGAACCTCGTGATTGTGTTTTTGTTGTTAACAATGTGCTTCCTCCTAGACCTGACCTCTGAGATACACCTCTGCAGGACTCTGACTTAATTTTGTTCGTCGATGGATCCTTTATAAGAAGAAAAGATGGACAATTCAGCTGCATTGGCAGTTTACACCATTGATCAAATTTTATTGACTAGACAATTACAGGGAAATGTTTCAACTCAAGTAGCTGAATTAGTAGCTATTACTGAAGCTTGCAAGCTGGCTAAGGGAAAGACTGTCACAATATATAGTGACTTCAGATATGCTTGTGGAATGGTCCATGACTTTGGTACTTTGTGGAGAGATTGGGGTTACTAAACTTCCGCAACTCTATCCCTTTCTCTAATATCATCCAATATGCAGACAACTCTACCATTATTTGCTCAGCCACTTCTATCCCCACACTTCAAAAGCTAACTCAAGATGCTTTTTCTTCCACTGAACAATGGATGGAAAAAAATCACTTAGCACTCAATGCTTCTAAAACCAAATTAATGGTATTTACTCCCTCTAAAGTCACCCCTTTCAACAAAAACACATTTTGTATTACTAGTCAAAACAACACAACCCTGGAACTGGTATCAGAGACCAAGCTACTTGGCATCCAAATTGACAATCAGCTTAAATTTAACTCCCACATACAACTAAATATCAAAAACTAGGCATGCTTTATCGACAAAATCATTATCTTACACCCACCACTAAACTCACCCTCTCTACATCTTTTCTCATCCCCTCCCTCCTCTATGGTGCCCCACTCCTAACTAATCTACAATCCTGTCTGAAAACTCAACTATCTTGTTGCTACAACAAAATCGCCAAGTTCGCCACTAGCCATAAGTCTTCCACTCACCACTGTTCCTCTCTTCACAAACTAAAATGGCTAGAGCTACCCAATCAGCTTATCTATACCCAGCTCACTCTAGCACATAAGCTCATTCTCAACCCCTCACTCTGTCCCTCCCTTTCCTCTGCATTTAAAATGCACCTACCTGACAGAGTGCTAAGGTCTAACAACCAAAATCTTCTAGAAGTATACAAACCAGCTCGTCCCCCAGGCAAACACCTCCTATCCTTTAGTCTAGCATGACTCTGGAACTCCCTACCACCATCCATTCGTACTACCCCTAGCTACTCTATCTTCAAAAAAACTCTCCACTCACATCTAGTAACCCAATGGGAATGCTCCTGCTGCCACCCTACATAACTTACTCTGCAAACTTTCATCTTCTCTTCCCTTCAATAGCATTCTTCCTTTTCATATACTCTTGTAAATCAATTTCTAAATGTATGTATTATCGATTCTGTATATGTCTACTAATTATTCCCATAATATTCTGTATTATCTGTTCATTCATCACTAACCTAGACTGTTTGTAATATTTGTCCTTGTCTAAATTTCTGTAGTATACTTTCAATCTATGACATATAGTAATGTTAATAGTTTATGGTCCCTCTATTTTATAACACATGTAAGCTTATAATCTACACCATATAGTAACCTTGATTTGTTTATGGAGCTTTTCTCCCTAGGTCTAATTCCTGTTGTATATTTTCAATCTATGACATATAGTAATGTTAATAGTCTTTGGTCTGCTCTATTTTATAACTCATGTAATCTTATAATCTACATCATATTGTAACCTTGATTTGTATGGAGCTTTTCTCCCCAGGACTCCATTGAAAACGGGTTCACTTTGGCCCAATGGACTATCCTGGTAAACCAACTGCAAATAAATAAATAAATAATAAATAAACCTTGGAAGGGCCCACAATTAAAAATGCTTTGTTTGTTAAAGACGTGTTAGATGCAGTGTTATTACCAAAAGAGATAGCTGTTGTTAAATGTGCCACTCATAAGTCTGATAATTCTTTTGAGTTTATAAGGAATGCTTTTGCTGATAGAGTGGCAAGACAGGCTGCTTTGTTAAATCATGTTCAGGCTTCTTTTATGCAGCCTCTACAAGCTGAAAGTGTACCTGTATCTTTACAGGAAGTGTTGTCTTTGCAGAGCCAAGCCAATGACTCTGAAAGGGTAAGGTGGATTTGTGAAGGCTGCTGTTGTTCCCCCAACTCACTTTGGCACCATCCAGATAGAAGGTCAGTAGTATCATGAGCTTTTTTACCTCAATTGGCATGGGTTTGCCATTTGCCTTCCCATCTAGGAAAAATGCCTTACTAAAGCAACTCTTGACTAATTGGTATGCCCCTTATGCTTCAGAAGTTGTTCAGCATCTTGTAAAGACATGTAACATATGCCTTTCTTTTAATTTTTCTGAGTCTGTTGCTGTTCCTACATGACATATTAAAAAAACTGCAGGGACCTGTTTGTCATATACATTGGGACTTTATTGAGTTACTGCCTAGTATGAAGTTTAAATATGTATTAGTTATTGTAGATGTTTTTTCTGGATGAGTAGAAGCATACCCATGTGCTAAAAATGCTGCTGCTTCAGTGGTGAAAAAGTTATTGTATGAATTTATACCCCGTTTTGGGGTTCCATGTTGTATCTAGTCAGATAGAGGCACACATTTCACAAATCAGATTATACAGCAAATTTGTAAAGTATTGAATGTGCCTATACAGTTTCATTGTCCACATAGTCCTTAGGCTTCAGGAATGGTAGGACACGTAAATCAGGCACTAAAGACTAAATTAGCTAAGCTTACTGCAGAAACAGGTCTAAAATGGCCAGAAGCCAACTTCCAAGATGGTTGCACATTGAGTAACAGCTTAATTCTGTCTCTCCCAGTCTGAAAACAGAAACCTAGGAGAGAAAGCCAGTGGACCTAAATTTCTGGGTAAATTTCAGTAACTGACTAATAAGTACACTGCCTAGATGCTGGGAAAAATATAAAGTACCTGGAGGAAAATCAGCTACAAAAGTTGAGGAAAATACACAAACTGAGAAAAGTATTGCAGTTATTCAGAAAGAAGCAGTGCAAGTTCCAGACATGACTTTCAGTAACCTAGAGGAAAGTATAAAGCAGCTGCACACAGACCTGGTTAAAATAAATGAAACACTGATAGAGTATATCGACACAAAGAATAAGAAGCTGGAAAATATGGAAGAAGCTTTGAACGGATATTCAGATAAGGTGGCGGAACTGCAAAACTCAAAGTTTGAAATGAAAAAAATGCTGGCTGAATATGAGACTGCACAAGAAGAGATGTTTAGAAAATAATAGAATTAGAGGGCAGAGCATGTAGGGAAAACCTTAGATTTTCTGCTGTACCAGAGATGCTGAAAGGAACAGACTATTAATTTTATGAAAGTACAAATAAGCAACTGGACTGGTATTCCACAACAAGATTTGTTAATTGAAAGGGCACATCATGTGTATGCTCCAAACCAGACTATGAGAAAACAGCCTAGGCCTTTAATAGTAAAAAAATGCATCTTACCAGCAGAAGGAGTTGATTCTGACAAAACTGTGGCAGAAGGACAAAGTACTAAAATTTGGAGACAAGAGCGTATGGAGAATGACTACTCATTGCACACTAGGCATAAGGGGAATAAATATATTCTATTAAATAGGGCATATTGAGAACCAGGCATGAGATTCAAACTACTGTACCCAGCTATCCTCAAAATATTTTTCCCTGGAGGAACAAAAACATTTTTTGATGAAGTATATGCTAAGGAAGAAATACAAAAGTTTGTCCAACAAAAAGTGAGATGTAAAACAGATGGAGATTTTGCTTCTTGTTCTTCTGGTAATAAAGATCAGAGAGAGATAGACTATCCCAGTGAAACCTTTCACAGTGTTTCAACAGAAAATGATTGAGAGAGAGAGAAAAAGCACAAAAGTTGACTAGAAGAATCAGCAATGCACTTGAGATGAAGCAGAGACAGGGTTTGGGAGACGAAAATGAACAGGAATAGAATAAAATAATCTGGAAATATTGGACTTTGTTAAACTTGTAGGGGACTCTAAAGCCTATGGCCTACTTTGTGT
Organism: Protopterus annectens; assembly: GCF_019279795.1. Taxonomy (NCBI): domain Eukaryota; kingdom Metazoa; phylum Chordata; order Ceratodontiformes; family Protopteridae; genus Protopterus; species Protopterus annectens. Next base: position 844,829,021 of record NC_056732.1, read on the forward strand.
CATTAATGTTTGGAGACTAAAATCAGTGATCTGGAAATTGACAAATGTGGGATTACAAAGCAATAATTATATTTGTGAAACTGGACAGAACAAGAAAATCTGGAAATATTGGACTTCTTTGGACTTTGTTAAACTTGTAGGATATTCTAAAGCGTATGCCCTACTTCATGGTATTAATATTCAGAAAACTACTCAGGAGAGGGGAGGAGGAGGGGGACAGTTAACTGTAAGGAAAACAATTTTTATTTTCTTAACAGTATTACATAAGTGGTGCATGATTTTCGCTGCATGTTATAAAGTTTTTTTTTCAGTTATTTTTAAGTGTAATTGGGATACTAATATAATAGGAGTTTCTGTTTATTCTTTTTGTTTCTTTCTCCCTTCACTCTTTCTCCTTGTGTAGTTTTAATAAATGTAGTCATTGCACTCTAAAAAGGGGGGGGGGTCTAGTTAAAATAGCATGACAAAATAAAAATGATTGTGCTTTTTATCAGTCTTGCATAAGGGAATGATTGTGTTAGCTTTTTATAATAACAGGTTTTGAATGAAAGCAAGTAAATGAAAATGAATATTGAATGTTACATTTTTTTCCAGTAAACAGTCCTGTATCTTGTTCTCATGTCACTAGCAGACAATCTGATAAAGAGAAATGGCTTGGAGAAAATATTTTCTGAAAGCATTCAAGTGTTTCTCAGCTGTGAGAGCTATAATGATAAGGCAAAACCAGACAGCATAGAATCACAGGCTCTACCATGCATCTTAGCATGGATAAGCTTTCTTTCTGTTTAGCTTGAGTCTGTGTGTGTGTGTGGCTGTCCGTTTGGAACTTATGTTCCTGTTAAGGGGGTAAAACTTCAGTATTTGAAGATGCACATTGTTTTGTGTGTTATTATTAAGTTAGTAGTTTTTTGGGTTGTATTGGGGGGTTGTGTGTATTTTTATTTGAGGGGTTTCAATAAAACAAAACATTCTGCAAGATGTGACATAGAAGCAAATGGAGATGACAAGAAACAGTTGTGTAAAAGTTTAACCTTCCAAACAGTGCATGTATGTAACACAAAATCTGGAACTAGACACTTAACAAAAAAGCTGTTATACATAAAAGGTGGGAATAAAAATCCCTCAAGAATATGATTGTGTCTATAATATATTTAAATGTTATTGGTCTCACAGATAAATCCAAAACAAAAAGAGCACTGAACTATATATTAAAAAAATGTAAAGTGCAGGTAACTATGCTACAGGAGACTCACATGGAAAGAACTGAACATGTGAATTTGATAAAGAAAGGTTTTCAGGCTGGTTATTCAGCAGAATACCTGGGGCAAAGGAAGAAAGGACTACTTAAATGAATTAGAGGAGCTCCAATAGCAATATAAGAGGAAAAAAAGACAGTAATGGTAGATTTGTAGTACTAAGGGGCTACTGGCAAGGTAGGAAGATTACACTGTCATATATTTGTATTTTACTGTAAACTGCTATAATACAGGTAAAGAAATTTCTGGGAGAAATTATCAGCTTTCAGCAAGGAATATTACGTATAGGTTTGGACTAGAATTTGATTTGCAACAGTGAAGATGTGTCTGGGAGGGCCCAGAAAGGGAAATATAACAAAGGAGGGTAGATTTTTTAAAAAATCTATGAACATATTTGGCATGGAAGATGTGAATTCAGTACTAGGAATTCAGAGTGATTTTGCATATTATTCCACAAGATACAAAAACTGGGCTAAGCTAGACAGAATTTACATTTCACAGGAACATGTGCATTTAATTGAAGGTTTTGATACTTACCCAATAACTATTTCAGATCATGTGACAATAATTAAAATAAAAACACAGGATAATAACATAAAAATGAGACACTGGCGCTTTCCCACCTATCTGTTGAAAAAGAGAGGAATTTAAGGGGAATGAGTACTGAAAATTATTCAGGAACTATTACAGAAGATAGAAACTTCTGAAAATATAGCTAGGGAGTGGGATTAAATTAAAATGGAATTTAAAACTACGGTGGAAATAACAGAAATGGAGATATTGTTAAGAAGTAACAAGAATTATTTAGAAGGACTGACAAATATTAAAGTATTTCATAATAAGGGGAATCTCACAGAACAAGAAGAGGAGCAACTGAAGAATGCTAAACAGAAAATATGGGACTACCTTGATAATATGCTTGAGTTTAGAAAAGTTGCTTGTTTTTGCTGATAACTATAGAGCACAAAAACTTAGCACAGTGACTTAGACAACAGAAACAGAAAGGGCTGTCACCAAGCTTAGGGAGTCTATTACAAGGAAGATAACTAGGGATCCTATTGAAGTATTAGAAATATTTTGGAAATTCTATGAAAGTCTGTATAAAGCAGAGAAATATGAAAATGAAGAAAAAGTAGAAATGGAAATGTTTATGAAGGAACTAAATATGCCAAGGCTAGAGGGAGAGGAGGTGCAATTACTAACAGTTGGAATAGGAGGAGATGAGATAAAAATTATTTTGTATAACCAATCTAAAGGAAAGTCCCCAGGATTAGATGGGATTTCTGTGGAAGTTTGGAAGCTAGGAGAGAAAAAACAGTTGAAAATCTGGATGGTTTTGTTTAACAGTATTTTGAGAGGCGGAGAAGTGTCAACACCCTGGAAGAAAGTGGTAGTAGCTTTACTACCTAAAGAAGGTAAAAATCCATCAGATCCAGCTTCATTTCAATACTAAATCATGATTATAAAGTGTTTATGTTTATAATGGCTAAAGGAATGGCAAAAGTGATGCCAAAATTGATAGATATGGATCAGTGTGGTTTTGTGAAGGGGAGGCAAACAAATTTGAGTACATAAACAGATCAGTGATGATGCAGAGGGAAGCAGAATGCAAGAAAAATACCACTGTTGCTGGTGGATCCTGATGCACAGAAAGCATTTGACAGAGTAAGATGAGATTTTATGATCAATGCAATGGAAGTATTTGCCTTCCCTGATAAAATTATAAGGTTGATTAGGAGGATATATGAAGGATTGGAGGTGAAAATTACAGTGAGTGGGGTCCTCTCTGAAAATCTCTGCTTGAGCAGAGAAACTAGGCAGGGGTGTCCTCTCTCCCCTTTGTTATTTGTATTATATTTAGAACCATTGGCAAAGAAAATAAGGGACTCACATATTCAAGGATATAATTGGTATGGTAGACAAAAGCTGGCTCTATTTTTAGATAAAATTATTTTATACCTGACAAAACCAGAAATAGATATTACAGTTTTGTGGAACATATCAAGACAGTTTCATACCTTTTTGGGATACAAAATGAATGAAGCAAAAACAAAAGCGATAGTGGTAAATTATGTATCCACATATGAACTGGTTCAGCAATTTTTATATTTACTAGGACATGGTAAAATGAAGTATTTAGGAGTATGGATTAAAATGATACTGGTGTAGCAACTAAGGATATGTGAGAAGAGACTAAAATGATAATGCAAAAACTGAGAAAATAGAAGATCTGTTATATGGATATTGATGGTAAGATACAAGCAGTTAAAATATTATTAGTCCCTTTAATCTTGTACACTGGTCAGGCATATTTTTATCAACCAGAGGAGAAGTTGTGGATAGTAATTAATAAAGAGTTGAAGAATTTTATCTGGGAGGGGCAGACAGCAAGAGTCAAGTGAGAAGAGCTTATTCTTCAATAGAACAGGGTGGATTGGGATTACCTGAGTTGAAAGGGTATTTCAGATTACCACAGTTAAGGCTCCTATACATGGCACAAGCAGAAAACTATAATTCAAAGTGGAAAGAGATGATGAAACTGAGGGAAAGCTCAAGTAGCAGGGAGAGACTGGGATTTTGGATAAAGGCCTTTGAGGAGAACAACAATAATCGTACAGAATATTATATTCATAAAGTAGCAGAAGGTCTTCTAAGAACTAAGCCAACATGGGAATGGAGAAAGGAGATTCTGCTGATAGGGATGACTGCAATTAGGGATATTGACAATAAGCAATAGGGGGCAGGAATATATTGGAGAAAACTGGCAAAGGAGCCAAGGTACTAGGAGCTAATAACTAGAAATCAATTTGGGAGCTGGGGAAGCTCTCTAAGCTGTTAGAGGTATTGAGTAATGCCACATTTGAATCGGTAAATGTAATTACTTTAGAGCTGAGTGGTATGCATGCAGTGGTGCTGCAAAACCAAATGGCACTTGATTTCGTACTTGTGTTAAAGGGAGGTACATGCGTGCTCGTACATGATGAGTGCTGTATGTTTATACCCAAAAATGAGCACACAATACGTAGTCATTTAAAAATCATCCAAAAGGTGGCTGAGCTATCAGATACCAAAGACGTAGACAGTTCACAATCGTCTTGCTAACTAATTTGTTTTTGGAATGGGGAGGCAGTGTTTTGAAATTTATTATGCTTATAGCTATTATTATTACTATTATTATTATTATTATTTTATTTTTGTTTTTATTTTTATGTAACACATTAATAACCAAGCTTATTGCTTCTTGATCTAACATTTTGTTACAGAATGTGCATGTTAGTAATTTTAAAAATATGCCATTTACAAATCATGGCAATAAAGGTCATATGAAAAGTAAACATAAAAAAAAATCAGATTTTGAAGGGTTTGGAAAAATATATGATAATATTTTTAAACTGTAAAATATGTTTTATAGTGTGAGTGTGATGCTTTCTAAACATCAAATGAGGAATTGTAAAGGGTTAAAATGAATATTACACATGTTTCAAAAGACTGTTGTACTTGATTGCAAAGTACTGTGAAACTATGGAAAAGTACAGAATGTTAAGTTTTATTTCCTGAGCTATAGTGAGCCTGAGACAGCATTTCTTGTAAATCACATGGTTAAAATGAAACTTATTTCTTACTAGGCTAAAATGTAGATAAGAAGCAGCAGGTGTATTTTTTTCTGAAGTTGGCATTTTGCTATTGGATATGTAGTAGTGATCTGAGAGATAAAGTGTATTATTCAGTTGTTCTGTATTGAATGTTAGCAGTGGTCTAATAGATAACATTTTTTATCTTGATAAAGTTTTTCTATAAAGTAACCATGAATCTCTTTGTTTGGGGAGACATGTCTTTCTGAGTACTGTCTCCCATGGATTCACTATGTAATTTCAAAATACTGAAATCCCGAATTTCAGTATTTCGAAATTACGTAGCCCCCCTACACCCCCTACTTATATATACTAACTCCGAGATCACACAATCAGACACACACAGGTAACTCACTCCCACACATTGTACACACCCTCGCACACACACATCACAGTCAAAACACACACTGACATACATACATACCCAAACTCACATTTTACCATTCACACACCACAACACCAGAAGCGCTAATTCAAAATCTCCATACTTTGGGATTTTGAATTGCGCACTTCTGGTGTTCCGGGATTTCAAGACTTTGATATTATAATTTCGAAATTTGCGAATTCAGTATTTCAAAATTAAATAGGGAACCCTCTCCCACACATGTGCTGGTTTAATAAATTTGTACTTTGTACTTTACTCTGCCACAGACTGAAGTATTTTATTGAACCATAACACTATGCATACATATAGTAAGAATGTGATATAAGAGTAGTCATATAAAATGTCAGTCATCTGTGTGGCCCAGTCTGTCTATCCACTTTATGAAGAAGATAGGTTTGTGTCATTTTGTGTACTTATTAAATCAGGATACAGAGGTAACACACTGTACGCATCATTATGCATCCTATTCACTATATACAGCTGTTTGCTTTTAAATTGCAGTTGTATTGCTAGCATTTGCATTGCTAGCATTTGCTGCTGCTCTGTTGAGTCAATTTTACTTAGTCCTACATTTGTATAAATTGCATTTATGCTTATGAATCATTGCCACTGTAAAACAAATTATTGTCCTTTGTGGATTTTTTGCATTAGTTATGTCTCAGTGTTAAATTCCATATACTATATGATGTGATGTTGTCAATCTCATCCTAATTCTCACAGTTGGGGTCTGATCCAATCCATTGGATCAGTCTTGGCCTGTTTGCTAGCTGGAGGACTTTAACCAAGCTTGTGGGCTCATAGCCTTCCCACAATGCACCTGGATAATACCTCAGATCTCATTTGCCGCACTGCATGGAGGACATTGATCAGCTCTGGGCTAAGTCTTTTATCTCATTTTATCTCTTTTGCCTTTAAAATCAATGTTTTCTTGAAAACTTTGCCTTGTAAGTGTTTTTTTATCTATTTAGCATAGTTTTCCTTTCATAAGTGTATCCCTGTACTTTGAGGTCCGTTTAAGTTAGAGGGCCTCCAGCCAATTTAAATTAGAGGGTCATTTTCCTTCCCTTTCAGCTTTTCATCCTTTTTAAATTTATAGGGCTTCCTTTAATCTTCTTGCTGTGTTTTGTTATGTGTTATTGCCCATTTTTAATTAGAGGGCTTCTTTTTCTCAGTTGCTGTTGCTATTATATTTAAAAAAAACGTTTAGTATCTTATAGAGTGTTTATAGTTCTGATTGTTATTTATAGAGCACTGTTTTTCTAGCCTTCCTCTTTGCTGTGTTTGTTTTAAAGTAGCTTAGTTGTGTGAATCTGATTAATGATTATGTCTCAAAAGGAACACAAGCCACTTGGTTTCAAAAAGTGTTCAAAATGCGACAACAGAATGACAATGAGTGACTTTCATTCTCTTTGTGTCTATTGCCTTGGACCACTGCATTTCCAAGAAGATTTCTCTGTATGCCATGGATTTACCCAACAGGCATTACTAGAATGCAAAAACAAGTTGATCTCAAAAGTTCTTCTTAAATCACCTTTTGCAGAAGCCCTTTCTTTAGCAGACAAACCAGACAAGTCTCCAAAAAAGACCTTCTTCTGATAAATCTTTGGAACCGTCAAAGAAAGTATGTAAATTGTCATCTCTGAAAGCAATCTCTGCTCTGATGACTTTAACCAGATCCGAGTCAGATCAGACAAGACCTTCTAAATCTCCCAGACCTACATCATTAGAATCTGTGATTTCCAAACCACCGTCTACCATTTTAGCCAGATCTAGGTCTCCTAGTCTGTCTTCTTATTCTACCAGATCCCTTTCAGATGATGATGTGGATAGGGTGGTGCAGAGACTATTGAAGACACCTGCCATGGCCAAACTCATTCTGGATCCAAGCCCAAGAGAGTCAGAGCAAACCCACAGGGCACCTATTCCTCCTCTGATCTGATCTTCCGCTTCAGAGCAAGAAGTTTCTGAGATCCAGTTTGTTTCTGTGTTGACTCTGAGACCTCCTCCCATCTCTTCAGATCTGACATCTGCTCTGAGTGTCTCCGCTTCTTCGAATCAGGAGACTTCTAGGATTTGACACTCTCTGCTCTGATCCTCGGAGCAGATTTGGATCTCCCCAGATCTGACTCTGCCTCTCAGGGCATCAGCGCGGATGAGTTCGGATACTACATCTGCTTTGGAGCAGCTGTCTTCTGATCTGGAGACTCCCTCAGATCCGACAACTTGTTTGTCAGGTCTGGGGGGGGGGGGGCTCTTTGGAGCTGAGCCAGACTGCTTTTGAGTCTATGGAGAGAGCTATGACTTCTTCCCAGTCAACCAAACAAGCTACTTCAGTGCTTCTTTCCCCTCCACAGGTGTCTAAATCTCATCATCCCCTTCCACATAATCACAGAGATCCCAGGCCTCAGGAAACCCCCAGTGGGGTCCCCACCTCTTCTGAAACTTCCCCAGAATGCCCTTCTGAAGAAGTCCCTCGGAAGAGAACTTGCAAGAGGAAGCACCTAGACTCTCCTGAGGAGTCCGTCACTTCAGACACTGACTTGGATTATGCAGAAGGAACCCCATGATCACCCACTGACGCAGTCTCATTTGGAGTGATCCTGGACATTCTGAAACAAAGGGGTGATTGGCAGCCCTCCTCTCCTTCTGATGAAGAGTTAGTTTATCTAAAGGCCTTTGGATCTCACCATTCAACCTCTTGGGTAACTCCGCCTTCCGATGAGCTCATAGACCTACTCTCTCACAAGGTGTGGAAGACCCCAGATATTATAGAGCCCACTCCTTGGAGACCAAATAAGTATATTACAGCCCTGAAGGACAAGACTTTTTGGACAAATGGTGTAGCAGTGGATGCCATGGTTGTGGCGGCAGCCACTAAGAAAGAACTCTCTGAGACTAGTTCTTCTATCCACCCTCCTAATAAGGATTCTAGGACAATGGATAGATATGGAAAGCATGTGTTCTCTTCAGCGACTTTCTCTCTTTGATCGCTGAATTACCTTAGTCACTTTACCAGATTGCAGAGAGTTCTGATAAGGAGTTGTCGGGCTCTCTTCAAGGAGCAGTTACTGATGCAGTCAAAAAAAAAGTCAATGCACAGCTAGCCACCCTCAATGCAGTTACAAACTCCTCCATGAGGCTTATATCATATTCTGCAGATGGACTGAGTAGAGCTGCGGGTTCAGGCATCTCCATCAGGAGGCAGGCCTGGATGTGCCTTTGCAACTTTGTGGAACCTTTCATATCGTCATTTGTTAACACCCCATTTGACAGCTCATCACTGTTTAGGCCTAAAGTAAAAGAGATGCTCACCAGATGTGAAAAGGGGGGTAAGACTTTGTCTGCCATTGGAGTATGTTTTTCTGCTCCTACCAGACCCTTCCCCAAAGGTCAGAGAGGAAGCAGAAATATGTGATTCAGTAGACCCCAAAGATCTTACCAAGTCATGCAAGGTGAAAGTTCTCCCTGATACTTCCATTTTTGGAAAAAGACATTTGGATGTGCTCTATAGACCTGTAAGATGCGTACTACCATATATTAATGGAACAACGGTAAAGAAGGTGCTTAGGGCTGGGAGTCCGTCACTATCAGTTCTAAGTCCTGCCCTTTGGTCTCACCACAGCCCCCAAGGTGTTCACCAAATGTGTTGCAGTGATAGCGGCTCACCCGAGGTGCCGAGGATTCTGGGTTTTTCACTATCTAGACAACTGGGTTATCACTGCCCCAACCAGACATCTACTGCTACAAGCCGGGGACTACACCATTCAAACTTGCACCTCCATAGGCTTCATGATAAACTTCAAAAAATCTGTTCTAGATCCATCTCAAAACTTAAACTTCATTGGAGCAGAATTAGACACCAATTCCTTGATGGCAAATCTTCCCCAAGAAAGAGTGCAAGATCTTTGCTATCATGCTCGGAGACTAATCAGAAAATTATGCCCAACAGCAAAAAAGTTCTACAAGTGCTAGGGAAGCTGTCAGCTTCAATAATTCTTGTCCCCCTGGCACGCCTCAACATGAAAATATTACAATGGCTACTATCACCTCAGTGGTCCTTTCTGGAACTTCCCATGTCTCACAAGATTCTGATTACAAACAACTGCAAAAGGAACCACCAATGGTGGATTAATTCTCCTCTAGTCTGTCAGGGATGACCATTCATCCCACCAAAACCAATAGCAACTGTAATCACAGACGCATCCCAGATAGGGTGAGGGGGCATTATCTGGGATAGATAGTCCAAGGTATCTTGCAAGATCACAGGGCTCATCTGCACATAAATGTCCTAGAGATGAGAACTGTGCTTCTGGCATTGCAGACATTTCAGGGCTCTCTCCCTCTAGGGACGATAGCGATCCAGTGGGACAACATGTCCGTAGTGTGGTACATAAACAAGCAAGGGGGAACCAGATCTTACCCCCTATGCCGAGAAGCATTAAGAATTTGGCAATGGGTGATAACCTCCAACCGCTTTCTAGTAGTGATGCACATCCCGGGGAAATCCAAAGTGATTGCAGACAGATTGAGCAGAGCCATCCTTTGGCCACATGAGTGGTTCCTCAATCAGAAAGTAGCAGAGACTGTTTTCCAAAAATGTGGCCAACCTTGATGGAATTTCTTTGCTTCCCCAACCAATGCCAAATGTAGCAACTACTTTGCTCTGATCCCTCCAGAGGGTGAGTCATCGAGGGATGCACTTGTTCATGATTGACCTCCGGGACTGCTGCATGCCTTTCCTCCTATTCCCCTGATTCCCAAATTATTGCAGAAGGCAAATTCATTGGAGACTACTATAATCCTCATTTCCTCTCATTGGCCTTGACAAATTTGGTTCCCCTTCCTACAGCCTCATCTTCTGGAAGAACCATGGATTCTGGATCCAACTCTGGACTTGTTGACACACCTGTCAGGAATGGCTCATCCCAACATTCAGAACTTCAAATTGACAACTTGGCTGCTCCAATTCTCTTAATTGCCAGGTTTCCTCTTTTGTCCTCTCCAGTGAAGAAAATTCTACTATCTTTTCACAAATCCTCCATGTGAAGACTTTATACCAGCAAGTGGAAAAGATTTGTTGTTTGGACTGAAAATCACAAAATAAACCCCTTTTCTGCATCGATCAATTCCATCTTGGATTTTCTCTCAGAACTATTCCACAAAGGTGCAACTGCTTCCACTATCAGAGTTTCCTTAGCTGTAATTTCTAATTTTCATATAGGCCTAAAGAACTTTCCTATTATGGCACACAGGCTATGCAAAGCATTTTTGAAGGGTGTACTGCTGTTAAGACCCTCTTACAAGAACCCTACTCCACCTTGGGACTTTAACCTTGTTCTTACTAATCTGGTCTCCTCACCCTTTGAACCTTCAGCAACTTCAGATCTCAAATTCTTGACATGGAAAACCTTATTTCTAATAGCTATTACATCTGCCAGGAAGGTCTAAGAGTTGCAAGCTCTCTCTATTAAACCCCCGTACCTCATTTTCCACAAAGATAGAGTGTCCTTATGAACAAATCCTACCTTTCTCCCCAAAGTCATATCAAAATCAAATTTGAATCAGTCTATCGAGCTGCCAGTTTTCTTCCCTAACTTCCAAAACAAAGGAGAATACACCCTGCATTTGCTTGATGTACATCGACAATTGAGATTTTATTTACAAAGAACCTCTGATTTCAGGAAATCTGACCAACTATTTATATCATATTCAGATACCCGGAAAGACCTTCCAGTTTCAAAGGCTACCCTGTCAAACTGGCTTTCCCAATGCATTTCCTTTGGATAGAGATCTAAAAACAAGCCAATACCATTTCCAGTAAGAGCTCATACTACCAGAGCAATAGCTACATCTGCAGCATTCCAAGAAAGAATGCCATTAGATTCTATCTGTGGTGCAGCCATGTGGGCTAATCCGTATACCTTTATCATGCATTATAAAGTAGATTTTGCCTCCAGGAGTAGAGTGACCTTTGGTTCTATGGTTCTGAGGAATATTCTTCCATGAGCCACCCAAGAGTCAGGTTGCTTGGGACCCGGTCCCCAACTGTGAGAATTAGGACAACATTGACAACATGACATAAATAAGTTATGTACTCACCATAACGTTCAATGTGTGTTGTCCATCTCGTCCCTTATTTTCACATCCCTCCCTCCAACCCCCTTCCTTTATCTGGTAGAACGAGAAGATATTCTTTGGAGAACCTGATAAATGAAAGCCTTTTTTGCTGATTATGTCTGCATTCTTGTATTCTTAACTTCTTGTAAGGGATTTACGTATGGCTATATACTTTGAAAGGGGGCAAACAAGATCTGAGGTATTATCCAGGTGCACCATGGGATGGGTATGAGCCCACGAGCTTGGTTAAAGTCTTCCAGCTATCAAACAGGCCAAGACTGATCCGATGGATCAGATCAGACCCCAATTGTAAGAATAAGGGATGAGATGGACAAAACACATGGAATGTTATGGTGAGTACATAACTTCTTTTTTTTTTATATGTAAATACTAATTGTTTTCCAATAGGAACTATAAACTGATATGTTTAATGAAGCATTTCTCTGTGGGCCTGTAGGGAAAATGTGTTCTGCCCAGTCAGACTTTCCCAGTTATCAAATGCAAAAAAATAAGTAAATTGAGTATCAAAGCCTGCAGTTTTATATGCCAGTTCTATAGTTTATATCCTAAAGACGTACAATATTAAAAGCAACGGTCAAATGCATAGGCATTGCACAGGTGACTAAGATGTGTAGGATGCTAGCTGCTTGTTTAAAACAAGGAGCCAAAACACTGACAGGGAAATATCATGCAGATGAAGCACTAGGTGGCATACTGGACCAGATAATATGAGATGTAGATACTCTTCCTCTTTTTTTTTTAATTTCTCCAAGCCTTTTGGGTTTCTAATACCATGACAAGAATGGACCCCATGCTTAAGTCAAAGTATGATTAAAGTTCATGAAATTAGTATTGTTTCAATCTTTGATGTTAGGCAGAAGTGCTCTTCTCAGCACCTGCAATGAGACCAGTGTTTACTCCTTCTGCAATTCATATGGAGTTACATGTATCAATAATATATCTAAGTACAATTGTAAATAGTTTTTTATAAGACCCACTGCTTCTACTGCTATTAAAACTGTTTGGGTATCCTTCTTCCACATTGTCCTCATTTCTGCCTGCAAATCCTGCTATTTTATGACTTTGTCTCTCTGTACGTAAGACACTGTAATCACTGGGTGTAGCAATTTCAATGATCAATGCTGCTTTTGTCTTTTTTCATGGACAACTAGAGCTGATTTTCTCACATCTATTTTTTGAACTGTTGGTAATGGGTGATCCCATGTGGTGTAAACTTCATAATTTTCTATAATGCTTTATGGCTCGTGTTTCGAATATTTTTCAGCTACTTCAATATTAGAATGTTTGCACAATCCTTAATGCAGCAGTCTTTCTACATTATTGTGTCTTTCAGCATACAGTCCTACTATTAATATATCACAACCAGCAACAAGATATGCAACCGTTTTCAATTCTGTTTTACAAAACTTAAATGTATCTGTTTCTCCCCACATATTCAATGGATTTTGTAAACCAGTGTGTATGTAGTCCACTATCTTTGGCCACTAATATTAACCTTTCTTCTTTTGGTTTAAATTCACCTCTTCTTAACCATTCCTGTATTCAGTCCTTATCAACATAAAGTTGTTCAAGAGTTTTCTATACTTGCAACTATATTGATGCATTTTCCACATTTTTTGCCTTCTCATCAGATTTTTTATTTTATATTCTTTCTTTTGACTTTGGCACATTCAGTTTCTACCTGATTTTTATCTACTTCTGGTTTGATTTCCATTCCTGCTTGACACTGATGCTTTTGCTAAACTAAGCAGGGAAGTTATCTTAGACTTATTCTTCTCATGCTTTAAAACTTTCACTACGTTTGGGTCTTGTGAGGTTAGCAGATATATATCTTCTTCTTTTGGCGTTTCCCGGTTAGGGGTCACCACAGCGGATCACCTGTCAGCTCATGATTGGCAGTGGAGTTTTTTACAGCCAGCCCGGTGCCCAACCTTCCACGGAAGGCACACACATGCATGTACTCACGCCTAGGGCCAATTTAGAGTATCCAATCCACCTACAGCATGTCTTTGGGATGTGGGAGAAAACTGGAGCACCCGAAGGAAACCCACGCGACCACAGGGAGGGCATGCAGACTCCACACAGAAGTCACCCCAGTCAAGGATCGAACCGGAGAACCTCTTGCTGTGAGGCGGCAACGCTAACTGCTGCATCACCGTGGGTGCCCAGGTTAGCAGATATGTATGCAGTCCTATAATTGCAGATCTGTATGTACAATCAGTTTTGAGGAGGCCCATACCTCCTTCAAAATGGGGAATATATAGCCTTGGTATACTCTGATTTTTATAAATTATTTGATAAGCATGAAGCATCCTTCTTGTTGTCCTGTCCAACCAGTCCAGTACCTTTTGGGGCCATTTAATCACTCCAAAACTGTAAGTAGGACAGGAAGAGCAAATTAGTTTATAGCCTAGACTTCCTGTATGTTAGTACTGTTTCCAGTATTAATTTTAGTCTTCTACCATGTTCCTTATTAAGTCTTATTCACATTTGTTCATGGTTTACTGGTGATGTTTTTTTGGTGCTGCAGCTTTCCTGCTTTAAAGGTTGCTTTTGCACATTTATCAAGACCAAATGACATTCCTATATCATCTGAAGAAGTTTTGACCACTTGCAGTTGTGCTTTCAGTTCCTCTTCTAATGACCTATACAGTTTTAAACCATCCAATCATCCACCAAAAGAAGATAAGAAGTCTTTACACTTTGTTATTTTCTGGGAGCCAAATTGTAGCCATGACCTAATCTGTTAAGTAGACAGCTTAATGGGTTAAGGGCAATATAAAAGAGCAGCAGTGACAAAGAGTCATCCTGGAATATCCCCCTTTGAATTTTTATCCCCGAAATAATAAGTTATCTTTTATCGTGGCTTAACTGCATAGTTGTTTGGTTTACCACTGTTTCATGGTCGCTGTAATGTAATTGATCAGTATAGGGTGTATCTTGTACATTTTTAAGCAGTCTTTTATCCATGAATGTGGGATACTGTCAAATGCTTTTTTGTAGTCTACCCATGTCATACATAGATTCTTCCCCTTTTACAGTACTCCATTATGACTTAACAATGAATGACCCTTTGTTCCATGTGACTTTCTTTTGTTACCCTTTTGTTCTATTACCATAAATGACTTTTCTTCTAAATTTTAATTAATTATTTATTTATTTTACATTTGTTGACCAGGAAGGTCCGACTGGATATATGTCCATTTTCAGCAGAGGCCTGGGGAGAAAAGCTCCATACAGAAGACATAAGACAGAACAGCATAATACAATAGAGAAATACAATCCAGAGAAATTTTTACATATTTACATAATGAAACCATTCCATTATTAGTATAATTCAAGATAGAAGTTATACAATATATTTGTAAGTAATTTTCCAAGTTCCCAGCCCAACATTCAAAATGTTCATATATATTTGTGTGTTTTTTTTCTAGGTTATATAAAATAGATTCTAGATTTCACTTAAACAGCATGTTAGTACAGAGTAACATAGGTTCAGATTCAGAGACACTGCTAGGAGACCCTAATTGGGTGCACAGTAATAAAGTGTGGGGATTAGTCAGGGGTAGAGCAAAGACAGAGCCATCACATACTGAAGTATTGAGTAGGGTTTTTTTTTTAATTGGGTTGGAGAGGGTTGTAAGGTTAGTTCTGTAGGAAGAGAGTTCCAGACTTTACTAAGTGAGTTCATAAACAGAGCTTCCCCAGCTGAGTTGTTAGCTTTGAAGGTGAATGCTAGCATTTTGCTAGAGATCGAAGAGTTTTAAGGTTCTGGTAGGGGGTGATGAGAGTTTTAAGATCGGATGCCCGTTCTGGCTGGTAGAGAATCTTGTGGGCGGTTACTTGTTGGTTAGTTAGTAGAAGCTTAGGTAGTTCAAGCCAGCTTAGTAGTTTGAGGTTGTGGCAATGATGAGTCCTATAGGGAGAGGCGGTGGCAAATCTGGCATTATGATTATACCAGGTTGTGAGCTTGTTCAGGGAGGTTTTACTCAGGTTGGTGAATGAGGGGGAGGTGTAGAGAAGTGTGGATAGTAGATGAGTATGAGCAAGAACAGTTCTGGCTAGGGGAGTTAAGATGGGTTTGATTCTATGTAGAGAGCCAAGTTTTTTTATTTACTGTTTTGATGGTGTGGTCGATATGCAAGTCAAACTTTAGGCTGTTGTCAACTATAACTCCTAGTAGTTTGGTTGAGGGGTCTGGTGAGATAATAGTGCCATTGTTAGATTTAATGGAGAAGGTTAGAGAGGAGGTTTTACGAGATGGGGAGAAAAGCAGCAGTTTGTTTTTTGGGGGGTTTAGTATGAGACGGTGATAGAGGAGCCAATTTTCAACTATGCTAAATGTGTTTTGGGATAGTGTCAGTAGTTCTTCTGGGGTTGTAGCAGAACAGATTAGGGTTGAGTCATCCACATATTGAATACAGGTAGTGTCTGGTTGACTTTATGAAAGTTATTAATGAATATGGAAAATAGGAGGGGCCCTAAGATGGATCTTTGGGGAACTCCAAGTGCTATAGGTAAGAGGGTAGATAAGTTATCTTTCCACAGGACTGCCTGTTGTCTACCTCCCAGATATGATTTAAACCATTGTATAGCATGGGTGTCTAGGGAGATTTTTCTAGAGTTTGCAGGAGAAGTTGATGGTTTACCATGTCGAAAGCTTTGGAAAGCTCTAGGAAGATGGCTGAGGAGAGTTTATTGCTATTATGGTTATGATTTATGACATTGGTAAAGGATAGTAGGGCAGTGGTGGTACTGTGGTTTGGTCTGAAGCCATGTTGAAAATTTGACAGGTGATTGTTATCAAGAAGATAGGTTAGGAGTTGTTTTTGGATACATTTTTCCAGGATTTTGGCTATAGGAGAGAGTATTGCTATGGGTCTGTAGTTTGAGAGGTCAGTGGAACTGCCTCACTTGTTGAGTGGAATGATATGGGATACCATCCAGGTAGTGGGAATGGTAGTTTTAGATATGGATCTCTTGTTAATAATGGATATAGGGTAGGCTACAGCATCAGCTGCTTTTAGTAGGTAGTCTGCCAGTAGGAGATCAGCGGCAAGGATAGTTGGTTTTAGTTTTCTAATTAGATTAAGGATAAATGAAGTTGAGACTGGTTGAAATTTGAAGGTAGTTTGGGTAATGGGTGTAGAGGCTGATGGATTTGGTGCACTAGGGGATAAGTTATTGGCTAGGTTTTGGATAGTTTCTGTAAAGAAGCTATTGAAGGAGTTGGCAACCTCTGCTGGAGAATTTGAGTTGAAAGTTGAGGGGACAGGGGTGGTCGATAGTCCTGGATGGAGCAGTGTGTTTAGAGTTGGCCAGAATTTATGGGGTTTGTTGTGGTGTTTTTGTTGCAGGTTGTGATAGTAGTTTTTTTTTGTCGGTTGTGACAGTTTTTTGTGTCATTCCTTAATTGTCTGTAATGGAGTTGATCTGTGAGGTTTTTTGATGCATGCCAAGTGGCCCAAGCTTTATTTCTTAGTAAGATTTTTTTGCCTAGTTGCAGCTGTAAGCCATGGGGTACTTTTGGTTTTAGTCCTAATGGTACGAGCTGGAGCGTGGCTGTATAGGGTGGATAAGAGTTTAGTATTATGTCCATGGTGGGGTAAGGGTGGAGGTAATGGGGTTTGAAGTAGAAGGAGAGTAATTAGTGTGGGTGTGGTGGTTTGTGTTAATTGTTTGTTGGTGTGTTGATTGGCTGTTAAGAAGGAGGTGTGACCAGGTAGTATAAGTGTTGTGGTGCTGGGGGTGAGTGGGACATGGGGGCAAGGTAGGGGAGCGGATTGAGCTCTTTTGGCATCAATTCCAGTGTATAGTTTATACATCACTAGAAGGCAAGTTATTGGTTTTTAGTTTTTAGGATAAATTGTAGGTTTGCTGTTAAGTAGGAGTACTGTTTTTCCTGTTGTTAACCAGGTTGATGTCTGTTGGGGTGCCTATATATAAATAGCTCTTACTCATGGCTAAATCTTCATGTGAAGATGTTAATACTTTTAACCAGAAGTTAGGTATTGCATCTGGGTCTGAGGTTTTCCAATTAGGAGATTTTCTTAACTTTGTTTCAATCTCACTATGGCCATTACTTCATCCCATTTCATAACCAGTACATTCTATGTATTCAGCATCTTTGTTGTGTTCCACAGGATCTTCATAGATCTTTCTCCAAAATGTATATATTTTCTTTTTTGCTGGTATTTCAATTCCCTTTGCCTTGTTTCCCAGTTCTCTATACATTTTTTTGGGGTCATAAATAAATTGTTTATTTTGTAATTTTCCTTTATATTTATATACATATATTCTAAGTTTTTTTTTACCTGTTCTGATATTTTTAGTGTGTTATTTGCAGTAGTATACAATAGACCCTGATCTGTTCTGATACTGCGCATTGCTTTTATCACATCTGCCTTTCTGAATATTTTTGATGATCTGTTCCCTCTTCTATACTCTTCATATGGGAACTCACTGGTCTATCACTCCCCAAGACTGACTGTATAAGAGTTGCCATAGTTTCCTGTTCCTTCTTTTGCTTTACAACTACAACTGAACTTTTGTACTGATTTTTCCAAAGTATCTTTACATGGCAACTGATCAGATGCTTCCTGCTCTACTGATTTCTCCTTAATTTGGGGATCCATTTCTCTAGCCTGCTGTGCTTGCTATCAGAATTAGATTTTCTACACTAAATTCATCACTTTGCAGGTAATCCATAACCTCAGTTTCTATTTCTTTAACTTCTCCATTATTAATCCTCTGTTTTACTTTTACTCTTTCTTTTCTTTATTTTTTGTATTGTAAAATTTTCCATATCTGAATGCCTTTGCCTGTATTTCTCTTCAGATATCTTTGGTGCTACTCTTTTTGTATTGATTAGTTTTGCTTTCTCCTTTGCATAAATATTATACCATATTAAAACTCTTTATATTTCCCATGTCAATATTTCTTCTTCAGATGTCTCCTGCTCCTCCTGCTTCTCCTTACCTGGGGGACTCATTGCTCCATCATGCTATGATATAACCCGTGTTAGTCATTTTATACTAAATCCTTAATTTTGCAGGTATTCCATAATTCAGCTTTATATTTTTTTTAACTTCTTCTTTACTAATCTTCTGTTCTGCATTCCCCTTTGTGATCTTATTGTTTCTGTTGTGAAATTTTCTGTATCTGGATGCCTTTGCCTGCATTTCCATTCCAATATTTTTGGGGCTGCCTTTTTTTGTATTGATTAATTTGGCTTTCTCTTTTGCATAAATATTACACCATATCAGATCTCTCTTTCTTTCCTGTGTCTATATTTCTTTTTTATACCTTTCAAAAATCTCTAGATTGTGTCCTTTATATTTTTGCACTTCCTCGCTTTTCCAAACAGCCAATGGTTTCTTGGTCTATATGATGTTTTTCATAAATCTGTTGTATTAATGAACACAACTTTTTATTTGAAGCTTCTGACAGTTTTTCTTGTGCAAGTATTTTTCTTTCCTCTAATTTCTCTCTTAATCTTTTTTTGTATATCTTCTATCTGGAAATTATGGGCTTCTTGCATAATAGTAACAATATATAATTTATTTCTTATCCTCAATACTCTTATCATTTTTAGGGCTCTTTTTTGTGATTTTTGTGGACTACTACTTCCTTCTACAAAAGGGGGGGGGGGCATCCTGCTGAGCCTAGCCTAGCCCCATTGTAGTAATGTTTCCATGTCTTGATGATTTTACTGTTATTTTTTCCAGTCTTGGCACCAGTGTGCCTACTAGGCTTGGGCACTTTTTTTATCCTGGATCTTGTACACCCAGCTATCTTTTTTATTTTTTAACCTACTTCAATCCATGATATATGTTATATAAAATGCAGTCTGTATATCAGTGTCATCTTGGTAAGATGTTGTGAAAAACAGGGTCGGCTTTGTGAAGGTACTCACTAAGATTTGAGAATGAATTCAATTCTAGCAATACAACTCTCCTTTGCTTGCTGCTCCCTCCTGATGAGCTGGAATTATGTTCACTAAGACCATTTGATTTGTTTGTCAGAGAATATCAGACATGTTTGCTGATATAGTGGAAAGTGCCCTAGAAAGTGTATCTTCACTTGCTCACCCTGTTTTATGTGCAGCTGTTTCATTCATATGATTGTAAGGCCAGTGGGGGTATGCACAACAGTCACCCCATGAGGAGTCCCCTCTCTCCCCTTGGACTTGTTAGATGATGCAGATTCTAAAAGCAGCCTCATTCTCCTCTTCTTCTGTTATGGAACCTGTGGTGAAGGATCTGTAAATAAAGACAAAGCAGAATGAACTGAGAGCATGTCAGTATCTCATCCTAGGAAAAACAGACAAGGTATTGCAAGTAAAATAGCATCTTGGAACATACTCCACTGACTTGTCAGGTGCAGCAGCTGAAGTTGATAGGTCATGCAATGCTGTCATCTCCTATCTGCCTGTGAACCAGAAGAAACTGTATGTTTACATTAGCCATCATACAGCTATAAATACAATTATTTGAAAACAGTCCTTCCTAAATAATTAAGTAGAATGGAGACATGTTAACACAGGCCTCATAGTGACAGAAGTCCATAGAAACAGTGTACTGCCAGGTAATAATAGTCCTCTGCCGTTGTATCATATACAGAACAATTTATTAAAATCCTTTGAAAGCATTAAGTATAATGACCTGTACTTAAAGATTTAATTGCAGTTAAGTTTCACCTTCATTGTTCCAAAGAATAATGTAAGAGGGTAAAACATCTTCAGAAACACAGTTGCATTGTGAGTACATTAGCAGCGGCTTCAGCATTTAGTGGTACAGGTAAGAACCAAGAAAATGCATGTTGTGTTATATACTGGGACATATGGCCAAGAACAGTTTGTGCCACATCATGAAGCTGTATACATATTGCAGGATACAGCTGGATTTTTTCTTTTTTTTTTTTAGAAAAGGGCAGTATGCAGACATTCAATAAAAAACTGTCAATGATAAGGCCAAAGAGCATTGTATCACCATCTGCATGTTGTCCATATATGTCAGTGCTTGTGCTTCTAACTGCACATGTTGCTGCCACAACACTGATATACGCATCCAGTAGTTCCCTAGACAATCCCCACTCACTTCACATGAACACTGCATTTTCTACAAAATACAGGTATCATCTGGTGCCTTACATGGCCAACTATAGTGAGCCCCCTTTATTCCTATCTAAAAAATGTAGACATGTCAGCTTTGCACCAACATATCACATAAGTAAAAGTCTGTAATGACAGTCATGGATACTGACCTTTATAGGCTAGGGGCATGCCCACCTAAGCCAATGTCACAATATCTTAAATGTCATGAATGCATAGATTTGTCATTTCACAAAATATTCTACAATTGCAAGTCCGATCAATTAACCACATTTACAGAAATACAGTTTCCATAAATGATTCCTTCAGCTGTGTAATCTGAAAACCTAGGGCCACACATTCATAGGCCTGGCCTGTCATAGGTCACATTTCATGAATGCCTAGAATTGTAGCATAGCAACATGTTCCATAGTTGTAAAGCATGTACTTAGATATATATATGTATACAGTTACTTTTTTTAATAAAGCATACTGCTGAAACTCATTGGATCCCATTTAGACACATATACCAGGCATGATGTTGAGACATGTTTTGTGAATACCTAGGGTTGCAGTATAATATATTCTAGAGTTAGAAAATCATGTATGGGAGTGTAACACATGTATACAATTTAGTTGTACTGAATCTTCCTGTTTATTCTCCTGAGATCCAGTGGCACACACACACACACCTACCCATATATATTTATATATGTATTTCTATATATCTATAATGCATATGTGTATGTCTATATATATATATATATATATATATATATGTATATATATATATATGTATATATATATATATATGTATATGTATATAAATGTCAAGATCAGCATAATTCAAGTCACAACCATATTTAAGGTTGCAGTGCAACAATATATCCCATTTTCATATGTAAAGTGTTTAATTTCTATATATGGGCGTAGGACACCTCATTAAATGTATATTACACTGACACCCAGTAGATTGATGTCATAATGTCAAATTCACAGATATCGGAACATTCTGTGCATGCTCCAGGAATTCGTTTGGAGAGGACTAAAGCAATGGCAAGTGTTTTTGCAGGGGGACAAAAGATCACAAAGAAAAGGGGATATTCCTTCTCCTGGGGATTGTCAATCTCACACACATGTTGACCATCTGTCTGAGTCAACCAGATGGTGTCAACGAACCAGGTGTCAGCGGAGTGTATATTTGATGGGGTGTCCTACACCCATATATATGTGTGTGTGTGTGTGTGTGTGTGTGTGTGTGTGTGTGTGTGTGTGTGTGTGTGTGCTGGCGTGCACTAAATCCTCTTGGGAGATTGTAGGTGACCTGCTCCTCCAGCACTGCAGATCATGAGGTTTTCTTTTTCTTTGCAGGTTGTCTTAGCTGTGATGAACCTGTAACCCAGACCAATGGATCCCCATCCCTGCATATGTAAGTGGCCTGGTTCTTCCATACACTTATTTGGTGATATAGGCACTCTGCTTATATATGCACACCTTCTACCATTGCATATCAGAGAGAGACAGAGCACTATCAATGTTTCCCTGCACATACCATCTGTGCACATGAGACATGCCCAAATGCTTTGGTGTTACTGCCATCGAGTCTCTTTCTGTTTCTCAGGTTGGTGAAGAATAAGGTGGCAGCAATATGATGTTACCTTGTGCACATATAGCACTAAGCATGAGGAACACAGCTGTAGCAGTGCTGCATCAGTGTGATGTTAGGTTAAGACATTCCATATTCTCTGGCAACTGCCAGTTTTCCTGCAGACTTTAACACCGGTCATTTAGGATCACAGATGGTTGCTGTCCTGAAAATTACAAGTGCATCATCAAAACTTAATGTAAATCCAGGACATTCAGTGCAAATTAAGCTTATTAATAACAAAGTCAATAATACTATATTGTCTTAGGTACAACACTAGCATTCTAAGGCAGGATATCAGCATAAACAACGCAGATGGAAAAGAAGGCAGACATCATCAAAACTAGTTCAAATCAGCTTCATTGTCAAGCCAAAGCAGCTTTATAATGAAATAATCATATGGTATCTGATAAAGATCAAAGCCTGCAGATAGTGGCCCCCTATATCAACTACCGGCAAAAGCATCTTCTGCATCTCCTGAGTTCTTTGTCTTGGACAGAAGAGCCAGCTCATCTAACAGAGTCTTTTTCTTATATGCCTTCATATAATATACTACATTTGCTGATTCATTCTGATATTGCAGAATGTAAGTACATTTTCACACATACTAGACTACTAGATAAAAACAGCTTGGTGTATTTCATCATTTTCTTAGCTGTTGGAAAGTATACAGTCTTCAGACATATTGTAGGCACATTTTCATGAAATGTAAATTGCTGCTTGTGGCTGTTACAAAATATTTCTGGCTTCAAAACTGAGTTCCTTATCCCATGCAGCTGGTTGTCTAATAGTAGTATGAAAGTACACTTTGTGTTCAGTTCCCCTTTTTGTGTATAATGCAGGCACATCTTAATAATATACTGTTGTTATAAAACTAAAATTTCTGTAGATGGTCATCTTGATACTGTATTTTTATTATAAGACTAAATGCCTCCATTGCTAAATTGTGCATAAATGACTGCAGTGCTAGCTTTAACTATAATGCAAAATTATATATGTTAGTGCTACAGAATCACAAATATTCATACTTTGGTTATGAAGGGCTCAAGACGAATGCAGAGTTGAAGTATGTGGACCCTCTCACATATATGCATATCGGTTCTGTGATAAAAAAAAAGTACTTGCCCTCAAACTCAAAGAATTTCAGACCATGGTTTAGAAAGAATTTCAGACCATGGTTTAGAAAACCTCACAGTATATTTTATTACCAGGCAATATATTTGTCTGTCTCCTACAGTACAGTTGTATTGCAGGTGTTTGGAAACTACATAGTTAAAAAGAAACAAGTAATCTCTGTGGTATCCCCGAAGTCTCAAAACTACCCACTAAAGTGTAGTGGGTCCAAAAACAAAACAGTGTAAGAAACTTCTCTGTGTGGAAGATTTTCAGTCCATATATTTCTAGTTAATCACTGTATATTAATCAGATCAGACAATAGTAGTAGAAGTAGCGAACATAAACTCGTCTTAAGTCAAAACAAAACAAAAAGTAATAATAGAAAATATATAATTGTAAAGCATTACTAAGTATTCGAAAGTAATCCAAGCAAGGTCTGTTTCCAGTCGAAAATCCTTTATTAAGTACACAGGCAAGCGATCCAAGTAAAACAAAAACAGAGTATATTTCTTTACAACCACTGAAGAATATAAAGCAATCTTGCAAACCATTGCATTTATTGCCTTTTCATAACAGCAGTTGATGACAAAGATCAATCGTAGAAGCAGCCCTTGCAGATATTCCAATGTAAGTAATTAGCAGCAAAACAGTCAGATGCTAAGCAAGTAGATGCTGATGATACAACATATAATGTCTGTAAAAAGTCATCAAAGTCACCAAAAAAGTGAATCGATGCTACACAATCTCCATTAAATAAAATGGGAAATGCGCAAACCATTAAGAGCAGTCTTACACAGCACACTTTATGAAGAACTTCCTGCTGAAGTGAAAAATGTCATTTCTCAGAATAAAGGTGAAACACTGGTAAAGTAATTCCCACAGAAAAGGACCTTTACATTGGATGACCATTCTAGAGATACCAGCAGACCACCAGTAACAACAAAGTTTTAATTTAAAGGCTGAGCACAGAACACATATTCTGAAATTACTAAAGTTGGTGTTTGAGCTATTTGTCATCTATGGAGCAGCAAAGTATGTGTTTTTATTTGCACTTACAGTTAACTATTGATTTCTACAGTTTAAGTACCATTTTATTCCATTTTACTTTACTTTGTTACTGTTTTGTTAAAAAAACATATTCTGTTGTGTCAATACAGTCATCTGGCTGTATGTGCATTGCTAAAGAGTCTCATATCTGATTTAGTGTTATGCTTTGCTTTACCTTAATTTTACTTCCGTCCTATAAGTTTTCCAGCTAGTTTTTGGTCAAGTGTTACCTTTTAAGATCCAGTGGTGGTGGCGGCGGGAATAAATTGCTACTGTTTTCTGAATGTATTACTGGCTGAAGTCATAACTAATTTTCTATTGTTTTTTTTTTTGTTTGTTTTCTTTTCTGGGATAAACAGCGCTGAGTGCCACTCTGTGTGGTCCCTAACAACACTGTACTAGATAAATGCTGATTATTCCAGTTTCAAATTTGCTACAAACAGACCTAATCATTCTCACACCAACTAAGAGACTCCAGCTGTATTTCCACACTGTCTGCTATTTAAATTTGTGCTTAGTACTGTCTTAGATAACTAGGAATGTTCTTTTTCATATTAATCATTATTACTTTTTCCCCTCTTAAACTTTAAATATGTGACATTTTAAAAAGATCTTTAAGCCACATTCCCATAATATTACTTTGTCTCCTCTTGCACTGCAAACCCAAGCCACTTGATAGGTTCATAGGAGATTACTAGGCTAACAACTTCAGTGCCCTTATAAGCATAAATATTACTACTTTCATTTTACCCAATTTTTTGATCCCTAGGGGCTAAAGAATGGCTTAGGTTAATGCCTATGTCTTTGAGTATTTTACAGATTGTCCCTGTCCATAAGGAACATGACTGCCAACATAGAACTGAATTTACAATTCCCCATCCATTCATCCAAACTGCATTTGAAGAGGACCAGGAAAGGGCTCTGCTTTATGTGAAGAGGGAGCCTGTTTCAGAGGAGGGGTAATCTGTAAGACACATATCTGTCTCTCCAGCATGTTTTGTTTGAGTCACAGACCAAGTTTAGATCCCTAGATCAGGTGATCCTTCTGCAGTTTGTCTTAGAAATGTGTGACAGTTCCATCAGGGCTGAATTTGTGAGTGCCTTGTAAGTTAGGCATATATCACTCCTTAATAGTCACTAGGAGACAGAGTAAAAGGATAGGGGCTTTAGTCTATCTGCATAGGACATGTTGTTTACACCCTGTATTTTCTTTGTGAGGAACTTCTGAAGCCACTCCAGCTGTTGCAAGTGCCTGGTCAAGTACATGCCAGGAGGTGCATTGTATTTAATTATTGGTCTGACGAGGGATGAGTACAGTGGGGCTTTTACTTCCTTGGGTCTGGATGCCATGCCTTTACTTATAAACTGTGCCACATATAAGGGCTTCTTCAACACTGTAGACACATGGTGGTTAAAATTCAGGCTACTAACTATTTGTGTACCTAGATCTCTCACCTCTGAGTCCACTCTTAGGGGTGTGCTATCAATTTTGTAATTTTGGGGGCGTTTGACTTCCCAAGGGTATGATTATGCATTCTTTTGCATTTAGTTAATTTTAGGCCATGGTTGTGGCACCAATCATTTGTCAGAGTCAGACCCTTCTGAAGGGTATCCACATTGTTGGGGGATTCATTGATTGCCCCCAACTTGCAGTCATCAGCAAACATAGTCAGCCAAAGGTCTTCTACATTACTCTTGACTTCAGGGGAAGTATATTCCAAACAGGAGATGTCACAGCACTGAGACTTGAGGTGCACCAGTTGTAACTGGCATCTTGCTGAATCTGGATTCACCTACTCTAACAACATGTGTCCTGTGCATGATCCATTTGGCTGTCCATCTGATGATGTAGAGGTTTATGCCCTGTCTTAGTAAGTATATCTATAATACCCGAGTGGGAAATTGTGTCAAATGCCTTAGCCAGGTCAAGGTAAGCAGTATGCACTGTTTTATCCTCATCCATGACCCTAGTGACTTTCTCAAAGAAGTCCACCAGATTGTGCAGGCATGACCTGCCCTTGACAAAGCTGAACTGGGTTGGGTCTAGTGTTCAGAGGTTTAGGGTCCTGTCTTCAGAGGTTTCTTATGTCATTATATATCAGGCCCAAGATTATTCTTTGCATGGCCTTGCATATAAGATGAGTCAGACTTATGGATCTGTAATTTCCCTGGTCTGTTGAGTGTCCCCCTTAATGCAGGGTTATGATTGCTGCTGTCCTCCACTCCACCTGGACAAAGATAGTCTGGAGGATGTGGTTAAACAGAGATCCTAGTAGGCCTGATAGGTCTTGCTTCAAGCTATTTAAGAGGCATCCTGGAATATTGCCAGCACCCATTGAGCCAGTGTTTTTTAGCTTTAGAGAGAGCAGTGGTAACCTGTCTGTTCTTTAGTGACTACTGGTAGAGGAATGGTGGAGGGTATGTTTTTCTTGGGGGGGGGGATAAACTGACAGTGATGGGGAGGTAAAAGTTGAGCTAAATTTATCAGCCAGCAGATTTGATGTATCTCCTGGCTGAGTATAGGTGATGCCACCTACTACTAATTGTGCACATTGTTGGGTGTTGCCCTTAAGATTGCAGACATAACTGAAAAATGTCTTATGGTTATCCTTAGCTTGGGAGGATAATTTTGCCTCAAAATCTGCTTTTGAAGACTTAACTAATCCCCTGATTTGCTTGTTTAGACTAATGAGGAGGTTTTTGCTCTTTTGTGCATACTCTCTGTTACTTCTAGGCAGGATTTTCTTTCTTTTGTTGTAGAACCTATAGTGGATGGGAAACGGAAAATTCCCCCCGGGGATAACACCAGTGGCTCTACTTGACAGAGGCACTGAGAACTAAGGTTGGGTGGCACTATGCCAGGGTAATCCTATTGCTAGGCTTGTAAAGGCCCCAGGGTCATTAGCCTAGTACATACCTATGAACAACCTATTATACCGTGAGTCTACCAGTGTGGCTTGTTTTTGCGATTTGACCTCAGCCCTTGGCCTATTTCAGTCTGGTACTGATGTTTCTATGCAGTTGTTATATAGTTGTACAGAGCTTTTGTGTACTCCTCTGCATAGGCTTCTGTGTTTTCTGGGTTTGAGGGAGCTTGGAAACTAGCTATGCTATCACTTAATAGGAGGTAATTTGCCTTAGAAAGGTGTTAAAGGTTTTGGGGTTAGGTAGAGGGTGTAGTTTTATATTTATTTCAAGGTAGACTGCTTTGCAATCTGATCTAACCAGTGAGGAAATCATATATGGGGGGGGCGGGTGCGGGGTGCGGTGCTGTCCCATATTTGTGAGTTCCAGGTCTAGGATATTTGTATCCCTAGTGGGAGTGCAGACTAGCTGCTCAAGGGCATTTGCATTGACAACGTCTAGATATCTTTGGTCCTGCATGTTAAATGTCATGTATACTTCCTAGTTAATGGAGGGGGTAGTTGAAATCACCCTTGAGTAAAGTACTGGGTTGAATGCTGAGTGATTCAAGTACGTTCAGCTATGATTTATGGGTTTCCTGGTTCATGGTGGGGGACCATTAACTAGTAAGGATATAGTAATGGATTGTTCCTATAGTTAGTTGGACATGGAGTACCTCAAACATGTCATATTGTTTGAC
This sequence comes from Protopterus annectens, assembly GCF_019279795.1. Taxonomy (NCBI): domain Eukaryota; kingdom Metazoa; phylum Chordata; order Ceratodontiformes; family Protopteridae; genus Protopterus; species Protopterus annectens. Next base: position 844,856,935 of record NC_056732.1, read on the forward strand.
CAGTCTTGAGGTGTGCTTATCCTTTATGTAGATAGATACACTTCTGCCTTTTGCCTTTTCACGTGCAATGAGTGATTGGAACGTATGAAAGACATTATAGCCAAACACTGCTGGAGTGCTTTCCATGGCTTTAAACCATGTTTCAGTAACTGCACAGATGTCAGCATTCTCTAGGATGTGGAGTGCTTCTAGGGAGTGCAGTTTCTTGTTGAGACTTCTAGCACTGAGCAGTAATACCTTTAGTTTATCCTGAGAAGATTTTGCTGTGTTGGAAGGTTTATCTTTTTGGCAATGCCTAAAAAAGGTACTGTAAGGGTAGATAATGTTTTGGCCAATATCTGAAGGCCTAGCAGTGACAAGTGAAAACCGTCCCTAGCAAAGCAGCATAGGCTGTCAACCATGTTCTCCCAAGCTGACAAATATTGGACCCCTTTGGAATGACATCAATTATTAAATTATTAAAGCCAATTATTAAAGTCAGTCTTTTTCTGTTGGTATTGTCACATCACACATGGAAACAGTAGAATGCTGCTCAGTGCTAGGCTCATACCTGTCTGTGACATATATTCTGAGAGCTCAAGCATGTCTCTTCATATAGTCCAGGGGGTACATCTCTGGTCATTTATGCCCACTTGGACTATTACTGAGTCATACTGGTACTTGGGGTTTAGAGACCTGAGTGCTCACATGATCTGGTGAATCCTGGTCCCTGATAGGCAGCTAACTGCAACACTCTCCTTATCCAGCCTGGTGAGAGGAACATCAGTGTGCCTTACAAGGGAGTCTCCCATGACCAAAATATTTGGTTGTGTGGTGTTACACCTTATGGGCTTGGTAGTTGAGACATCATGAGATGTGGTTTTATGTGTTATGGTGAAACTTGCCTTGTTTATGTGCATGTGTAGCTTCTGAGGACTGTGTCTGAGAAGTCTTTGAGGTTTAGGTAAGTTACACGTGAGCATCTCTGCATATGTGGGTCCACGTGTCTGGTCATTTGTAAATACACTGACTGTTATGTCTGTGTGACTGGCAACCTGTTTGGCATTTGTTGTGTCTGTAGCCTCCAGTGACATTGTGTAACTACATGCCTCACATACTGTATTTGTCTGCTCCAGAATTAAGTGGTTGTCAGTGTACATAAGGCAGTTGCTACATTGCCTCAGGATGCCCATGTCTACCAAGCTAGATGCAGAGATAGCAGGAAAGTGCTTATCTATGGTTGCAGGCCCTAATATGTGCTTTACAAAGGAAAGGAATGGAAGGTGTTTGCAACCGGTTGAGGGATGGGTGCTTATTTAGTGTAATCTACAGCTAACCTATCTGGTGATGCTGCCTAGCACCCAAACCAGTTGCTTTTTGAGCAGCGATAGTCATGAGTGCTGTAATAATGTAATGTAGAGCTACCTAAATGTGGCAGTGCTGCTCCATGCTCAGACTAGTTACTCCTTGAGTTGGGCTGGATTGTGGAAAATTTCATAGGTAGGTTTTATAAGGAAAGTGCAACTTGAGGTGATTGCATATATTCAGGGCACCACTAACTGCCGCTGTGTGAAAAGCAGCTTTGCACAAATGTAAGGCTTATATACAAGTAGAAAAAAGCAAGTTTTAAACTAAGTATGCCCAAAGTCTAATCAGGTAAGCACACAATAAGTTTTGCACCAGTAATTCCCAGCTCAGATAGATGAAATCAAACCTCTCCTGCCACAATAGTGTAGAGTTTAACCCTGTTAGTGTAAAATGGCTGATTTGGAGCACAAGTGTTAGAGAACCACAAAAACAGATGCATAAAAGCACTGAAAACAGTAGATACAGTGTATTTAGAGTACTACAAATGCAGAGCAGCAGTCCTTACAACAGTAAAAAATGCAGCTTAAAACTCTAATGAAGTGCAGGAAAAACAATAAATCGCACAGAAATCTTTCAGTATGCAATGAAAATAAGCAATGCAAGTGGAAAATAATGCTTAATTTTGTTTTTCTTGCCAGGAGTGGCTTCAGATGCAAGCAAAATCTCTCAAACTCTGTGGCATCATCACCAAACAATGAACAGCTCTGGATAAATACATAGGCCACATTTCCATAATATCAGAAATATTGTATTTGCATTGAACATCTAGTTACTTAAACTTTTGTCTTAAAATCAAATATTATTAAATTACTTTACATTGTTCTTGGACTAAAATGGAAGGTCAGACCCACCCACAGTTGCCAGCTTCATAATGCTTGGTATAATCATCCAGCATACCTCTCAACTTGCTGACATTGAAAATAGGAACAAAGGCCTGTAAAAAGTAGGAGCATCCAACTAAAAAGCTGAAATCTAATTAGCTGCATTCCCCACAAACTCATAGTAAACTATCATATGCTGATGCCATTAAAAAGTCCCTGCCTAAGCTTCTAGGATCTAGTAAATCTAGGGCTCAGCATACATCAAACACTACAACACTTATTAGCACTGGCACAGTAAAACGTCACCTGGTAATAAATCACCCAAAGCTAATGCACCTTAACATGCTTCTATAATGACGATGTACTATTGATTGGTGACCCCATTGTCACACATATTGAATTATCTCTCACAAGGCTGGACAAAACGAGGGTGGCAGTAATGTGCCTTTCTTGTGCCAAGATCTCTGAGATATCAAAGGCCTTAAAGATCCTTAAGCCAGACAGATATGATTATGACATGGTAGTGGTCCATGTGGGTGTGAACAATCTGGCATGTAAAATCCTGAGAGATATGCAGAGAGACATGTCAGAGCTCTCCGTGCATGTCACAAATGCAGGTCAGACCATGGTTTTGAGTGGAGCCCTTCTTTTTCCTCACATAATGCCAAAGTACAGGGAAAAGATAATTGGATTTAGCAATAACAGCGTAATTTGTGTCATTATAGGGAAATCAAGTATGGGTCAACATTGGTGGAGAAAAGAGACAGTCTCTCTTGCCTTTCCATGGATGGGTTGTATCTCCCATTCCAGGGATTCTACATTATAGCTTAAACATTTGTTGCCCCATAGTGCCTTTTTAGGCAGAGCCCAGCTAATGGATCTCCCAGCTTAACAAAAGAAACCACATCAAGGTGGCTCGACTCAGCACCAGGAAGCTAAATAATAAATTATCTGAGCTTAAGGCTCCGCTACATTTGGAGCAGATATATGTGTGTGCTGCCATAGAAACTTGTTTAAAAGTACAGAAATCACTTCCTCCATACCAGGCATTTGCATCTACTAAGTCTTTAAGCCCAATGGTAGCTGTAGAGGAGTATCCATATATTTTTTTTAAAGACCACATTACTTTTAGGCTGACCCCTAGAAGCCCCAAAAATGAACCAACTGAGATGCAAAATGCACTAAATAGAACCAGCCATCACATCATAGCATGCTACAAGACCCCATCTATGCCATCAGAAAACCATGTTAGGTTCTTAAATGTACTGGATGAATGTCAACTTAACAGGAATTCCATTATCCTAGGAGACCTTAACTGTCCAATGATAACTGGGGTGCCGGTGCCTATACTTCAAATAAAGGTAATGCCCAAAATTTCCTTGATTTGAAAAGAAAAACTCCCTGGACCAAATTCAAGGAACTTAGTAGAGGACAAAATACTCTCGATCTAGTCCTTACCAACAATGGAATTGCTAAGCACTATTTTCCTGGTACTTTCCTCTCCAGCTAAATCTGATCACAAACTGTCAACCTTTTCTTTATGAACCTCCACATAGATGCAAATTTCACAAAATTCAGATATTTCAAACATACTAACTTTTAGCAATTCTATGTAAGTAATGTCTTTCGGCTTTTCCCGGTTAGGGGTCGCCACAGTGGAACTCCGGTCCAATAATGATTGGAAGTGGATTTTTACAGTGCCGAGTTGCCAGCCCGGCGCCCAACCTTCAAAGAAGGCACACCCATTCACACACACACCTACCAGCATGTCTTTAACATCACTCGACCATGGGTAGGACATGCAGACAACAAGCAGACAACAAACAGAAGGCGCTCCAGCCGGGAATTGAACGGGAGAACCTCTTGCTGTGAGGCGACAATGCTAACCGCTGCACCACCGTTCTCTGATAAATTTTAAAATTTAAGTTTAGCTGTATTAGCTAATATACTGACACAACAAGTAGTAATGCAAAAAAAAAAAAAAAGAAAAACTCTATCCATACCTGAATAAATGTATTGACCTGGCAGTCCCTACCAGATCAAAACAAAATGGGAAGTTTAAGAGTAAAACAGCCTGATGGCCCACATGTATAAATAAGATATACAATATACCACCACAAATGGTGTCATTTAAACGTATGCAACACAATATATAGACACCCCCTGAATGTAAAACATACAAAAGGTTTTTTTTTGTCATAGACATGGTGAATATTAATGATAGGGATGGTGATGAAAAGACTTTGTTAGAAATAAAGGAGCTTTTATGGCAAATATGTTTAAATGCCACTGTAGAACCAGGAATTAAGTGATTTTGTGATATCCCATTGGACTGACCTTGAATTTTAGTTGACATTGGAAAGATGACTTTGATGTACTGTCTAATAACTTCTTCATATTCCTTAGCTGGTCATTCCCATTTTCACTAGTTTACCAATTACTGAAATGTCCTTGGTTACATTAGTGAACTAAGCAATAATAATATTCAGTATTGCTCAGAATGTATCCAAACTAAAAGTGGTCAGTGCAGATTTCACCCTCAAAGCAGCAATATAGAACCCACAAATCTCACAGAATCTTTAATCTCTCTTTATAGCCAATGAACATTTGCTAAAAGGTACTCTTCAAAACCAAACATACATCATTCATGGGACCTGATAATACACCTGGCTGTCTAACAAACAGTACAAAATACACCCTAGTGGACCCACTCCTATAGCTGTTTACCATGGGTTTAGACAATGGTTTTCTGCCTGATGTATGGTGCATAGCTGTTGTGATACTACTTCTCAAAGGTGGACCCACCACTGACCTTGGAAACTACAGACCCATTAGCCTGAGTAGTCTTATACCCAAAGCCATAGAACATATCATACTAAACTAATTAACTATAATATTAAAAATCTTTAATACTTAACTCCTAGGAGTTTGAGTGTAGATCCTATTTAACGAATCTGGTAAACTTCTTTAAGAGGATGACAGAAGCCATGGGCAGTGGTCATGCTATCTATACATCATACCTCAACCTAGCTAAAGCTTTTGACACCATATCACATGCTAACATAAAAACCAAGATGCTTTAGCTCCAAATTGATTCTTACATAGTTATGTACATAGCAAATTGGCTGAGGAGTAGAACCCATAGAGTGAGAGTGGCAGGTACATCCTCAGTGAACATGACCTCTGGTCACCGGTGGTGTGCGCTTCCTGATTTTGGGACTGATTTGGACTTATTTCTGCCTTCGGCATCTTTAAAGTGGTAGAACCCATCCTCCCCCCTGGACTGCCAACATCCATGACAACATGATCAGCTTTGAGAAACCTGCTGCCCAAATACTACAGAGCTACTATAAACAGTACTGACTATAAGATCTTAAGGTCTTAAAACTCATGTGGTAGAACCCATCCTTCACCCCTGGACTGCCAACATCCACGACAACATGAACAGCTTTGAGAAACCTACCACCCAAATACTACAGAGCTACTATAAACATTACTGGCTATAAGCTCTTAAGGTCTTAAAACTCATGTATGTGCTCTTTGCCTAAGTAATTAACTGCTATATTAATACAGCATTTTTCTTAAACTGTTTATAGATTATAGATTAGTTTATAGATTAAGTACTAGGCTAACTGCCCTTGTGGGCCATTTAAGCCTAGCCAGTTACCCCATGTGAGAATCAAACCCTGCACCTTGAGTCTGCAAGGTAAACACCTTAACCATTCTGCCATCCTCCCACCCTAATGTCCGCTCCCCTCAATTATAGAGCTGTGCATCACCGGGGCTGACCTGTCTGCCTCCTATCACTTTATTTCACCACAACTTGTACTCCAGTTGTATTGCCATTTTATATATATATATATATATATATATATATATATATATATATATATATATATATATATATATTTATATTTTTTTTTTCTTGACCTTATTATGATTTCTTCCTTCTATTTTTTTCCTGCCTGCAAAACTAGTCTCCAACCTCACCAACTATCACATCTACAGAAGCCCAGGGCTTACTGGAGCTCTTCCCACATTGTATTTTTAAGGGCTTCACTTGGAAAAGGTGTAGCCCTGCTCCATTCACCCTCCTCTCCACTCCAGGCTCACTTCAATCCACTACCCTACCCCCATTCCCAACCACCCCTCTTTCATTACATTTATAGTCATATAGCCACACCCCATTTTGCCTTGCCACACCCTCTCTGTCATTACCAAAATGATCTACTTACCTTCTTCATACTAATTTATCTTAGGCCCATTCCTTTGCTTAGAGGCCTACCCCTGCCATGTCCTTGTTACTCTTACAGTTTATAATTCTCTTGCCACTAACTTTTTCTCTGCTGCTCTTCTCTCACCTCACAGCATTGAGTCCTTACTCTCTCAGGACCAGCCTAAATTGCATTCCCTCCCACATTAACTCTAATGTTGTCTGTTACTCTAATATCAGTCCTAGTCTCTACTACTCAAATCCTCTTCTCTGTTATAAACCTTTCCTTCTCCCCTCTAATTATTCCCTCCACTACAAACTAACCTCACTAGCACATTTTCCTCCTATCTTTCTGTCAAAGCTATCAGACTCTAGCCACAAGCTGTATTTCCTACTCTTTTCCTCCCTTATACATTCCTGGGATAGCCACCCTAAAACACACACCCTAACCCAGGGCCTCAAATACCATCTTTTCCTCAACATTGTAACCTCCCTAAACTGGCAAAATATCTCTGCTTAACTGCCATAAACTTCCAAAGCACCTGTAACAAAACCGCTGAGCTCCATGCTTGGCTCACCTAAATTAAAACCCATATCCTCGCTACCACTGAAACCTGGTTACAACCCTCCATACAAGACACCGAGGTTTTCCCTCCTGATTATAATATAATTAGAGTAGACAGACAACATAGAAAAGGAGGTGGTGTTGCCCTTTTCTACCTCAACACTTTTAATTTAGCCCATTTTACTGGTTAAGTTCTACATTTTCAAAAGGCAGAAATCCTAATCTCATTCTTACACTTCAACAACTCCAAAAACTATGTATAATAGTCCTTTACATTCCTCCAGGAAATAGTATCCCAGTTTTAGAAGATATACTATCCTGGTCTTCCTCTACCATAAAGAATGAAACAATTATATTAGGTGACATAAGTATAGATTGGGCTTCTAGTTCCTCAAACCAGTCTCCCTCTAGCATAAACTTATTTCACTTTACTCAACTAATCAATACATCAACCAGATTTAGCCATAAGACTAATAAAAGCTCCATACTAGATTAGATTTTAGTCACAGATCCATCCAAATACCCTGTCTGTGGCACTATGGCAAACTCCTTCAGTGACCATTTCCCAGCCTTTACTGTTCGTAACTGCTCATCACTCCCAAAAACCCATAAATACCAGGTAACACAAGATCTAACAAAATTCTGTCCACAAACCTTTAATACTATCCTAAAAAATCACAACTGGAACTGTCTTAAAACCCTTCTCCTTGATGATGCCCTCCTCTATTTCAATAACTCCTTTCTAAATATCCTGCATAGCTGAGTACCCAGAAGAATTAAATCCAACTATGCTCCCTGGCTCTCAAAATCTACTAGTAAAACAAAGAAAAATAGAGATAAAGTCTGGAAAAATTCCAAAACTCCCTCCAACCTTATCCTTTATAAACAGCTTCGTAACCAAGCCAAGAAACTTATCTACAAAGACAAGCAACAATACTTTTGGAGCCTACAGACAAATAGGAAAAATAACCACAAACCTTTCTGGTCTTCTATCAATAATCTCTTACACCCTGGTTCAAAATCTAGCCCCTGCCCTGACCCTAATACATCACCTGACCTTATTGCCTCTAAATTCAACTCCTACTTCATAGACACTATAAAACATATTATGACCTCCTTCCCCCCAAGCCATATCAACTAACCACACTCTTACAACTACCCCCTCCTCCACCACCACAAAATCTCTTGAAGCCCAATATCTCTACTCTCAGTTGCATTATGGAATCCCCCCACAAGAATTCAATCTCTCCCCTATTTCCACTTCTTTGATAAAGAAACTTATCCAAAACCTAAAGCCCTTTTCTAATTTGGCCGATAATATTCCTGCCAAATTCCTCAAAATTGCTGCTGATGCCATAGCCTATCCAATTAGTATTTTAATCAACAGGTCTATTCAGGAATCCTATGTCCCTTTCCTATGGGAAAAAAAATGATAATCCTCCCTCTTCATAAAGGTGGTGCTTCCTCTGATATCTCAAACGTCCGTCCCATCACCATTTTATCCCCAGTCTCCAAAATACTGGAAAAATTTGTCCATAAACAACTTATCCATCACCTTCTAAATCAGAATATCCTCTCACCAACCCAGCATGGATTCTGTCCAGGGCATAGTACTTCAACTGCCTTGATCTCTTTCTTGAATATCATTAACAAAGCCTGTGACCATGGCCATACAGTGTCAGCTCTCTTTCTGGATCTCTCAGAAGCCTTCAATACTATATCTCATACCATTCTCCTGTCTCAACTCTCTTCTACAGGGTTATCCTCTCAGTCTCTTAACTGGTTTAAAAGCTATCTCTCAGGCAGCAACATGCTGTTAAATGGCAAAACTCTCTCTCTCATTGTCTATCTAACCCCACAGGCATCCCACAAGGCTCGATTTTAGGACCTCTTCTATTTAATATATTTATAAATAATCTGCACCAAACTGTTCCAAATACCTCCGTAGTACAGTATGCAGACAATTCAACTATCATCTGCTCTGCACCCAATCCTGCATCTCTTCAACAAATGACACAAACAGCATTTAGTACAGTAGAATCTTGGCTACATAAACATCATCTGTCTCTCAGCCCTAAAAAAACTAAGTTTATGGTATTTACCCCCAAAGGAAATACAGAATTTAACAAAGAAAATGTCATGATTTTTCTCTCTAAATTCCATTAAAATCAAACTTGCTACTAACACCAAATTGTTAGGAGTTGTAATAGACGAAAACCTCAAGTTCAACCTTCACATCCAATCCAATATTAATAAAACCCATAAAAACTAGGGCTTCTGTACAGACACAACAAATTTCTCTCCTTACCATCTAAACAAGCTTTAGCCCTCTCCTATCTCTTACCCTCACTAACCGATGGTGCACCCTAGTTTATTAATCTACAGTCTTCCCTGAAACTCAGACTAGACAACAAGATTGCCAAATTTGCCGCAGGCAGCCGTAACTCCTCCCATCACTGTAAGTCATTAAGAAAACTACAATGGCTAGAACTCCCCCATTACCTATTACTCTTGCAACTAACCACTTCACACAACTTGTCTATAAACCGCATGATTGCCCTGCCCTCAGCTCCTTACTTATCCCCTACTGCCCTCTCCGGCCACTACATTAAGAATACCTACACTTACTCCAAATCCATAAACCAAACCTTCCTCTAGGCAAACTACTCTACTCTTGGACCATGGCCAAAGCCTAGAATAACCTCCCTCCCTCTATTCATAAGGAACAACATCTCTCTGACTTCAAAACCGCCCTGCATAATCATCTGCTCTCCAACTGGATATGTAATTGTACAAAGACACATACTGCCACCAATTAAGCCATTACCTGACCTTTTCTCTCCTCAGACTCAGCTGCCCACTATAACATATCTAGCCCTGTTTATTCCTAGTATCATCTCCATCCCCACTTCCCTCTTGAACCTTACTTTCTCTCTGTGCTATAGCTTTTGCTGAAGTGGCCAAATTACCATCTCATGTTCTACACCTTCACCAGAACTTGCCTAACTTTTTCTGTCCACACTTCTACTGACTATAATTATATACACTGATTCCTTCTACTACCTCCTAACTCTTCTCATCAACCTCCTGCATCTGAATTTCCACTAGATCTTTGTAATTCTACAATACTGATTTGTATTATATTCTCATTTAAATCATTTTGTGTCTTAGAACCTGTCATTTCAGACTCTACTACATAGATTCTTTACTACGTATCTAAGAACCTGCTCTTTCAAATTGTTCCCATTATTTTTGCTGCATTTTTCCTGTTATGAAGTACTTCATTGCAATCATTGTATTAATTATCTGTTTTTGTATTGTCTCATTGTAAATATTGTACTATTAATACTGTATTTTAATTTTCTGTCTTGGAACTCATTGTTCTTTCCTAATGCCTTACTGCAACTATTGTATTTCAGTACTGCATTTTGTAAGTTTATATCTTGGAGCTTTTCTCCCCGGGCCTCCACTGAAAATGGGCTCTCTATGGCCCATTGGACTTTCCTGGTAAACAAATGTCAATCAGTAAATAAATTAATAAATAAATAAATGAAGGTGACTAGTGCTGTTCCCCAGGTCTCCATGCTGGTTCCTCTACTATTTTGTATTTACTTTGCGGATCTCCAAATTACAAATGTTGATTTCTGGATAACCAAGTTTGCAGATGATTGCAAACTTGGTGTCATCCTCAAGTCCCCCTCTGATACTCAGAAGGTCCAGCTGAAACTCACACGTCAGAAATTGGTGCAATATCATCTTATATGGCAAACAATCTCGTTATCTATCTTATAGTATAGACAACATTCTGCTTCAAACTGAAATTGTTGTGAGAGACTTTCAAACATAGGTAGATAATTCTCTTGCCTTTGGTCACCATGTTGCAACAGTGATTAGGATATATTTTTACCTGGCACAGCTGATTATGAAAGGTATTTTATCTAGATCCAAGGGATTTCTTATTCCTCTGTACTCTACAGACCTATTACTGAAAATTCTAGTATTAGGTATGAATTTATCTATAGGTGAAAAATGCTAGTTCAACACTTATTTGTTGCCTTCACAAACCTTTTGTTCTGGGTTACAGTCAAGCTAAAAATTAAAACATGCTCCGGGTTAAATTTGTATAATAATAGAATTTATTATGACATTAAGATTAAATCAATAATTTAATTGTTAAGCAGACATTGATCAAAATATGAGCTTGCTGTACTGCAGAAAAGTAGGAAAATAAAATGCAATATTTCCTAGTAGTAGTATGGTAAAACATGCAACATAATAGTGGCCAGTTCAAAAAAAGCTGTGTCCACAAGTCCTTAGTTAGTAGATTTCCTTGTTTAACGGCCTCTTAGTCCTTGATAAGCATTGGGAAATAGCCCTGATTTCTGTATCCACACACTGTCTAGGAACTCAAAAGTTTAAAAATAGTTCCTTAGACATCCAAGCTGGCTTCTCTGTAGGCAGAAATCCAATGTAGTTGCAGGAAGATGTGGTGGAATACCTCTATGGTATAATATCCCATCTTTCATTCCAAAATGAATCTGCCTTTGTGGTTTGACTAGGTCCTGGATTAACAAGATGTAGTGTCAAAGTCTTTGGTTACTTAGGGTATATATCAGTACAGCAGTCCTCCAGAAAAGCTCTTTCATAGTCCATCTGCCCATGTTAGCTAATAGGAGTCCAAGTGTGACTGTAGCAAGAAGCATGAATTATATCTGAAAGTCTGAGTGACTAAATTGGTTTATCTGCAGTATATATATTTGTCTAACAGCAGAAAGGCTTTGGAATTTCTTTGTTCTGTCTCATCAGTGGGTTGAGTCCAGCTGGGACAAATGATTCTATGTCCCCTATTAGCATTTGGGCCACTTGTCTTCCCTTCCACAATTCATTATTTCTTTGACTAAAAATAAATCCTTTGAGAGGAGGGGGTACTGCTTGAGTAGCTATTAGTTTCTTTCACATCTGTGAGTTTTGTTGCTCTTTTCTGACCTTATGACACTTTGATGTCCAAGAAGAAGAATGATATTCAGTTTTTATTTATCCAGCTCTGACGTTTATGTATGGTGTTGGCACCTCTATGTATGCGGTACTCTTTTTGCTGAAAACTGATACTCAGAGCAGATGTTAGGCAGATGTCCAGTAGATGAGGCCCTCTGTTTCAGTTTCAGATTGCATGTTTCTTATTGAAAATGTGTAGAAGATGAGGCCTTGTGTTTCAGTATCAGATAACATGTTTCTTTCTGAAAACCAAATATCACTTACCCAAAACCCATATAACCGAGATGAAAAGGCCAACAGCACGAGAACACTGACATCCTGGAACACTGACTTACCACTCCAGGTAAGTAAATGCTCGGCCATCCTTAAAAGCAAATGAAACCGAACAAAAGCAAACCCACCAATGAGGGGGGTTTCATTCCCCCCACCCTCCCTAACTAAATATGCCAACTCCGAGATCGCACTTTTCGCAGGATAAGGGGCAAAGTTCAACAGGATGACCAAGTGTTTACTTGCCTGGAGTGGTGATGTGTTCCAGAACATTGGTATTCTCGTGCTGTCTGCCTTTTCGTCTTGGTTATCTGAATTTCGGGTAAGTGGTATTTCGGTCTACTGAAGTAGACCCATCTAGGAACACCGAGGGTTAGGAAAGCAAACCTTAACTACATACCTTTTACTGAAGAACTGGGAAAACGAATCTTTAAATGGCATGGCTGCTTGCATTCTGCTTTTCACTGTTTTCCTTATATACTATCACATGACATGTGATATATGAAGGCAGAATTAGTAAATGCAATCAATACACTGTAACAATGTCGCAATGTATGCACTACTTAATGGCATCAACAATAACAACATATATAGTAATAACAATATTGCTAATGATAACAATGGCTGTCAGTGTCAGTAATGCATATATTTATTTTGCTTTTTGGTTAAAGGGTTTTTCTCTATATTAGTAGGCATATCAACTGGAAAGACCACATATGTTCCTACCTAAAAAGATCACAGATGTAAAAGACAAAAGCTAACCGGAGAGGCTCGAAGCACTGTCCTTTTTTCAGTGTCTTATAGAATCATTAGGGGTGATCTGTGCTTTGCCTTTTGGGCCTTTAGGGATCCAGCAGTCCGAGACCTCTTATATCTCCACAATCAAGCAGTTCCACTAACACGAGAACCAGGAATCTAAATCTGCTTTAGCAAATAAACAAAATATGTTGGAGAGACAGATTCATCACACAACGCTTACCTCGTCTCTGGAATAAATCTCCAGTCCAAACTAAGCAGTTTCCATACTTTCTTCCTTCAAAATGGAGTTAGACATCTGGATGGGTATCCACAAATTCACCCCCCTGGTATGACTGGCCTGTTGCTTCTTGAAAAAGGAGATAAGGCCTAAGAGTGGGTACTAGCAGGGTGTAAATGGCCACAAGGTCCAAATGCCTTGTATTTTGTATAACTCTATGATTCTGTGTTACAGCTCACATCCATTTCTCATCCACTTTTCATTTTCTCAAATTAGCAAATCACCAAAACCAAAATTTCAGCATCATCCAGCAGTGGCAAGATTAAAAACTGTGCAATGGCTATTCACAAAGAAAAATCCATGCAGATTTTGTATAGTATACATGACAGAGCAACAGAACTCAGTACTCTCACAGCCATCTGCCACCAATTTGTGAGTGCTGCTGCATCATCCCAGCTACAACGCCATCTTACTGACATACTGATGACATCATCTTGCTGCTTTAAGATGTGTAAAGAAGAGTCTCGTGAAGTTTATAATGTGCTATGCGTAGCAAGTATAGCCTCATGTTTATGCTTCTGAAAAGCTATGCATATCAGGATTGTTTTTATATTCTGATCTTTTGTATTTTTGCTGTGTGCACTGTGTGATAGTGTACATGCGAATATATAGCATTATCATACATGTACTATTGTTTCTTCAGCATCACTGTTTTTAAAATGAAGACACAGTGACAATGTTTTTCAAATTGTGTATATGCTGCCTATTGTGGAGTGTGTCATCATGAACCTGTATGTGTCTCTCTTTGCATAGGATGCTGCATCATCTGTAGTAGGACAATTTAACCCCTGAAAAAAATGGAATATTCCTGGAGGGCCTGAATGAGGATGGTCCAGAACTTCTGAGAGGGTGTTGTCAGTTTGGGCACATGGAATGCTTCTGGGATGACAGTCCATTTTGGGAATGAAACAAAACAGATAGAGCTCACAGGTAAAAGTTGGAATTGTAAAATCCAATGTAGAGAATATGAGCAGTCCAACAATCCAACCACCACACGAAGGAATGCAAAAAATAAAGTTTCATATGGTATGCGCTTTCACTACATCTGTAGCTTCATCAGATCATTGATAAAAAATGTCAGAAGACTATTTAAACAGTGATGTCAGAAAGCAATAACCATTCAGCATCCACATAAAACAACACACCCTCTTAAACATGCAATATCATAAAAAAATCTGTAATAAAAGCTTAAAACCTTTCAGCTCACAAATCATAAAAACGTTCAATAAAAATACAGTCTATAAAACATTAAAACTGATGGGGCAGCTTCCTAGTCCTTAAAATGGGCTTCAAAGACACTTTGCCATTAAAACCAGGAAATATGTCAGCTTTAAACTGAATTATCAAGCGTAACTCTGCACACTCTGTTCTAGATTTATGTGGATGCTGAAAGGTTATCGCTTTCTGACATCACTGTTTGATTATTTAAATAGTCTTTTGGCATTTTTTATCAATGGTCTGATGAAGCTACAGTTGTAGTGAAAGCGCTTACCTCATTAAACTTTATTTTTTGCATCCCTTGTTGCGGTGGTTGGATTGTTGGACTGCTTATTTTGGGAATGAGTTGTGGGGGGTCTCGGCTGCACAATGCAGTCTTGTTGTCTGCCTATCAGATACTCACATGGAGGGACATGTGACTAGCTAGAGTTATAGAGACCACTGTACATGGCACAACCGGGGAGGCACTACCTAAACTGTCACAGATACTAAGTATTTCCTCATGTCACTGAACAACCATGGTTCAACCTGGAATATCCCAAACCTTGGTATAAATGCTGGTGCCTCTATTCTGTCACATTCAGGAATGCAGTTTCAGCTTGTAGCTTAAATGTGTAATACATAAATGTACTTGTAATATAAGAGTGCTACATTATTATAATATCTTTATATGTATATTTCCCTGATTGAGATATTCAAGGGCATGCTGGTTAAGTGAATGGTAGTTCCACGACAAGTGTATGGAATGCATACATGTTTTATTAGGACATTAGATAACTATGCATCACTTTAGGCCTCCATGGTTGCCACATCTAGTACTGAGGCAGGGCAAGTGGACATACTTGATACATATGCCTGAGGTGTATCTTGCTTTAATTCCAGTACAGACTGCATTTCTGTAAACTGCTGGAAAGCTGATAGATTTGCTTTGAGCTGCAGAATTGGAATCTATTTCAAACTGATAAGTACACATTTTGCAACTTAATTTGCACTGTGCTGTATTTATACACTTGCCTATTATTTATAGTGGTGCTGTATTATTTCTGTCTATTGTTGTCTCCACTGTGTTTTTTTTTCTTAGGGTAGTTCAAACTAGTTTCAGGGTGGGGGTTGTTGAGCCAGCCCACATCCTAGCTGTTAGTCATTGCCTGAGGTGTATCTTGCTGTAATTCCAGTACAGACTGCATTTCTGTAAACAGCTGGAAAGCTGATAGATTTGCTTTGAGCTGCAGAATTGGAATCTATTTCAAACTAAGTACACTTTTTGCAACTTAATTTGCACTGTGCTGTATTTATACACTTGCCTATTATTTATAGTGGTGCTGTATTATTTCTGTCTATTGTTGTCTCCACTGTGTTTTTTTTCTCAGGGTAGCTCAAACTGGTTTCAGGGAGGGGGTTGTTGAGCCAGCCCACATCCTAGTTGTTAGTCTTTGCCTGAGGTGTATCTTGCTGTAATTCCAGTGCAGACTGCATTTCTGTAAACTGCTGGAAAGCTGATAGATTCCAGTTCTGCAGCTCAAAGCAAATCTATTTCAAACTGATAAGTACAATTTTTGCAATTTAATTTGCACTGTGCTGTATTTATACATTTGCCTATCATGTATAGTGGTGCTGTATTATTTCTGTCTATTGTTGTCTCCACTGTGTTTATTTCTCAGGGTAGCTCAAACAAGTTTCAGGGAGGAGGTTGTTGAGCCAGCCCACATCCTAGCTGTTAGTCATTGCCTGAGGTGTATCTTGCTGTAATTCTAGTACAGACTGCATTTTTGTAAACTGCTGAAAAGCTGATAGATTTGCTTTGAGCTGCAGAATTGGAATCTATTTCAAACTGATAAGTACACTTTTTGCAACTTAATTTGCACTGTGCTGTATTTAAACACTTGCCTATTATTTATAGTGGTGCTGTATTATTTCTGTCTATTGTTGTCTCCACTTTGTTTTTTTTCTCAGGGTAGCTCAAACTAGTTTCAGGGAGGGGGTTGTTGAGCCATCCCACATCCTAGCTGTTAGTGATTGCCTGAGGTGTATCTTGCTGTAATTCTAGTACAGACTGCATTTTTGTAAACGTCTGGAACGCTGATAGATTTGCTTTGAGCTGCAGAACTGGAATCTATTTCAAACTAAGTACACTTTTTGCAACTTAATTTGCACTGTGCTGTATTTATACACTTGCTTATTATTTATAGTGGTGCTGCATTATTTCTGTCTATTGTTGTCTCCACTGTGTTTTTTTTCTCAGGGTAGCTCAAACTAGTTTCAGGGAGGGGGTTGTTGAGCCAGCCCACATCCTAGCTGTTAGTCATTGCCTGAGGTGTACCTTGCTGTAATTCTAGCACAGACTGCATTTCTGTAAACTGCTGGAACGCTGATAGATTTGCTTTGAGCTGCAGAATTGGAATCTATTTCAAACTAAGTACACTTTATGCAACTTAATTTGCACTGTGCTGTATTTATACACTTGCCAATTATTTATAGTGGTGCTTTATTATTTCTGTCTATTGTTGTCTCCACTGTGTTTCTCCCACCCACCCTCCCTGTTCTTGTGTTGGTGTTCATCTTGGTGGCTTTAAAACTGCCCGCCGATCTTGTAAGTTTGTATTTGGATACTCCTTCTGGGCCTATCTCATTTGCTCATTCAATTGAGTGCAGTGACATTATATTCTAATTTCAGGCACTCCTACTTTGTACAAAGAGAGTATTTGAGAAGGACAACCCCTGTAGCCTCTTAATCCTGCTGTATTCCCTCCCTCAAAGAAAAAAAAATGTGTGTATATATATATATATATATATATATATATATATATATATATTCAGCTGCTCTTACTGTAACTGTCTTAGTTGCTGTTCTGCGTGCTGTTACTTACTCTGCATTTATTACTGCTTGTTAGTAGCCTTCTAATTTAATGCCTTCTGCACTTGTTTTTTAGTCATTTTTTAATTTAATTGCATTTAATTAAACTGTATTTGCCGTAATATTGATACATGTGTGCTATCCTGCACTGCATTTGAATTGTATTTACTGCTGTTTTAGCTGCTTTTCTGTAAAAAAAAAAATTCCTAGCGTGTTTCCTGCCTTTCCTGTAACTTGTCTAGTCCAGATACAGACTTGCTGTATCCAGGACTGTTTGTATGCTCCTGAGCCCCCCAAGCCTTTCTGTGTTGGAGGGAAGCCTTCTAGCTTATCAGTGGGAGTGGTAAGCATCAAGTAGCCTATTTGCCATGGGAAGAGTGGGTTTTGGCCCATAAATTGTAATTTATTGGCCGTTTAGGCAGTTTTCCATCTCTTTCAACTTGCTGGCGTAAAAGCCTGCGTTTGCGCTTGTTCCCCACCTTTCCTATAACTAGTCTAGTCCAGGTAGAGATTTGCTGTATCCAGGACTCTTTGTAAGCTTCTGAACCCCCCCAAGCCTTTCTGTGTTGGAGGGAAGCCTTCTAGCTTATCAGTGGGAGTGGTAACCATTAGGTAGCCTATCTACCACAAGAGGAGTAGTTCCTGGCCCAGAAATTGTAGCTGCTGGCCGTTTGGGCAGGTTTTCCCCATCTCTTTCAGCTTTCTGGTTTAAAAGCCACACTTGCGCTGTTTCCCCACCTTTCCTGTTACTAGTTTAGTCCAGATACAGTGTTGCTGTATCCAGGACTATTGGTAAGTTTCTGAGCACCACAAGCCTTTCTGTGTTGGAGGGAAGCCTTCTAGCTTATCAGTGGGAGTGGTAAGCATCAAGTAGCCTATCTACCATGGGAAGAGTGGGTTTTGGCCCATAAATTGTAATTTATTGGCCGTTTAGGCAGTTTTCCATCTCTTTCAACTTGCTGGCTTAAAAGCCTGCATTTGCGCTTGTTCCCCACCTTTCCTATAACTAGTCTAGTCCAGGTACAGATTTGCTGTATCCAGGACTCTTTGTAAGCTTCTGAACCCCCCCCCCCCAAGCCTTTCTGTGTTGGAAGGAAGCCTTCTAGCTTATCAGTGGGAGTGGTAAGCATTAGGTAGCCTATCTACCACAAGAGGAGTAGTTCCTGGCCCAGAAATTGTAGCTGCTGGCCGTTTGGGCAGGTTTTCCCCATCTCTTTCAGCTTTCTGGTTTAAAAGCCATACTTGCGCTGTTTCCCCACCTTTCCTGTTACTAGTTTAGTCCAGATACAGAGTTGCTGTATCCAGGACTGTTGGTAAGTTTCTGAGCCCCACAAGCCTTTCTGTGTTGGAGGGAAGCCTTCCAGCTTATCAGTGGGAGTGGTAAGCACTAGGTAGCATATCTACTACAAAAGGAATGGTTCTGGCCCAGAAATTGTAGTTTATTGGCCGTTTGGGCAGTTTCTTCCATCTCTCTCAACTTTCTAGTTTTAAAGCCCGTGTTTGCGCTTGATCCCCACCTTTCCCGTAACTAGTCTAGTCCAGGTACAGATTTGCTGTATCCAGGACTGTTTGTAAGCTTCTGAGCCCCCCAAGCCTTTGTGTTGGAGTGCAGCCTTCTAGCTTATCAGTGGGAGTGGTCAGTACTAGGTAGCCTGTCTACCACAAGAGGAGTGGTTCTTGGCCCAGGAATTGTAGTTTATTGATCATTCGGGAAGTTGTCCATCTCTTTCAACTTTCTGGTTTAAAAGACCACATCTGCGCTTGTTTCCCATCTTTCCTGTAATTAACCTACTGGAAAGCACTAGAAAGCCTTAAACTGATACAAGCCTTCTAGCTTAAAAGATAGACTTTGGAGTGATTGAGTATTAGTTTTCTGTATTTTCTTGCTGTACTTAACTGTTTTCTGCCTAAATGCTGATTTTTCCAACACTTATTGTGATTTAAAAGCTTATTTTTTTTCACATATTGTACTTATTTGACTGCCTGCACTTTTAAAAAGTTGTTTTTTGTTTACATAAATTGTTTAACTGTTTTAGGCTACACACTAAAGTGCGATAGCCTTTTCTGATCGCTTGTAGTCATTTAAAGCTGTTTTAAGTGTACTTTTTACTATTTTTGCCTTATCTTTTCAAAAAAAATTCTTGTTTCCTGCCTTTCTAAGCTAGTATAGTCCAGTTTTCAGGCTAGTGCTGAATTCAGGGCTGTGTTACAAGTTTCTGAGTTGCCCGTACTTTACTTGGATAGAGGGAAGTTTCTCTGTTCACCTGTGAGAGAGGGGAACTTTGAGCAGCCATCTATCCCTGGAGGAGTGGTTCCAGCCCAGAAGTTAGTAGTTTAAAAAACGTGTTTGCACAGTTTTGTGCGCCGGGCAGCACTGGTTAGCTAGGGTTAAATTATTCCCAGCTCCACTAAGTCTCCTCTTCAGTTTTTCACTTGAAAGTAGTCTAACTCTCAACCTAAGCACTCAAAAAGCATCCTACAGTCCAGCACTTGCTCAGACCTAATAGCAAGCACTAATATACCCGACACTTGACTGTCAGCAGGGCAAGGCTCTTTATCCACCCCTCACCAACCAAGTGACTAAGCAGCTCACCCTACTATTCAGGCATGACCAAAGGGCAACTTCAGGTGTACTCTCCAGTCCAGCTGGTGAATCTGGGTATCCTGAGGCAATGTTACAACTCTGTCATGTACACAGACAACCCTCTCATTCTACCACAAAACACTAACATATGCAAGAGATGCAATTATACAGCCAAACTGGAGGCTAAGGTCTCTCCACCCAAGACTGGAACAGACAGTCATGAGGAGAAGGCTAACACTTGCACCACACCTCCAGCCTCACACAGACCTACTAAACCACCACTGGCAAAAAATACACATAAATACACAAAATCATAGTCGGAGGCTCTAAATAAAAACCTGCCAAAGCATCAGAGAGCTCCAAAGCAGACACCCACAAGCCTGCACCTCCCATCACAAACCAGACAGCACATAAAACACAAAATCAATGTGCCGCACAATCACAGCCCTTAAGGTGAAATAACATATCTAACACACTAGTAATAGGTGACTCAATAGTCAGGCACACTGATGCCCCACTCACTAGGCTGGACAAGGAGAAGGTTACTGTTAGCTGCCTATCGGGAGCCAGAATCCGCCACATAACACAAGCACTCAGGTCACTCCAGAACAAGTACAAATATGACTCTGTCATTGTTCATGTTGGGGTGAATGACCTGAAATGTACCTCCCTGGACTACATGAAAAGAGACATGGAAGAGCTCTCTGATCGTGTAGCCCAGGCGGGTATGACCTTGACTCTGAGTAGCATCCTGCCCTCACCAAGAATGATACCTCAGTATAAAGAAAAAAATTATCAATTTCAACAATTGGCTAAGCTTCTGGTGTCATTCAAAGGGGATCCAGTGTCTGTCAGCCTGGGATGACATGCTCGACAAGCTGCGTTACTTCGCAAGAGACGGCTTGCACTTGTCACCCCTTGGCTTTCGAATACTGGCCAAGGCTCTTGCTGCCCTCATAGTGCCTTTTTTAGGCAAGGCTCAAAATTCAAACCCACCACCCTAAACAGCACAAGTAAAAAAAATGAAGGTTATGCTACTCAATGCTAGGAGTTTAAATCTCAAAATGCATGCACTCGAAGTACTCCTAAGTATGGAGAACGTCGGCATCTGTGCAGTAACTGAAACGTAGTTCAAGGCTCTAGAGAGCACTCCAGCACTGCTGGGCTACAACTCATACTACACATTTCGGCCACAGAACACAGACCAAAACACAAAAAGAGGGGGTGTATCCATATTCATCAAGGATACTCACACCTCCAAATTAGTGGCGCAGCATGATACCTCTGAGATCATCCAAGTGCAACTAACATTGGGCAAATCTGCAATGCAAATTGTGGCCTGCTACAGATCACCCTCCATGACCCAGGGTCACCACTCCACCTTTCTGGAGACAATGGAAAACATGAGGGTCCTACCAAACACCCTGATATTGGGCGATTTCAATTACCCTACTATTAACTGGGAAAACTACTTGAGTACAAACTCCCAGGCTCAGCGCTTCCTGGAATTTATCAACTCAAATGCCCTGGATCAGCTGGTAAACTCTCCTACAAGAGGCCACAACATATTGGACCTGGTCATCACCAACATGGGCGACAGGTGTTCTGTACCGGAGGTCAACCAGTCACTGGTTAAATCAGACCATAAACTAATCACCCTGGATGTCCACACCCCACCACCACCCCCAACCAAGGAAACCACAGTGAAAAACTTTTCTAAAGCAAACTTCGCCTTACTTAAGGCAGAGGTGGTAAGTTTCACAGCCTCCACGTTAAAGGATAACACTGCCCAAGATGCAGAATCCTTTACAATTGCACTCTATGAGCACCTACAAGGGTGCATGGATCGTGCCATCCCTAGCAAGACCAAGACTCACTCCCCTAAGAGAAGGAAACTAGTCTGGTGGACCCCTGTCATAAACAGGTTATACAACAGAAGGAGGAAACTATTTCAGAAAAAAAGCAAATCCCAAGAAGGAAAGACATCCATGATCAGTATCAGTAAGAAACTAAGATCCTCATAAAATCATCCAAGGCTAATTTCGAAAGAAAAATAGCCAAGGATTCGAAAGATAACCTCAAAGCCTTCTTTAGCTATGTCAAGAATCGTAAGTGGCAACTCGCAGATATGCTCTGAGCTAGTGCAAAATAGCACAAAATATACTGAACCTACTGATATTGCCAACATCCTGGCAGATAGATTCAGTGCAAACTTCATCTCCCTCTCACCTTCAAAAGGGCCCACAACAATACCGGAAAAGTGTAGTGTCCTGGAAATCACAGAAGCACAGGTGAAAACAGCCGTTTCAAAAGCCAAAAACACAGCATCAATGGGGCCAGATGGTGTCCCAGGCTGCGTCTTGCATGAACTTCAGAACGAACTAACCCCCCACCTAAACACGCTGTTCAACCTCAGCCTCTCCACAGGCTATGTGCCCATAGAATGGTGCACAGCAACAGTTATTCCGCTCCACAAAGGAGGGGCCACAACTGACCCTGGTAACTATCACCCCATAAGCCTGACTAGCCTAGTCTGCAAGGCTATGGAGCACATCATCATGGAACTCATTAACAAAGACATTGGGAACCTCCAAACACTTAACCCGACCCAGTTCAGCTTTAAGGGCAGATCATGCCTACTAAACCTGGTTGACTTCTTTGAGACAGTCACCAAGGCCATAGACGAGGGAAAGGTGGTTCACACAGCCTACCTTGATCTCGCCAAGGCGTTTGACACCATTCCTCACTCAGGTATTATAGAAAAACTCACCAGCCTAAACATAAACCCCTACATCACAAGATGGGTTGCCAACTGACTTACAGACAGAACTCACACGGTAAGAATCGCGGGCTCCAGGTCCGACTCTAAAGCAGTCACAAGTGGTGTCCCGCAAAGCTCGGTTCTGGGACCCCTACTGTTCGGCATATATTTCTCAGAAGTACAGGTAAACACAGGAGGACTATGGCTAACCAAGTTCACCGATGACTGCAAACTGGGAGCCATAATTGACTCTCTGGCTGACATGGACATCCTTCAAAAAGGCCTGACTGAGACAGACACCTGGTGTCAAAGTCATGGTCTCAAGCTATATGCCAAAAAATGCATAGTCATCCCGTTTGGGAAAAACAAAACGCCCATGAATTACCACATAGGTGGCAGCCCCCTTAATACAGAAGAGGTAATAAGAGATCTGGGGACCCAGGTAGATAGTAATCTCTCCTTTGACAATCATATTGCCAAAGTAGTTAGGAAATTCTTCTATGTGGCCCATCTAATTACTAAAGGGTTCACATCTAGAAATAAAGAGGTTATAGTGCCCCTCTACTCGTCACTCATCAGACCCATCTTAGAGTACAATGCCTCATTTGGGATGTACCTCACAAGACACTTCCAACAGCTGGAAAGACCACAAAAGTACCTCACCAAGAGGATTACTGGCCTCAAACATGCAGCCCAACTGAAAAAACTGCAGCTGTACTCAATGGCCTGACTTACAAAGCCATGTCCAACTCAGAATTGATGGACATGCTCCACCTAAAGAAATCCAAGTCACTGCGAGCCACGCGCTCTAGTGAGCTAAACCTCGCCACAACAATAAATAGAACATGCTGGAGGGATAAATTCCTGTCAGAGAGACTCCCTATGCTTTGGAACAAAATTCCTAACTACATTAGGCAGAGCCCCTTACTAACACTCTTCAAGAGAAGACTTGATGAGTGGATGGGTAACAGAAAATACACACCTGGGATCACTTCATTGGCTCTGCTTGACAGAGGCTCAGTTAATTAATCAATGGGGCGACTAAAGCCGACACACTCTGGCTAGGCTTAAAAATGCCCTCGGGCAGATAGTCTAGTACCTACCTATGAACCTATTATAGTTTGCTGTTTTGTCTAATTTATGTGAGAGTCTATATTTCTACTAGATTGGATAACTGAAGTGTATTTATTATGGGTTTTATTGGAGAAATGGTAGCTTTGAATGCTGGCTGCCATACAGCACATGTTGCCAGTGATGTTGCCCATAAGGATGTCTCTGTGTCAAGCACTGATGCCTTTACTTTGGCAGACACATTGGCATCACAGCCATCTAAGGTTGATGTTTACAGAGCACAGGCACTGATATACAGGACTCAAGGTTGTTGAAATCCTTGTAATTTCCACTCTTGCAACATTTTTGGGGGACAAGGGAAACAACCAGAATCTGCTTCCACTGTCTCCAGAGTGGATGAGTTTGTGGATGCAGGTCAACAGAATTGTACATCTACGCAAGAACAAACCCCTCCTGGAGCATGTACACATCCAGTAGCAGCTAGGGAGGAATTCACCAAGGACAATGATTCACATAGGGTGCAAAGGATGGTTGGGATAATGACTGCCTTTGTCTATATACATGCTTATGCAGACCAGTGAGCACCTGTCCAAGTAGATTATTGGTTCCTATTCAGGCATAGCTGGGGTCTTGTATGATGTGTCACATGTCCTCACAGTCTTGCCCAGATGAGTTGAAAGATGCAATGTCAAGTATAGAACAGATGATGAGGGACTGCTTTAATGTGTTTGTGGATGACTTCAACGTTTGGGCAAATGAGGAGACATTAACTCTTGTTAAATAATTCCTATGTGCTGTGCAGGGATTTTGGTTTGCTCAGGTAGTTACATCTACTACCCATATAAATTGACAAACATTGGAATTGATCTGTCATCTTGGTGTTCTGATCAGTAACTTGGTGGGGTACCCTGTCATTTGATCTGCCTATAACCTACTTTACCTTTTGTTGGACTTACATGAGGTGGTGACCATGGACCAGGGCCTAACTGTGTATTGAAATCAGTTGTCTAACATATGAGTAGTTGGTTTCTACTGTATATCAGTACTTGTAGGAGTTCAGTGCCAAGGATTTTAATGAGGCTGTTGAGTTCTGTGACGTGGCCTTGACAGCCTATTTTGAGTCACGGTCCCAAGTTATATATGTCCACACATCTTGTGCCATGTGTTCCATGATACAATTTTGAAGAATGGATTGCAGGTTAGAGTATTGATGGTACCACACAATTGCTGGATGGTAAGTTTCTGTTAGTAAACATTATTCAGTGTGTCCGGCAGAAGCAAGGAAATAATGTCAGTGGCAAACTGACTGGCAGCACTGTTGTGCATGGTAAAAAAAGGCTTAGCAGTCCATCCTGTCTTTCTTCCACAGGTCTCTTTTAAGTTGAAGAATCTGAACTTGCTGATTATTATTTTGCCACTAAAACATAGCTCATTCAGGTCTAATGTTGTCCCTGGTGGACTATTAGGGGCTTTCAGTGGTCCAGATGAGTGGTCACCAGTTTCTTCTTGACTTTGTTCAACTCATTCTAGCTTATAGAATCGGGTTTGTGTTCTTCCATTTAACACCCACTATTCCTTATTTATTTATTTATTTATTTCCAGTTTGATAACCGGGGAGGTTCACTGGGTTCAAGGAGCCCGTGTTCAGTGGAGTCCCGGGGAGAAAAGCTCCATATTACATACAAGAAAATGAAACTTATGATTATTTAAAACAAATGTAGAATTTTATACTGATATATAGCAAAATACAATTGAAAAAAAAATGAATACTCTTCATAAACATATATGTAGTTGCTTAGAGAGCCATTTGCACAGCATAAAGTTGAACTGAGGCAGTAGAATAAGCTAACAAATATTTAAAAACTATGAAATTGTAAGTCTTCTGTTAGTAGTTGCAATAACTGAATATTTGAAAGGTAGAAGTCTAGGTTTAGTAGTATGTGGAAGAAATAAAGGAGAAAAGTGCAGTGTGTACTAAGTATACATTAAAGATTCTGGTGAAAGAAAAGAGGGGCAGTTTAGTAGAGAGGGAGGTGGTTGTTTAGAAGAAAAAGAAATCTGGTGAAAGTAGAGAGAGGCAGTTGTTTAGTAGCAAAAGTGGAGTACACACATGTCAGGGATGATTATAGTAGCTAGTTAACAGCATCTCTTAGCATGAACCTTATATGTAGGTAGAAAGGAAAGAGAAAATTTCCAGATAGGGAGAGAGAGTAGAGTTACAAAGCTATGTACAATATTTACATTATATACATTCAAGGTTTTGATGTTATATCACGTTAGATTCAGAGAGGGGAAGCTGTAGAGAAAAAAACAGCAAGGTGTAGAGGTACATGTATAGGAGGCAATTAGCAGAATAGGGGCATTAGCAGGATTAAGTAGGTAGGCTGCAATTACATTTCCAATTATGGGAGAGGTAGGAATGGAGTTGGGATTTGAAGTGTTCAAAGTTTTTAGAGATTCTTAGTGAGGGTGGGAGAGAGTTCCATTTTTTGGATAAGGAAAAGGATAGGAGAAACTGGCCAGCGGGACGTTTTGGCTTGTATACAGAAAATAGATTTTGTTGGGCAGATCTCAGGGGTCTGTGAGGTGTGTAAGATGGTAAGATATTTGCTAGAGCAGGGCATGCCGTAGGTTTAAAGATTAATTTGTGGGCTGTAGTGAGTTGAATGTAGTCAAGATAGTTGGGAAGCTCTAACCAGTTTAGCATTTAGAGAGAGCTACAATGATGGGAGGAGTGGTTAGATTTAGTAGCGAATTTAGAGATTTTGTTGTAATAGATTTCTAGTTTTCCAGAGATGGTGGAAGAGAGGTTTGTTAGTAGTGGAGCACCGTACAGTAGTGATGGTAGCAAGTAGGTCATGGAGAGAGTTTGCCTTGTAGAAGGGGAGAGAAAGTAAGAGTTTCTGTATAGCATACCAAGTTTCTGATGAGTTTTCTTAATATTTAGTTGGACATGTGTATCGAATTTCAAGTGTTCATCAATGGTAACCCCAAGAAGTTTTGCAAAAGGAATGACTTCTATAGTGGAGTTGGTATGGCTGATGATATTGAAAGATTGTTTGCTGAGAGAGATGGCTTTTGAGGGGGAGAAAAGAAGGATTTTGGATTTATTGGCATTAAGGGAGAGATGGTTTTGAAGCATCCAGTTCTCTGTAGTTGTAAAGGCCAATTGGGTTTTTGCCTGGAGCTCGGGAAGGCTACGAGCAGAGCAGAGTAAAGTGGAGTCGTCTGCATATGGCACTATTTGAGTGTTTGGAATTGCAGCATAAAAACTATTGATAAATATATTAAAGAGCATTGGTTTGAGTATAGACCCCTGGGGGACCCCAGTTGGGGTAGGTAGGAAGGTTGAGTTACCAGTTTGCCATTTCACAGCATGGGATCTGTCAGAGAGATAACTATTGAACCATATAAGGGATTTTTGGGAGAGATTGAGGTTAGAAAGGTGATTTAGAAGATGGGTATGAGAGACAGTGTCAAATGCCTTGGATAGATCGAAAAGGACAGTGGAGACAATGTTTCCAGAGTCCTGGGCATGGTTAACTATGTCTAAGAAAGATAGGAGAGCAGTTATTGTACTATGGCCAGGATGGAAGCCGTGTTGTGTAGGGGTGAGGAGTTGATTATTGATGAGGTAGGGCATGAGTTGTTGGTGGATGCATTTTTCAAGGATTTTTGAAATTGGGGAAAGAATGGTTACTGGTCGGAAGTGTGAGATGCTATTATTTTTGCTTTCTTTGTGGAGGGGTAAGATAAAGGCAGCATGCCATAGTTTGGGGGCATAAGATTCCTGGATAGACCTATTGATGAGAATGTTGATGGGGATGACAATACCATCTGCAGCGAGCTTGAGAAAGAGTGAGGGAATATTGTCAGGGGCATTGGAGCATGGCTTAAGTTTGGAAAGAAGCTTTTTGATGTAGGAGGTTGAGACGGGTTTTAGATGAAAAGAGGTGGAAGGATTAGGAGTGGAGGGTTAGAAATAGGAAGTAGGATTGGGAGGAGGGGAGGAGATGTGGTTGGAGAAGGTCTTGGTAAGTTCAGCTATAGAGCTGGTAAAGAAGGAGTTAAAAAGGGTGGCAATTTCTGTGTCTGTTTTATTGTTGTCAGGACAGGGATTGGATTTGGTACCGGGGTACAAAAGAGAGTTGATGGAGTTCCAGAATTGTTTAGGATTTTTGGTATGGGTAGCCTATAGTTTGGTGTAGTAAGATTTCTTATCATTTGTAACATGCTTTTTGGTTAGATTGCGGAGTTGCCTATATTTAAGGAGGGTAGCAGGGTGCTTATTTTTGTTGTAAAGTTTCCAGGTCTTGTCTCTTTGTAGCATAAGTGTTTTGGTGTCCTTTGTTAGCCAAGGGGAGGAGTTGGGTTTTATTTGTTTTGTTCTAGGTGGGGCTTGGGTGTTTAGGATGCCTAGGAAGGTAGTATTGAAGGAGTCTAAAGCCTTATCTAGTGGAAGAGTTTTTAGGTTGTCCCAATTTGTTAGTTTAAGGGTTTCATGTGTG
The DNA here is from genome assembly GCF_019279795.1 of Protopterus annectens. Taxonomy (NCBI): domain Eukaryota; kingdom Metazoa; phylum Chordata; order Ceratodontiformes; family Protopteridae; genus Protopterus; species Protopterus annectens. The sequence continues at coordinate 844,885,178 of NC_056732.1, forward strand.
TGGGGGGGGGGTATGGCTTCCATAACTAAGTATCTCACAAGTAATAATGACTGGTATGAGAAAGGTCAAGGTATGAATAACAAAATTACACCATTATTGTTACTATAAGATGTCCTTCATTGGATATATTAATTACCATTTGTCATTTGTTATTTATATATTCATACTCATTCATATTTTCATAACAGAGAACAGCATGCTATATAGGGGCATGATGTGAAATGTTATGGTAGGAGACAGAAAAATACATTAGTGTTCATGCATAATACACTATGCTGGAGATATTGATGGTTGTTTGTTAGCAATTATGAAGATATGCAATATTTCCATAGATGCATTAACATTTCTACAACCAAGTGACACATAAACTGTTGTATGGCATCAAGTGAAACCCGTAGATAATGTTGAAGAAAATCATCATTGATATTTGCACTGTTAATTATACATTGAGAGATATTTAATACTATTTATATTGTTTATATTATAAATACACATAATTTTTCATATTCTGTAAACATTTCACTAAAAAAGCACACAGAAAGGAATTTCTTTCTAAAAAGCTGAAAGCTCACGGTTGGTTGAACAAACACAATCTGACATTACAAGTCAAGGATGTACAGTTTCCAAGATGTGAAAAGTTATTTGGGATACTTTAAAGCAAAATATAATTATGGATTTGTCTTATAATATATTACAGTATTTATTGACATAAAGACCATGAATGCACTGACTATTACCACTGTAAATAAGACATTTTACTCATGACATTGTTGTTCATACCTTTTGAATAGTGTTTACTGTTTTCAAGATAGTTACAGTTGCTTGATATATGCTTTTTAACTTGATTTTTCAAAGAAAATCTCTAGAATATTAAGTCTAGTTTGCTAGAACTGTGATATTCTGCAGTTCAGATGTGTTAATGACTTAAAATTCCTGATTATGATAAGTTATTTACTTTGGTTTTCAGAATGACTTGTACTACATGTGGACTGAACCACTGTCCAGCCAAGTTTGTAACATTTTATTCTTGGAGGTAGTTGACCCTATTCTGTACTAGATTACTAAACTATCCCTTATGAATGGAGTGTTTTTCATCATTATTAAACGAGGCTTGGGTTACTGTTATTCTTAAAATGCTAATAATCTGTATAACTATGGATCAATTTCAAACGTTCCTCTTCTTAGTAAATTTCTTGAGAAGGTTGTGTATGCTAATAATCTGTATAACTATGGACCAATTTCAAACCTTCCTCTTCTTAGTAAATTTCTTGAGAATGTTGTGTATGCACAACTGGATTTGTGTTTGAGTGCTAATAAAATGTATGACTCATTCCAGTCGAGTTGTTGGTCCAGATATAGTACAGAAACTGCCTTTGTCAGGGTGTCTAATCTTCTTATTGCAAGAGAACAGAATATGACATGGTGAACTATAAGATATCGGATCATTTGAATTGTTACTGTGGAATCTAATATCTAGTATGCCAATATTTTGCCTCCAACCTTTCCAGTCATTCTCAAAAGATTATGTTAGGAGTTATTTCTCTTACATATGTATTTTTCAGTGTGTATAGACTGCGACTTGGAGGCATTATTCAAATGGGATTTTTTTTTAACAACCTTGTTTATTCATCACCGTATTAATATGCAATGTGAGTATGCATACATTAATAGTAATGAAAAAAGAAATGTCGAATAAGATTTTCCATTATCATGAAAAGGCACTATACACATGATATCCATCATAACTGTTATTTAGTATTGTACATTACAACAGAAATTTACTTTACTTTACAATTCTTACCAGCCTACTCATTTTTGTCATCTATTTGAACATTGATTTGTATATAATTTTACCAAATGCATCATTTATTTTGCAAAAATTGCTTCATTCATTTAATAATCCCATTTCTGTTTTTTATTACATCCTTTACCATATTCAGTACTGCATTCACAACAAATGCAATTGTTAATTTCCACTTGTATATAGTTGCTTTTTTTAGCTGCTAGTAATACTAAACTTAATTTGAAGAAGAGAATTGAACTATCATTCAAATGTTAATGACCCACAGTTATATCTCTCCTTCCACCAACATTCTGTGTCTGCCTTAAATTTGCTTCAGACTTGTAATGTATCCATAAACGGATGATTGTTAATTGCTTGAAGCTCAATACGTTCAAGATGGTCATTATGGCCATCCGTGCTGCAATTCATAATTTTTCTGCTTTGATTTTGTCTCTGCATATCATCTCTAGTGGTGGCAAACTGGGATTAATATTGAAGGTGTAAGATTTATAGGTGATATTTAATGACTGGCTCACCTTTGGGGACCAGGTATCCATTATTTAAAGTTCTCATATTTTTATCCAAGGAATGGTTCCCTAATTATGCAACTTGGTCTTTCAGCTGATTTACTATGTGTTGTATGCACATTGGCCTTTTCGTGGCTAGACTGCTGTAATGTCTTGTTCCTGGGCCCTCTGGACATTGATTATCTGCAAATGTTGCAGAATTCTGCAGCCTGGATACTTATGATAGATGAGAGAAGAAGAGGAGCCCACCCTAGAAGAAGTAAGAACAGCACTAAGGAAAATTAAGTCAGGGAAATCAGCAGGCTCAGATGAGGTCACAGTAGATATGATAAAGATGCTGGGTGAGACAGGGAAGAAATGGCTCCTGAGGATACTAATAGCAGTGTGGAGAGAAAGGCATATCCCAGATGACTGGAGAATAAGCATACCCATGCCAGTGTACAAGAACAAAGGAGACATCCACAACTGTGAGCAGTACAGAGACGTCAAACTCCTGTCACACTGCATGAAAGTTCTGGAGAGTGTGATTGATAAATAGATACGTAGAATAGTAGAATGTAAGATGGGAGATGAGCAGTTCAGATTCAGATCAGGATGCAGCACAACTGACCCAATGTTTACAGTGAGACAGTACTTGAGAAGAAGCTAGAGATGAGGAGAGAGTCCAAATGGGCATTCCTAGACCTGGAGAAAACATATGACAAGGTCCCAAGAAAGCTGATCTGGGCAGTACTGTGGTGGTTTGAATTCCCAGAAACATTGGTGGAATTAGTGCAAAGTATGTACAAGGACCCAATGACTCAAGTATGAACAGTGTTCGGCCTCACAGAGGGGTTCCCAGTGGGAGTGGGTGTACGCTAGGGTTCAGCTCTGAGATCACTGCTGTTCATACTGGTGATGGACTACATCAGCAAACAAGCTGGAGGGGACAGATCAAGAAAGTTGCTGTATGTAGATGATGTGGCATTACAGGTAAACTCTGAGCTAGAACTTCAGCAAAGGATAGGAGAATGGAATGCAAAACTGAAGGCACATGGGATGAAACTAAGCACAGAGACGATGGTGGTAATGGCAGCAAATTGGGGAAATCAGAAGAAGCTGAGAATAGAGATAGAAGGGAAGATAGTGGAACAGATAAACAGCTTCAAGTATCTGGGAGGGGTGGTTGAGGAGAAGGGAAGTCTGAATGAATAGGTCAAAGCTAGAATCAGAGGGGCTGCAGCCAACTGGCATAGAGTGTCAGGTGTAGTCTATGACGGAAGAATGCCAAAGAAGCTGAAAAGTAAGATGTATAAGACAGTGGTGCGACCAGTACTGCTGTATGGTACAGAAACCTGGGCAGTAAATGCAGAACAGTTGAAGCTAGAGGTGATGGAAATGAAGTGCCTGAGAAGGGTGAAAGGATGCACTCTATGGGACAGATGAAGAAATGAGGACATAAGAGCAAAAGCCAAAGTAGCTAAAATTGCAGAAAAGATCAAAGAGAACAGATTACTGTGGTTTGGACACATGCAGAAAAGCAGAAGACAGTCTGTTGAGGAAGATTTGGGACAGACAGGAAGAAAGTAAGAGGGAGAGAGGACATCCAGCAAAGAGGTGGATAGATTGTGGGAAAGAAGATCTGCAACAGTCAGGCATGAGTGTTGAAGAAGGCAGGAGTGTGGAACTGAATTTTGAGAGATGGTGACAGTTAACATGATACCCCGACCCCATTTAGAAAAAAATGTGAAAGAGGGGGCTGGTGATGATGATGACGATGATGACAGTAAAACCATATTACACCACTACTGTGAAGTCCATGCATTTTATAAGCCTGGTCATGTATCAAATATATAAAGTTTTCATCCTGGTATATTTAGACCTGTACAACTTAGGGAACTTCTTAGCTGGTATAAGCCTGCTTGTATTCTGTGCTATTCCACCTTTGAGTTGCAGGAGGTTTTGAGGATTTGGCTCAACTCATTTGGGGAATGGTCCATTGCTTTTCAGGGGCCCTATCTTTGTAACCTCCTACCAAGGTGCTTGAGGTCTACCTCACACCTTGACAGTTTTAAAACCTCCTTAAAATTTTTTTTTATCTGGTCTTTAGGAACTATATACCTCACTTATATAATAATACATTTTATGTGTTTTTTTTGGTATTGTATAATTTGTCTAGTTGTTATTTAATTGCATTTGTTTATGTGTAATAGTCCTTAGTTAATATGCTCTTAAATAAATTTGAATTCTGACCTTATAGGAACCATATGATCTCAACAGCATCAGTTAAAAATCTTGGTGCTTTTCCTAAGTTTGCTCATGCACATCTTGCCTACCATAGGTGTGAACTAAGTGTGTGATATAATAGCCAGGTAACTCTAAAGGCTGCTTCTGAACAGTCTAGCTAGACTCATTCCAGCCTAATGCCTACCATCATGTGGATACCCCCAAGGATTTGGAGCTGATGAAGTACAACTATGTACTTTAACTGTCCCCATTCAGACACTGTGAGCCCTAACCTAGCCAGTCCTGTAAGCCATAGTCCTAGCAGTACAAATGGAGATCCTATTCTTTGTGGAGGACATGAGGGTAGACCACCCAGTAGAACATGCTCAGCCATGTGCAATGGCTTAAAGTGCCAAAAGTTATAGGATACCTGCCTATATCCTGTGGTGTATGCCCATAGCTTCTACAGAGAGAGTGTGCGTGTGTGTGTGTGTGTGTGTCTGTGCTTGCAAACATCTGCCCTACATGAACAATTGTGTGTGTGCAATCAGTTCTGTCATATGCAACCCTTATACTCATCTTGGCTATGTCTGATGCTACGGGTATTCATGGCAAGTACATGTCAGTATGTTCTGTGTTGTGAATCTAGTGGCAGTTGTCATTCTGTGGACATCATACTTAGCTGTGTGCTATTAACATGTACTGCTAACATAATTTTGTACCAGATGCTGCTTTATTGCTAGCACATGGGCATATTGTGTGCACTGAGCTTCCAGTTGCCAGTGTTGTTTTTCTTCATCTTTTTGCTTTGTAACATAATTTGCACTGTCTGCTGGATGTTCCTTTTCAGATGCCCTGGAATGTGACAGTAGATCATTGACATCCTAGAAGGGTGGTTGTTGTGTTTAGTTTTTAATATTTTCTGCAGTACTGCATGCAATCTCTCCATGTCTTCGCTTTCTCATTTGTGTGCTGCACAACACCCCTGGATGTATCTAGACACTAGAATTAGGACTTCAGCAACCCAAACTCACACCCTTGCCCAATATTTGAGCTTCATTATGTATCCTCTGCAGGAAATCAAGAACAGCAGCTAGGTATCATTAACCATGATTCCAAAGGGTGTTCGCTGTCACCAAGAAAAAATGCATCAAAGTAATGCGCAACAGTATTCATGCTAACATTTTACAAAGGTTTTCCATCTAAAAGAATAATCATGAAACCCACAGGGTAGTCCTTTATGCTGCACGCATCAATTTTTATTTCAGTGAATGCCACTATTTCTGGATGACACATGTTTTTCATCTTCCTTTGGGGAGGGATTTATGGCTACAATATATGGCTACAGTCTTTGTCATCAAGGACCTGAGGGAGGTGTCTAGTTTCACAGAACAGTTCCATGGATCCATGGAGCTTGTCTGATATTCTCAGGAATGTTTTGCAGCTCCCAGCCTCACTATACATGACAGCCAGGAACTTGTCTAGAAATCAGGAGGATGCCATTTGAAATACTCCAGTTGTGTTATCCATTTATTTATTTATTTGACATTTGTTAACCGGGTTGGTCCAGCTGGGCCAGGAGCCCATTTTCAGTGGAGACCCGAGGAGGAAAGCTCCATTTACAAAACAATTTAGGATAACATAGGTAACAAAAAAATAGAAAGTACCATGACCAAGCATAACTCCAAAACATATTAAAACAAATATGAATCAAACATATTTAGATTACTGTAAGAGGGTTGTCTCAAAGAAATGAGTATATGAACCCCTATATATATTTATACATACATATATATATATATATATATATATATATATATATATATATGTGTGTGTACAAACAAGTTATATACAAGTGATCAAACAAGTGATATACAAGTGATCAGATTTCTTGCCTAGGCTTCGTAGGAAGGTATATATGCTTTCAGGAGTTCAGAGGGAAGAAGCACCATTGTATAAAGGGGAAATATTAGGTAGGTTCTAAACAGAGACATGATTTAGTGTTGAGAACATAATGTTTGAGTTCCTTTTTAAAGTGCGCAGGGTGTATGATGGAGCGTATGTGTAGAGGAAGTTTGTTCCAAGTGTGGGCTATAGAGCAGTTATATTGTAGTTTACCTATGTTCTTCTTTGGATGATATACATTCAGAAGTTGTTGGTTAAAGGTGCGGAGGGTTCTAGAAGGGGTATAGGTAGATAAAAGAGTAGTGAGAGCTAGACAGGATGAAGGCCTGTATAGAATGGAGTGAATAACCTGAAATTGAGAAAGTAGCAGTAGTTGAGGGAATTCGAGCCATTGTGAGGAGTTCAGGGACAGGCAGTGATGGGAGTTGTAGGGGGAGTTTTTAATGAATCTTGCAATTTTGTGATGTTTGTTGCAGTTTGTTCATGGTGGTAGCTTGTATGTTAGTTAGTATGGGGGCTGCATAGAGAATTGTGGGCAAGAGGAAGGACTGTGCTAAGGTGGAGTAAGAAATCTTTTGTTGCGATAGAGCAAGCCAAGTTTCTGGTGTGCTTTTTTAATTCCTTGCAGTAAGTATAAGTTAAATTTGTGCTTGTCATCTATAATGATGCCTAACAGTTAGGTGTGTGTTTCAGGTTTTATGATAGTGTTGTTAGAGGATGTTATGGTAAATGTAGATTTATGGGTGGAAAGTAAGTGGGGGAAAAAGAGCAGGAGCTTGGCCTTCTTTGGGTTAAGGATAAGAAGATTGTCAGATAGCCATTTCTCTGTGGATAGAAAGGAGTTTTGAGTAGGGGTGAGAAGGTCTGTAGTACTACTGGAGACAGATGAGTGTAAAGTCATCTGCATATTGTATAAGAGAAGATTGTCTGCAAGAGGTGAAGAGTTCGTTAGTAAAGATGTTGAATAAGAGGGGACCCAAGATAGAGCCTTGAGGAACACCTGTCAGAACAGATCTAAATGGAGAGCAGGAGGAGAGCCATTTGACAGATTGCTGCCTATCTGAGAGATAGCTAGAGAACCAAGCAAGGGGGAAGAACACTGGTTGAGGTTAGATAATTTAGAAAGGAGTATTGGGTGAGAGACTGTATTAAAGGCTTTGGAAAAGTCAAGGAAGAGGCAGGATATTAGTTGATTGTTATCAAGGGCATTGGCTATGGTATGAGTGAAAGAGAGGAGGGTGGTAGATGTACTGCGGTGGGGACGAAAACCATGCTGAGTGGGAGTAGGAAGGTTGTGTTGGAGGAGGTGGTTGAGAAGTTGTGAATGAATGCATTTTTTGAGCAACTTGGAGATGGGAGAAAGAATGGCAATAGGATGATAGTTGGATGGATCAGTGGAGTAGCCACCCTTATGTAGTAGGATAGTATAGAAGGATTTCCAGATAGTAGGAACTGTAGCCTCTTGTATAGATCTGTTAATGAGAATGGATATAGGATAGGCTATAGATTCAGCAACAAGTTTGAGAAATGTAGGAGGTAGGTTATCAGTAGAGGGAGAACATGGTTTAAGCTTAAGAAGAATGAATTTAATGTAGGAAGTTGACACAGGTTTAAATCAGAAGAGATTCTGGCTATGGGGGTTGATGGTGGTAGTGATATTTTCAGTGTTAGTATTAGAGGGACTGAGGTTTTGGATAGTGTCAATGAAGTGTTTGTTGAGTAGGGTAGCAATTTCTGGAGGAGATTTGTTGGGGTAGGGTGAGGGGCTAGAAGGCTTGCCAGGGTAAAGTATTTTGTTAAGAGTAGTTCAGAAATTGCGTGGGTTGGACCTGTTGTCTAGTTGAGGTGAGTTGTTGTAAGATGTCTTGTCTTTAGTGACAAATTTCTTGACTAGGTTACGTAATTGTCTGTATTTAAGTAGATGGGGAGTATGCCTGGTTTTAAGCCATAACTTCCAGGTGCTATCCCTGTTATGCATCAGTGCTCTAGTATCTTTGGAGAGCCATGGAGCATAGTTTGATTTAATTCTAATTTTCCTGGAGGGAGCAAGGGAATTAAGGGTATCTAGGAAAATGTTGTTGAATTTAATGACAGCATCATCAAGAGGGATGTGTTTAAGGATGGACCAATCAAAACTAGATAGTATGGAGTTAAATTGGGTGTTATTGAAGTTAGAGAGCTTACTACAATCTCTAAATAGGTGGGGTTTGTGTAGCTGGGAGGTGTGTCTAAGGATAGAGGTGGGGAGGTGATCACTTAAGGAGTCAGGTAGGGTACATGGGCCGTGGTAGAGGTGGGGAGAGTCGGTGAGTATCCAGTCAATGGTGGAATTGGAAGATAAATCTTTGTTGAAACGGGTGGGGGATGTAAGTAGTTGATGGAAACCATGTAAGTTGATGCTGGATTGTGGTGTTTTAGTAGTAAATTTGGACCAGTCTACATTGACATCACCAAGAATGAGAGTTTCATAGTCTAAGTTGTGACTGAACCAGGATAGGATATTTTCAAGGGTGGGTATATTATTCCCAGGGGGGGCTGTATATAGAAGTGACAGCAAATTTCTTGTGTGGGTTTAAATGGCAGTTTAGGATGAGAAGTTCAGCAGGATGACAACTGGGGATGGGTATAGTGATAGGAGGCAGGTTTAGGCTGTCTGAGTAGAGTATGGCTACACCACCACCTTTTCTTAGGGGATCTATGTGCACGATAGATGTTGAAACCAGGTGGCAGTATTTCACTGTTAGTGATGTGAGACTTGAGCCAAGTTTCGGAAAAGGCAAGGATGTTAGGGTTTGTATGGGCTATCCAGGAATGTAGCTCTGAGATCTTGTTAGTTAGACTTTGAATATTTATAGAATATATGGACAGGTGTTTATGTGCAGATGGTTGTTGTAAGTGAGTATGGGTATGGTTAGGGGTGAGAGCAGAAGGGGTGGAATTGGAGGAATGATGAAGCGACTGAGGGCCTGGGTTAGGGTGACGTCACCAGAGAGTAGAAGTTTATTTGTGAGGTGTGTGAGAGGAGTATATGCTAGGTGAAGGAAGATGAGTTTTGGTTTGGGTTTGAGGGTATTTGTATGGTTGTGAAAGAGGGTAAATTTGTAAAAAGTAGAGGAAGAGATACTAAAGAGTGATGGGGAGATAGCTGAGTAGGAAGTAGTTAACAGGTTTGTGTGGGGAGGTTGAGGTGGGGGAACCTTTAAGTGTGCTGGGGAGGTATGAGTGGTATGAGTGAAATGAGGTTAAGGCTGATAGGTATAAGAGTAGTGGAGTGGCAAAGAAGAGGAAGAGTTGCATTGTTGGGGGGGTGAGTGAGAGTTAGTATAGGGAGTAAAACTGAGTGGAAGAAGGAAGTGAGGTGAGTTGGGGGGAGTAGTGGCAGGAAGTGTATTGTGAGAAGCTGGGCTGGTAGGAAGGGGAGGGATGGAAGTGAGGTGAATGGGGGAGGAGTACTGGTAGGAAGTGTGTTGTGAGAGGCTGAGCATACAGGAAGGGGAGGGAATGGAGAGTATAAGTGTAATTGATGTAGGGGTGGGTGGAAATGGGGGTAGAGTAGGGGAGCGAAGAGAGCCCGAGCGTAGCGAGGGTGAGCGGAGCGGGGCATACACTCCTAGAAAACTAAACTACCAGAAACAAGCAGGAAAACTAAGGAAGTTAGGCAGATAAAAGTTAGAGAAGTCAGGGAGGCGAGGTGCAGGGAGAAAGAGACAGGGTAGGTCAGTAGTGATGTACAGCAGAGGTTTAGAGTACCAAACCAGGGACCAGGCACCCAAGTAGAGGAGTGCAGATGAAGGGAGGGGAGACCAAAGATATGTGCAGAGGAAAGGCACTGTTGTCAGAGAGCTAGAGAGAGCTGGTTGATTCAGGGAGAGAGAGAGTAGGATGTAGAGAGAAGAGGCAGACACCAAGGAGAGGTCCAGAGAAAGTGCTAGCTTACAGCCAGGACAGGAGCAGCAGTACAGGTAATTAAATACAATATAAATTACTCTTGGCTGCACATACATAATGTATTTCCCGGTATTCTATAGGGGAATACCCACGTAGGGGAATTGATTGTAGGAGGTTTAGGCTGGGTCACTCACAGGGTTTGGATACTGCAGAGACTATTTTCTATCATAAAGTATTTCCTGGTATTCTATAGGGGAATACCCACATAGGGGAATTGATTGTAGGAGGTTCAGGTAGGGTCACTCACAGGGTTTGGATACTGCAGAGACTATTTGCTATCATAAAGTATTTCCTGATATTCTATAGGGGAATACCCACGTAGGGGAATTGATTGTAGGAGGTTCAGGCTGGGTCACTCACAGGGTTTGGATATGCAGAGACTACTTGCTATCCTTGTTAGGCTGTTGCACAGTGCAGGACTGCAGGCTGGTGTAGGAGGATGGAGGGGATAGAGTAAAGAACATTTAGTACTGGAATGTTCCAAACATGAATATATCTATGACAGGCTCACTTTTCTATTGTCAGTGGTATAGGATTACCCATTGGTTGTATGGAGTCATGTAAAAAGCACATATACATCATACACAGCCAGCACCAGCTCCCTAACTTGATCGCACTTGTCAATAGACACCTGACCAGGGAGCTGGTCTAACAGGAACTACTTCAATGCCTTACTGGTTATCTTCTGCTGTAGACCACACAGCAGCTGGTAACATGTTACAACTCATCTGCACACATGAATGGTTTCTGTGTATGATTCACAAGCTTGGCATCAACAGTAGCAATGCTAGTTAGCACAGCTGACCAAAACAGGTTTGTTTCATATTCATGCATAATATATGGAATGCTCTTATTATAGTCTGAAGACAAGAAAAAATTAACCTTATAATAGCAAGGTTCACAATAAGAACTTACCTTATCAAGGTTCTTACTTATGAACCATGTGCTACCACACAGATAACAGTCAAAAATAAAGGGAACTGCTAATCAATTAATACGTTAAAAAAACATTCCACTGTTACACAGCACATACTGTCATTGTAACCAAAACAAACAAACAAGAAAAAAAGACTTTTCAATGTGGAAGCTATGGAGTGGAGTGAAGCAGCAGGCAAAAAACAGAGACAAGGTTAAGAAAGGCTCCCAGATAGAACATTCCAGGTCCAGATGTTGTGCCCAACTTCTTTCCAAAGTATAAATATTGTTGTACCATAATTCAGTTTTGATTAAAATAAATATTTAAATGTATCCTCTGTAATTACACCAGCCTTATTAACAATGAGGAAGACCATATTCCTCCATAAAGAGAACCTATAAACCATAATAAGAATTATCAACCAATAAGTTATCTTCCAATAGCACATAAGCTATATAAAGAAATTGATGCATACAGAGACAGAGTTTGCAGTCATCTAGATAACGTTCCATACATTCAAAAAACAAGCATAGCAATAGTACAGTAAGGTAATAAAAGAGAAATATATGTATCTAATAATCATCTTTTACTCAACAAAGCCATAATGCACAGTTGTGTAAATGGCCAGATCCTCATCAGGGCATGGATATATGTTACAAATAAGCATTCTACAGTCTTGGATTATAGAATGTTTATAGATATATGTGATTCACAACACATTTATAAATTATATTACAATTACTTTGAAAAGTGCTATACAACATCTTTTGTCTAATACGATTAAGGCTATATAATGTAAATGAGCTTCATTTGATATCTGATTCCCTCAGCCTGCATTTATCTCATGTATGACTATCCGCAGGTCACTTAACCAGACAGGTGTTCCCAGGTCAACTGTAGTGGGTTTGCCAGGTTAACAAATTTATAAAATACGTACATACATAAATTATGAAAGCGTGCAAATTGTTATCTCAAGTATAAATGTCTAACAAGAGAAATTCCAAGGTGACTCTTTGCCACCAGTGCCGTTTAGCCTTGCCCACAATCCTTTAAATTGTCTACTTAACAGACTAGATTATGGATACAGTTTGCCTTCAAGAAAACAGTCCTGTTAGATGGCACCTCACCTCCTTTTTATAGATAATCTGACTATAGCTTGTATGGCAAACAAATGAAAGTGTAATTACACATAGTTTAAACTTTCTCATTTTATATAAGAATGACATTTGGCCTTGATGAATCTGTGAAAATAGTTTTTAATCAAGAAACTGAGGCATCAAGAAAATGTCAACCTAGGAGAGTAGTGCTCTATAAATTCCAGAACACGATGGAGAATATAAATGTCTGCAGATAGGTAAAGGGTTAGCAATACTAAAAAAAATTCAGAATAAAGTGTAGTAAAGAATGTTTTAAAAGACTGATACTGACCCAGAAAACTGATTTGACATCTAGGAATAAAGGTCAAGCTATAAATAAACCAGCTTCCCCCACTCTGATCTGACTTGCAGCTTTGATGAGATCAACTGGCCCTAAAAACTGTTGGATCATCTGAATAGGAAAACAAGAAAATGGCTTCCTACCTATCAAGTAATATATAAAAAAACAATGTATGGCAAGCTTAGATATTCCTTGGTTTGAAGGAAGAAGGTGTCTCACTGAAATTAACTATAGGTTAAAGTCTGCAGCTGTGGGTCTGCATACATATTGGTTGACATTCTGGGATCCAAAACCAGTGGAAGTTTAAACCATGAAGAAGAAGACAAGTGTGAGATGATACCTTTGCTCAAATTAGCAGAAATGTTCTGGAAGAGAAACCCAGAAGTGGACTAAAACAGGTAGCAACAGAAAGTGCTAGAAATAAAAAAAAATGTATATAAAATCTGTAACAAGAGGAAAAAAAAATTGGGAGGGCTATAATTGTAATGGCAAGTGTAAAAGTCTCCTGGAACAACCACATATTGGTCAACATTTGTTGCACAAAACAATTAAAGGGAAGTAAACTTAATCCAAAAGATAAAAGGTTAGCGATGGTGGTGCAAGAAAGTGAACTGCAAGTGTGCTGGTTTGCAAAATATATAGGAAAAGCAGGAGATACAAACAAATGTAGGTCTAGAGGACAAAACTAGAAACAGCTGCACTATTTGTTACTGGCTGGGATATACCTATGGCTGTGTTGTAAAAGACAAAGTAACGTAACAAGGTTGCTACAATGTGCAAACGTTACAACATGCAAGTAGTTGAAAAGGAGTGGAAACATGAACTACAAAGAATTACTAATTAGGTTCATAGGATCATAGAAGGTTACTAGGCTATTGATCTGGAGGTCATTTGAAGCATAGCTATTTCATCCCAATGTAATACCATAGATACTCTAGTCAGTACCCAAGATTGTATTTAGTAATGACTTCTCATGTCCAGGAGGGTCGTGGGTGCTATCCCCAGTAAGAATTTATGATGCCCCATACACTTGTCCAGATTCCTTTTGAACTGTGTCATAGAGGTGCTCTGTTTTACATGAATTGGCAGCCTATTTCAAAGATGCAGCATTCACTGGGAGGCAAATGTGTTCCTCCAGCACATCCTATTCAAGTTGCAGGCCATATTTAGGTGCCTGGATGGGTAGCTCTAGTCCCATTTGATTTATGGTTGTGCAGCAAATTCATTAGGTTTGGGTCAGAGATTGCTTTGTAAGCCAGGCATAAATCTCCCCTGAGAAGTCTATATGATACTAAGTATAGTGACAGGAACTTTAGTCAGTCTGTGTAAGGCACGTGCTGAAGTCCCTTGATCTTTTTAGTTAGAAACCTCTGAGGTCTTTTTAATTGCCGCAGGTGCTTTGTGTGGTACATGCCGAAAGGGGCAGTTATACTCAATTATAGGCCTGATTAATGATGAGTATAGAGGGGTTATAACCTCTTTTGCACTAGATGTGATGCCTTTGATAACCAAGTGTGCTACATAGACAGCCTTTCATACTTCATCAGACATACGGTGGTCAAAGTTAAGGTTGCAGTCTACTTGTGATCCCAGATCCCTTACCACTTCTTAGGTACATAGGGTATTGTTGTTAATTTGAAAGTGTAAAGGGACATTGTTTTTACCAAAGGGAATGATGATGCATTCCTTTGCACTCAGTTTGAGACCATGACTAAGAAACCAGTCATTGGTCTGCGTAAAACCTTCCTGAAGTATACTGACACCATTTGGGGATTCAGTAATTGCACCCAGTTTGCAGTTGTCTGCAAACTTGGTCAGCCACAGCCCTTTAGTTTTGGCCTGAACTTCTGAGAAATATATACCAAACAGTAGAGGGCCCAGCACTGACCCCTGTGGTACCGCGCTGGTGACAGGTGTGCTGGTTGATGTGGAGTCACCCACTTTGATAGTGTGTGATCGGTTTGTGAGCCATTTGACAACCCATTTTGCAACAAAGGGGTTTAGATTCAGTTTGCTAAGTTTATCAGTAATGCCTGAGTGTGGGAATGTGTCAAAGGTCTTTGCCAAGTCGAAGTATGCTGTGTGCACAGATTTGCCATCGTCAATGACCCTGGTCACATTTCTTGAAGAAATCCAACAGGTTTAGCAGGCAGGATCTGCCCTTGATGAAGCCAAATTTGGTTAGATCCAGGGTGTGGAGGTCACCTATGCCTTTATTTTTGAGGTCCATGATGATACGTTCCATGGCCTTACAGATGAGGCTTGTCAGACTTATGGGTCTATAATTCCCCTGGTCTGTTGCTGAGCCACCTTTGTGAAGGGGAATAACTGTTGGTGTTCTTATTCTGCAGGAACAAAGCCAGTAGTTAAGCTGTGATTGAATAGGGTACTTAATGGTGATGTGAGTTCATGTTTTAGTTTGTTTAGAAGCATGCATGGGATGCTGTCTGGTCTCATAGAGGCTGTGTTTTTTGCCTTGAAGAAGGCTGTAATGAGGTGCTCTTTGGATATTTAGAGTGGGGGGAAGTTGGGGGAAAGGTTTGTGATAGGTTTGGAGGGGATAAGGGAGTGAACTTTTTGCCAAATCTGCTTGCTAGCAGGTTTGCTATCGTTTAAGGATCAGCGTGTGTGATACTGTTAGTCACGAGTTCAGCACATACTTGGGTCCTACCTTTTTTGGCTACATACGTACCTGTAAAAAGCCTTATGATTATCCTTGGCTGTGATTGCTAAGTTTTTCTCAAAGTTACCCTTAGTGGATTTCACATGTTGTCTTATTTGCCTATTGAGGCTGAGGAGGGTGCTTTTCCATTGCTGGGGCCTCACCTTAGTTTTCTAGACAGCACATTTCTGCATTTGTTATAAGTTTGTTGATGCTGGATGTCCACCAGGGTGGCTTTTTGTTTTTTACTTGGGGCTCTGGCTTTGATTCTCTCTAGAACAGCCGAGTCTTTACATTTACATAAGTGATTGTACAGGGCTTTAGTGTACGCTTTGGTGAAGTTACCACTTCCAGCTGGGGGTGGGGCTTGGAATGCATTTATACCTTCCCCTAGGAGGGTATAGTTTGCTCTGGTGATGTTTTTTAGTCTGACTTCGCCCTTTGTGAGTTTTGGTGTTAGTGCCAATTCGAAAACGACTGATTTGTGTTCAGATTTAACTAATGAGGTTCCAACAGTTAATGTTAGTAAGGACCATGTCTAGTATGTTTGTTCCTCTTGTTGGGGTTTGAACAGTTTTTTCCAGGGCATTTGAGTTAACAAAGTCAAGGAACTTTTGCGCTAGTGAGTTAGGGCTAGAGTAGGTTTCCCATTTGATGGTGGGATAATTGAAATTCCCCATGACCAGAGTGTTTGGTAATATTTGGATTGACTCCAATTTGGTCAGGTAGGCCTCATGCATATCATGATCCATGGAAAGGGATGTATAACTAGCTATGGCTTGAATGGGGGTCTTACCCACAATAATCTGAAGTTGTAGTAACTTAATGGAGTTGTCCAGTCTAGCTAGTCAGGAGATGAATTTATCTCTAACATGAAAACTCCGCCTCCTTTGGTTCTCACGTGTTTGTTTCTCAGTCTGAAGGTGTGGAAGGCATTATACCCTTGCAAGGCCAGGGTACTCTCTGAGGCCTTGAACCGTATTTCTGTGACTGCACAGACATCTACATCCTCCAGTGGCAGAAGTGCTTCCAGGGTGTACAGTGTTTGGTTTAAGCTGCTAGCATTTAGCAGTATAACCCGTATTTTGTTATGGTTGGGAATTTTCACATCGGCAATTTTGTTTATGAGACCTTGCCTAAAAAAGGAACTATGGGGGAGGCAAGAGCCTTTGCCAGCAGCCGAAACCCTAGTGGTGCCAGGTGCAAACCATCTCTGGCAAAGCAGTGAGATTTGTCAATCATGTCATCTCAGGCTGACAGGACCCCCTTTGAATGACACCAAAAACTAAGCCAATTATTGAAATCAGTCATTTTTTGTTTATACTGTGGCATCATTCTAGTTGAGGATAATATGCTGCTCTGCCTGGGACACATACTCAGGGAGGTCAATCATGTCTCTCTTCATATTGTCCATTGAGGTACAACTCAGGTTGTTCACTCCAACATGAGCTATGACAGAGTCATAAGGGTACTTGTTGCTGATGGACCTGAGTGCATAAGTCATCATCATCTTCTTTCGGTTGTTCCCATTAGGGGTCGCCACAGCGGATCATCCGTTTCCATTTCTTCCTGTCCTCTGCATCTTGCTCTGTCACACTAACCACCTGCACGTCCTCTCTCATCACATTCATAAACCTTATCTTACGCCTTCCTCTTTTCCTGTTACCTGGTAGCTTCATCCTTAGCATCTTTTTCCCAATATACTCAGCATCCCTCCTCAGCACATGTCCAAACCAATGTAATCGTGCCTCTCTGGCTTTGTCTCCAAACCTTCCAACCTGGGCTGACCCTCTAATATACTTATTCCTAATCCTGTCCACCCTCGTCACACCCAGTGCTAATCTTAACATCTTTAATTCTGCCACATCCAGCTCAAACTCCTGCCTTTTTGTCAATGCCACTGTCTCCAACCCATATAACATAGCTGGTCTCACTATCCTCTTGTAGTCCTTCCCTTTCACTCTTACAGGTACTCATCTGTCACAAATCACTCCTGACACTCTTTTCCACCCTGCCTGTACTCTCTTCTTCACCTCTCTTCCACACTCACCGTTACTCTGAAGTATTGACCCCAAGTATTTAAACTCATCCACCTTTGCCACCTCTACTCCTTGCATCCTCACCATTCCTCTATCCTCCCTCTCATTCACACACATATATTCTGTCTTAGTCCTTCTGACCTTCATTCCTCTTCTCTCTAGAGCATATCTCCATCTCTCCAGGGTCTCCTCCACCTGTTCCCTACTCTCACTACAGATCATAATGTCATCTGCAAACATCATAGTCCACGGGGACTCCTGTCTGATATCGTCTGTCAACCTGTCCATCACCATTGCAAATAAGAAAGGGCTCAGAGCTGATCCTTGATGTAACCCCACCTCCACCTTAAACGCATCCTGAGTGCATAAGTAATCTGATAAATCCTGGCACCAGTCTGGAAGCTGACTGTGACTTTCTTCTTATCTAACCTGGTGAGTCGGACATCTGTGTGTCTCACTATAGAGTCTCCAATGACAAGAAAATTTGTTTTTTGAGTGTTATGCCTTAAGAGCTTGGTAGTTGAGACACTGATATTGCTATGAGTCTTGAGTGCTGTGGGAACTGTGTTAATTATGGCAGTCTTTTGTTTTGAGGTCTGTGGTGTTTCAGTAAGTTTTTTGAGAAAGCCTTCACGTATGTTGATTTATGTGTTGGATATGCACTATGTGTATGAGTAGTGGTACTATGTGGATGAATAGTGGTGGGTAAAATGACAACCTCTTCAGTGTTACTATTAGGGATTCAAGATTCTTGGTGTAGATACATATCTCACACTCTGTACTAGAGTGAGTTATTAGTAGAGAGTTGTCAGTGTACATGAGGCAGTTGTTACACTACCCCAGGAGACCCAAGTCAACAAGGCTGGCAGGAGAAACAAGGATAGTCAAACTGTCCATAATACTAAGTTTGAAGAACTGTTATCATGAAAAGTGTGCTTTCAGGACTGATCTAGGAGGTACTCTGTAGATGGGTATTTCTGATGAGGTTTTTGGCTGGTGGTTTAATACGTCACAGCTCACTAGCAATACTTCTTAGATCAGAGATGTACTAAATGAGGACTACACTAATGTACTACAGCTGTATCTAAGGGAAACATTGTTGAAATTATCTGTCCAGCTATAGTGCAGAATTGCACAACAGTGCATAGTGCTGTGCATTGCACAAACAAGAAGAAACCTGCTCAAATGCAGGGCTTAAATACCAGAAGGTAAAAACTTAAAAAAACTTAAAAAAAACTCATGCGAACCAATGAGGGTGCTTACTCCAAGCCATAGACCAATCACCCTCCCCAGACAGGTTCCAGTAAACCACATTTCTCTCACAAGGCTGCCGAAGGACCCTTCCAATCAAAGATGGCTTAGAAAATGTGCTCAGAATACAAAAGCCACTGCAAACAGACCCAGATGCAGCAAGCCTGTATCTGGACTATGCTACAGCTACTAGTTACACTAATTTAGGCGGGAAACACTAAAAAAAATGTTTTAAACAGCAGAAAAACAGCAGTGAGATACTAAAGATGTTTTAGATAGCAGAAAAACAGCAATGAGACACTAAAGAATGTTTTAAACAACAAACAAATCATTTGTGTAAAGCACTGTTGCTACTGTTCTAACTGCTTTTCTCAAAAAAAAAAAAAAAAAAAAAGTTCTAAGCTTGTTTCTCACCTTTCTTGTAACTAGTCTAGTCCAGATACAGATTTACTGTATCCAGGACTGTTTTGTAAGTTTTTGAGCCCCCCAGACCTTTCTGTGTTGGAGGGAAGCCTTCTTGCTTATCAGTGGGAGTGGTAAGCACCAGGTAGCCTTAGAGGAGTGGTTTCTAGTCCAGAAATTGTAGTTTATTGGCCATTTGGGCATTTTTTCCATCCCTTTCAACATTCGGGTTTAAAAGCCTGTGTTTGCGCACTGAGCAGCGGTGCTCAGCTGAGGTAAACTATTACCTGTGCCAGAAAGTCTGCTCTTCAATTTTCCCCTTAGAACGTGCTTGTTTTTTTTACTTCTTGCACTTCAATTAGTTTAATCAGCTAGCACTTTAACAGGCTTTTGTAGCATTTGTTATAGCACACATAGGTGCTATCAGCACTAGCTTTTCCTACGCAGTAACAGCACCAGTATTTATTAGTTATGTCCACCCCTGCTGGTATGATTGTAGGGCAATTTCCTGTGCTTTCTCCTTCTAACCTGGTGCACTTGGGCTTTCTAAGATGGTGTGGCAACTGTCTAATATATACAGACAACCCTCTCCTCTTATCTCCCAGCACTCATACCGGTGAGAGATGCAGTTATATCACCAAACTGGAAGCAGTGCACGCTCCAACCAAGACTGGACTAGCTGGTCAAGAGGAGAAGGTCAACACCTGCAACTCACTACATAGAACACACAGCATTCCAAAACACCAACCATTACAACCCACACATAGAAACACAAACCATACATCCACCTTTGTGGAGGCTCTCAATAAAAATTTACCCAAACAACAGAGACCCCCCCAAGACAGAAATGCACTTGACCACCACAACACAACACCAACCCCAGAACACATAGCTCACCACCACAGTGTGCCCCTCAACCCAAGCCCTTAAGGAAAATCACTTTGACCAATGTACTAGTCATAGGAGACTCAATTGTGAGGCACGCTGATGTCCCACTCACTAGGTTGAACAAGGAGAAGGTGACTGTCAGTTGTCTATCAGGTGCCAAGATCCTCCACATAAAACATGCACTCAGGTCACTCCACAACAAGTATAAATATGACTCAGTCATTGTCCATGTGGGTGTGAATGACATGAAACATACCTCCCTGGACTACATAAAAAGAGATGTGATGGAACTCTTGGATTATGTGACCCAGGCAGGTATGACCCTAGCCCTGAGCAGTATTCTACTGTCACCCAGAATGATACCACAGTATGAGCAGAAAATGATTGACTTCAGCAATTGGCTAAGTTTCTAGTGTCATTCTAAGGGGATCCAGTGTCTGTCTGCCTGGGACGACATGATTGACAGATCTTGATGCTTTGCCAGAGATGGCTTGCATTTGTCACCCCTGGGATTCTGGGTACTGGCTAAGGCTCTTGCCACCCCTATAGTGCCTTTTTAGGCAGTGTTCCAAAGAACAAAATTCCTCCATAACAGCTACAAACAAATGCAGTCTGAGGGTCATGCTGCTGAATGCTAGAAGTTTAAATCTCAAGATGCACTTGCTCGAAGCTCTCCTCAAAATGGAGAATGTCAACATCTGTGCTGTAATGGAGACCTGCTTTAAATAGGGTCTATATCATGAGATTGACATCTTACAATGTCAACTCTCAGTTGTTTGACATGAAAATGTCGAACTCCAACTTTCCTGAATGGCTAAATCACTGATTTCTTTCCAACAGAAAGAAATCGGTTGGCCAAACACCAATGCCATACAAAAACAAACCCCCCCCCCAACTAAATATTCTAACTCTGAGACCACACTACAGTCAGGGAAAGGGCAGGTGTAACAGAATGGCCAACCGCTCCAAAGGCAGTGGTGTCTCTATATTCTTAAAGGATACGCACACCTCTAGACTGGTAGCCCAGCATAATGCATCCGAGAGACTGGTAGCCCAGCATAATGCATCCAAAACACTTCAGGTACAACTAACACTGGGTAAGATGGTGATACAAGTCACAGCCTGCTACAGAACCCCAAACATGTCCCTAGACTCTCACTCCAAGTTCCTAAGCACCCTGGAATCTGTCAAGGTCCAACCCAATACTCTCATACTGGGTGACTACAACTACCCTTCTATCAATTGGGAAAACTATTCAAGTACCAATGTACAGGCCCAACACTTTTTGGAATTTATCAGTTCCAATGCCCTGGACCAGCTCATTCTGACCCCCACTAGAGGATCCTCAACCTGGTTATTACCAACATGGGAGACCATTGCTCCACACCTATAGTCAGTTCCTCCCTGGTTAGGTCTGACCACAAACTGATCACCATGGAAATCTCCATCTCACCTACATCCCCAGCTAAGGTGACACCCTGAAAAACTTCTCTAAAGCTGACTTTGGGATCCTAAAAACAGAGGTTGCTAACTTCTCGGCACCCATGCCAATGGAAAATAGCTGCATGACTGCTGAATCATACACCAGTGCACTGTACGAGCATGTACACAAATGCATGGACTTTGCCATACCAAATAGAACTAAGACGCTCTCCTCCAAAAAAAGGAAGCCAAACTGGTGGTCCCCAGCCATCAATAAACTCTACAACAGAAGGAAGAAACTGTTGCAGAAAAAAAATGAAGTCACAAGACTGGAAAACCTCTCATCAGTCTCAACAAAAAGCTGAGATCCCTTATCAAATCCTCTAAAGCCAGCTATGAAAGCAGAATTGCGGCTGACACCAAAAACAACCACAAAGCCATCTATAGCTATATCAAAAATCTCAAAGGGAATACCCAGATTTGCTCTGAGTTGTTGCACAATGGCACCTCCTATACTGAGCCAATAGGTATACCCAACATACTGGCCAACAGATTCAGTGCCAACTTTACCCACCCCCCAGGGCCCTGTCACAATACCAGAAGAAAGACTGGTACCCACCATTTCTGTGGCATAGGTAAAAGCTGCATTGTCCAAAGCCAAGAATACAGCATCCATGGGACCTGATAATATCGCTGGCTGTGTCCTACATGAGCTACAAAATGAAATGGCACCACATCTGTGTGCCCTGTTCAATCACAGCCTTACCTCAGGCTATGTCCCTAATGAATGGCACACTGTTACAGTCATCCCGGTCCATAAAGGGGGAGCAACTACAGACCCTGGGAACTATTGCCCAATTAGCCTGATGAGTCTGGTATGCAAAGCTATGGAACGCATCATCATGGATCTGCTTAACAAAGATATAGGCAATCTCCAAACTATTGACCTCACACAGTTTGGCTTTGTCAAGGAGAGATTCTGCCTGCTGAACCTGGTTGACTTCTGTATCATTGATAAACTCACCAAACTAGGCATCAATCCTTGTATCACTAGGTGGGTTGCAAATTGGCCCACAGACAGGACCCACAGAGTGAAAGTTGCAGATTCCAAGTCAGACTGTCAACCAGTCATGAGTGGAGTCCCACAGGGCTTGGTTCTGGGCCCTCTCCTGTTTGGCATCTACTTCTCAGAAGTCCAGGCCAACACAGAAGTACTTTGGCTGACCAAGTTCACTGATGACTGCAAGCTGGGAGTCATTATCAACTCCCCAAGTGATGCAGACATCCTACAAAAGGGCTTCTCTGAGACCAATGACTGGGGTTGGGAACATGGCCTGAAGCTTAATGCCAAAAAATGCGTTATCATCCCCTTTGGAAAAAACTCAGTTCCCACAAATTACCACGTTGATGGGAGCTCACTGAACACAGAAGGGGCCATAAGAGATCTGGGCACCCAGGTCGACAGCTGCCTCACCTTCAACCACCACATTGCCACTGTTGTCAGAAAGTCCATCTACGTGGCACATCTTATAACCAAAGGATTTGCATCCAGTAAGAAAGAGATAATCATCCCTCTCTACTCATCCCTCATTAGACCAATCATCACAACCTCACTACCACAATTAACAGAACATGCTGGGGGGACAGGTTCATCTCCCAAAGACTGCCCATACTCTGGAATAAGCTTCCCATTCATGTCAAGCAGAGCACCTCACTGGCTCTCTTCAAGAGAAATCTTGATGAGTGGATGGGTAACAGAAAGTTCACTCCAGGGATCATTCCAGTTGCCCTATTGGATAGGGGCACTGTGAACTAACATTCGGTGGCACGGTGCCTGGGCAATTTTTTGGGGGCTAGGCTTGTAAAGGTTCCAAGGCCATTAGCCTAGTACATACCTATGAACTGCTTGTTGAGAAAACAGAACAAACAGGACAGATGCTTTGCAAACAGTGAAAAGTAACATTTGCTTTGCAAACAGTGAAAAGTAGCAATTACTTTGCAAATGGTGAAAATAGCACAAAAAAAACTTTGCAACAGTTAAGAAGTAGTGATCATGTAGTACTATCCAATATGCAGCACTAAGAAAATAGAGAGTAGTGCATCTTCTCTGTTTGCCTCTGAGGGGTGCCTCCCATCTCCCAAAAACACATTGACTGCTTCCACCTCAAGCTCACCCAAGAGCCAAAAAAGTTGGCACAAGTATATATTGGTGATGAGGGATGAGGGCCCAGCCTACTCTGACCTACACGAGGGGCCCATGCTAACAGCGGGAGAGGTCTATCTATCCTTATTGGCCAGTGTGTGCATGCTATAAAGCCCAACACTCCTGATTAGCAGGTGTCCATTTGCCCAGCTTGGGTTACCTGGGTAGCTCAGTTGAGTGAAAACTGGACATAAAACCAGTCAACCTGCTAAACATGAACTTAAAGATTGCTACACTCAGTATAGGTTTACTGACAGGGTGGAGCTTGGAAGTGGATGGTGGTGAGGAGAAGGCTGGACATCTTCTATATCTAAGAGACAAGGTGGAAGGGCTGTGCAGCAAAGCAACCTGGCTTGAGATCCAGAGTCTACTGCTCAGGAGAAGGAAGAGGACAGACTAGAAATGGTGTGGGGATTGCGGTGAGGCAGGGGCTTCAGAAGATAGTGAGAGATATCATCAACATTAGAATTAGTGACAGACTCATGGCAGTCAGACTCCAGTGTAAGTTTAGGACAGTATTCATAATCTCAGCTTATGCCCCACAGCAGGGTTGTGATACTGAGGAAAAGATTGCATTTGGGCAACAGTTGCAACACTTACCAGATAAAGCAAGACAACATGAATTAGTGTTGATAATGGGAGACCTGAATGCACATATCAGGACAGACAGAACAGGATATGAAGACTGTCTGAGTCCACACAGGTGAGGCAACAGGACTAAAGAAGGAGAGGCCATTCTAGACTTCTGTCTGGCAAATTGCATGATGGTGGCCAACTCATGGTTCAGCAAGAGAAACAGTAACAAAGTGATATATAAGACAAGAGAAACAGTAACAAGATGACATATAAGAGTGGACAACATACAACTCAGGTTGACTTCCTCCAAGTAAGGAAAGGGCACTGGCATAGAATCAGCAGTTTCAAAGTCATCCCCAGTGAGACAGTTGACCCACAGTATAAATCACTGGTTGCTACACTCAGCTGCAAGCAGTAGTCAGAGAAGACTCTGTTGTCAAGAGACACTAGGATGAAGACCTTGAAAATCACTGGAGAAAGCACAAGAGTTCAAGGAAATAGTCAGGGCTCTAGCACCTCAGGAAGAAGAAGAAATAGGTGGAGTTGTAGAGGACTTGCAGTGCCTCAAGCTAGCATGTGTGATGACTATAGAACAGATATGCAGCTAAGCCAGGTAAAGAAATAAGGTACATGAGGAAAACTGGTAGCAGAATGCAGAAATCCAGGAAATCCTCAAAAGAAAGAAGGAGTGCAGGAAAATGTGGGGGATAGAAAAAAATGGACCAGGCTAAAATGGAATACTGTATATACTACTTTGAAAAGCAAAACAAAAAAATTGTACCACCAAGACAACGAACAGTCCAACCTTTTATTACTTAGCGCCTCGGCTATACAGCCTTCAAATAGTAAAATAACATAAAAAACATCAACATTATATACACATAAAATTTACAAGTCACACCCACTGCAATTAATCAAGCTAAATCAAATTAAATTACATACTTCCAGTCACATTCCTTACTTAACCCTAAGGGTTCCAAAGTGTTAAACTTTAAAATATATAGTTTCCTTTTTACATAACTTAATATCCAAATTCACTAATTCCCCCAAAGATACCTCAACCTTTTCTAAGACACAACCAATAATGTGATTAGGGTTACAATTATGAAATTCAGAAAAATGACTACCAAGGGGGCTATCAATTCTTGCATTTTTTATGTCTCTTAGGTGGTCTTGAAAGCGAACTTTAAAGCTTCTGTTCATCTCCCCAATGTAATATTTATTACAACTACATCTAAGAGCATATATAACCCCACATATATTACAATTAAAGTTACCCCTGACCAGGAATTGATGTCCATTAATATACTTAAAGCCATTGATCACATTTTTACATATGGAGCATTTATTGCATGGTATGGTGCCTTTAAAAATAGGCATCTCTACACTGACATTCATTGTAGGTAGTTCGAATTGATTATGCACAACCATGTCTCTAAAGTTTCTGGCCCTCTGATAAGAAATTTTTAAATTTTGTGGCAGCATCTTATTTAACTCCTTGTCTCTAAGTAACATGGGCCAAAATTGACGAGCTGTATTAACTATTTTATCACTAATAACATTATAGGTAGTTACAAAGAAAATATTACTCAAATGCTCTTCCTTATTAAGTACACATTCGGCAGAAGTATTATAGAAATTGTCATCAAGCCAAGAATTCATTCTACCCCTCATGCTTCCAATCCTCACATTATTTTGGGCATTGGGCCAGCTTAAATTCATAACCCTAACCTTAGCTTCTTTAACAATGTCCATCTTATAACCTCTATTTAGGAACATATTTTCTGATTCCAAAATGTCTTGTATAAAGATTTCATCCCTATTACATAGTCTATGTATCCTTAAAAATTAATTACAAGGTAGAATCTTTATTAGATGGTCTGGATGGCAACTATTACCATATAAAAACTGATTTTTATAAGTAAACTTGTTATGTAGCCCAGTGTTCAATTGGCTGATCTTAATATCTAAAAAAATAACTTCTACTACAAGCTGAATGCCATCAAATTGTAGACCCATATTATTAATTTGTAAGTCTTCCACAAAATGAGTAGTTGCCTCCACAGGGCCATCACATAGAAAAATGAGGTAATCAATGAACCTTAAATAAAGCAAAACCTGGGTTTTATAAACATTATGATGATATATCTTATCACACTCAAATTTACCCATTACCAGGTTTGCATACATGGCGGCAAAAGCTGCCCCCATTGCAGTACCCTGCAGTTGATGGAAGACCTCCCCATTAAATGTGAAAAAGTTGTGCTTTAAACAAAAGACCACTAAATCAATCACAAAATGGGACATAGGGGAATAGTCCAAAAAATGAAACAGAGCTTGGACACCATCCTCATGCCTAATGTTGGTATACAAGCTTTTCACATCCATGCATAACCAATACATAGAACTGTTCCATTCAAAACCCTGTATTTTAGTTAGAAAATCTTGGCAATCTCTTATATATGAGGGTAATCTCAAAACATATTTTCTCAAATACTCATGTAAAAAGGTACTGATAGGTTTCAAAAAATATTTTTCAGCAGACACAATAGGTCATCCAGTCAATTTTTCAAGGCCTTTATGTGTCTTAGGGAAACAGTAGAAGATTGCCAAATTGCTATCTTCTACACTAAACTTTCTTAACACATCATTGGCAGTAAAATAACCCAAGCGTTTTCCCTTTTCCAACAATAACAAATATTCATCAATGGCTTTAAAATATATATTTATATTGCATTTTTTATAAACCTCAACATCATTTAAATGCATGTAACACATATCTAAATACTGTACATAATTTAAAATCACTATTTGATTGCCTTTGTCTGATGGCTTTACAACAAAGTTTCTATCTCTACAAAACTTGCAAAATTCAATCCATTGCAGTCAATCTAAATTAAAATGAACGTAAGATGTATTATACATCAGTGCATTATCATATTTTTCTATTTCAAAATTGATAGTAGAAATATACCTCTGTATACTTGTATTAGTATATGGAGGAATAAAGTGACTATTGACTTTAATTGCACTAGTATCCAGTTCTCTATATGCATTAGCAGCACTGTATTCATTAGCAGCATTACATTTAGCTTCATTCTCATCAAATTTATCTACAAAAGAAGAATTGCATGAATAAAAGGAGTCTTCCAAGGTTGTATCAAAACATCCATCATTAGCACCATTATAATTATTTTTACTAAAATAAACTTTTAAGATGTAACTTTCTACATAGTAAAACAATCTCCTTTTTAAGAATGTGCAACCTGGGCAAAGCAGTGGGTTTGAAGTTTAAACCTAAACACAACACATATTTAACCACATCAGATACTTTACTGTTAGATACATTCAATAATAAAACATCATTTACAACAGATTGTCTGTTAATTCCATCTTTTTTTCTTATTAAATTGCCCTTTGTAGTTACCACCATTATTCTTCCGCTGTCCCGTCATTTCTATTTCGTTTTCCGTGGAATTTTGAGTTGGATTTATTATTTGTCTGCTGGCTGTCGTTCCGAAATCTCTGTTTGAACTCTGATGTATTAGCAGCTTCTGGTAATGCTGGAAAATTTTCTCGTTGTTCATTAACATCAGAGAAGCTTTGTTCCGCTCCTTCAGGCAAAGTAAAGGAAACAGTTGATGAGGCGGAGCTATTATTTAAATTACTATTGTTCCTGTTGTTAGAAAATGAGCGCTTGCTATTATGTTTATAAAGAAAAGCCTGTTCTAATTTATAATCTTTCATATCTTTATTAATTTTAGAGCTTTTATGCTCCACAAGACTTGCTTCAAGTTCTTTTAAAACACCATTAATGTCTTTAAGTATATCATCTAGTTTGGAACAGGAAACAAGTTTTTGTAGTTCCATACTCACAGTTGCAATTTCTTCCTTTAGTTGCCGTTTTTTAAGGTGGCCCCAATCAATTAATATGCAGATCCACTCCAGTGAACAGTTGTGAGCTGCTGCAATCCACCTTTTACGAAAAACTAAATCTTCAGGGTTCTTTAAATTGAATGGTGTAGTGGGTGACTTGTTCACTCGTAGCACTCTAGGAGAAATATTTAGGTCCAGATATTGCTGTACATAAGAGATATTTAATTGAACATTAGTTTCCTTACAAAGCAAGCACTCTAGTTTATCTGTTAAATTGCAGGCTTCCGCAGGCAGGGAAGAGATAGAAGTCACACCAACACCATCAAACAGATTCAGGTAACGAAGATTACGTTTGCCCAGAAAACAATTCCACACAGCAGTAGTAGTGACTGCTCCACCAGGGTCAGCAAAAGACATATTGGATCTATCAGGCTCATCATCATTAGACCTCAAATTCTTGTCCAACGATTGGATAACATATTGTTCCATAGTCCTCTGGCCTTGATCCAAATAGTCTTCTCTAAATACACGTGGTATATTGTTGGCAGGGTCTGTAGCCATAAATAAAATATATACTACTTTGAAAAGCAAAACAAAAAAACTATACCACCAAGACAGTGAACAGTCCAACCTTTTATTACTTAGCGCCTAGGCTATACAGCCTTCAAAGAGTAAAATAACATAAAAAACATCTAAATTATATACACATAAAATTTACAAGTCACACCCACTGCAATTAATCAATTAAGTTAAATCAAATTAAATTACATACTCAAGAGAGACTAGGATGAAGACCTTGAAAATCACTGGAGAGAAAGCACAGGAGTTCAAGGTAATAGTCATGGCTCTAGCACCTCAGAAAGAAGAAGATATAGGTGGAGTTGTAGAGGACTTGCAGTGCCTCAAGCTAGCATGTGTGAGGACTATAGAACAGATATGCAGCCAAGCCAGGTATAGAAATAAGGTACATAAGGAAAACTGGTAGCAGAATGCAGAAATACAGGAAATCATCAAAAGAAAGAAGGAGTGCAGGAAAATGTGGAGGATAGAAAAGATGGACCAGGCTTAAAGGGAATATTGGTTGACTAACAAAAAGGCTAAGACAGCAGTTGCAATTGCAAAGTACAAGGCATCAAAGGCACTCTACCAGCTTCTGGAAAGTGACTCAGTAAACGGCACAAAGAAAATCTATCAGGTTGCGAGGCAAAGAAAGAAAGGTAAAGAAGCTAGTCATCAGACACCATTCATAAGAGATGCCAGCAACAACTTGATCACAAACCTACAGGACATCAAAAGCAGATGAAAAGAGCACATCCAGTAGCTTCTAAATGAAGAAAACCCTATAGAAGCTGTATTGCTTCAGATATGGCCTATGACGATTGAAAAAGAACAGCCCACGCAGGAAGAAGTAAGAACAGTACTAAAGAAAATGAAGTCAAGGAAAGCAGCAGGCTCAGATGAGGTCACAACAGGGATCTATGTCAGATGGTTGAGTTTCCAGAAACTTGAAATTCATATGTATGAGACCATATGATCGAGTTTCTGAAAAATTTGAACACCAACTCCCCCCCCAAAAAAATCTGCTTTTTTTATGTTTATGCTGGGGGGCAAGCTGCACTCCCTATATGTGAGACTGCACCCCCAACATCCCTGCATGATCAAGATGTTGGGTGAGGTAGGGGAGAAATGGCACTTGAGGGTACTTATGGCAGTATTCGGAGAAAGGCATGTCCCAAATGACTGGAGAATAAGCATACTAGTGCCAGTGTACGAGAACTAAGGAGACATTCTCAACTGTGGACAGTACAGAGGTATCAAACTCCTGTCACATTGCATGAAAGTTCTGGAGAGGGTGATTGATAAATGAATTTGCAAAGCAGTAGAAAGTAGGATAGGAGATGAGCAGTTCAGATTCAGATCAGGAAGCAGCACAACTGACCTGATATTTGCAGTAAGAAAGATAGTTGAGAATAAGCTAGAGATGTGGAAAGAGTCCATCTGGGCATTCCTAGACCTGGAGAAAGCACATGACAGGATCCCAAGAAGGGTGATTTGGGCAAACATGTGATGGTTTAAAGTCCTAGAAACATTTGTAGAATTAGTGCAGGCTATGTACAAGGACCTAATGACACAAGTATAAACATTGTTCAGACTCATAGAGGGGGTCCCAGTGGGGGTTGGGGTGGATCAGGGTTCAGCTCTGAGCCCAGTGCTGTTCATGTTGGTGATGGGCTACATTAGCAAACATGTAGACGGGGACAGATCAGCAAAACTGGTGTATACAGATGATGTGGCATTACATGCAGACTCTGAACAAAAATTCACCAAAACATAGGGGAATGGAATGCAGAACTGAAGGCACACTGAATGAAACTGAGTACAGATAAGACAGCTGTAATGGCAGCAAATGGGGGAAAATAGAAGAAGCTGAAAAATGAGATAGAAGGGAAAATAGTAGAATAGGTTAATAGCATCAAGTACGTGGGAGGTGTTGTTGAGGAGAAGGGAAATCTGAATGAGGAGGCCAAAGCTAGAATCAGAGGGGCTGCAGGTACAGAATGTCATGGATTGTGTATGACAGGACAGTGCCAAAGGAGCTGTAAAGTAAGGGGTACACAACAGTGTTACAGCCAGTACTATTGTACTGGGCAGTGAAGCCAGAGGAGTTAAAGAAGCTAGAGGTGATGGAGGTGAAGTGTTTCAGATGGGTGGTATGATGCACACTGTGGGACAGACAAAGAAATGAGGACATCAGAGGAGAAGTCCAAGTAGCTCCAGTTGCATAGAAGGTCAAGGAGAACAGATTACTGTGGTTCAGGCATATGTGCAGGAAAGTATGAGACAATCTGGTGAAGAATATTCAGGATAGGCAGAAAGAAGGAAAGAGGAAACAAGGATGTCCACCAAAGAGATGGATGGATAGTGTGAGAGAAGACCTGTGACAGTCAGGCATGACAGTCAAAGAAGGATGGTGAGTGACATTGAATTGAAACAGATGGTGACAGCTGATACAACACCCTAACTCCATGTAGAAAATGGGTAAAAGAGGGATAAGGATGATGAATCCCACAGTTGCACGCACACATGGGAGAAAGTGAAAAGACCTCACACAGTACTGTCACTGCCTGCACATAAATAGAATTGGTACTTGCAATGATTATGAAGAACAGTGACCGAGGAGTAGAAAATCAGTGAGTTTAAACCAATAGTTCAAACTCTTGTCCATTTATAATTCATTGACCAGTGGACTAGCAAAGAGGTAACCTCATATGAACTACAGAAAGTGGGCAATTATGGTAACACCGAGGGTGCTGAGAAGATCAGTCTCAGCAAATGTCAAAGTATAAAGCAATATCTGTTTTATGTACTTTTATCATTTATCTATGTCCTGATTTAGGAATGGGTTTGATTCCATTTATGGTATTACAAACCCTGCATATGTGGAGAAATTAAAAGAAAAAGAAGCCATGCACCTTTTTTACTTATTTATTTTTAATGGGTAGGATCATATGCATGAGGTTAAGAGTTAAATAATATATTTTTAAAAGAAAATAATAGAATGGAATGTATTCAGCACTGTCAACCTTTCTGTGGCATCAAAGAACTCCACACAGTCTTTTGTACCTTTTCCACATTTTCCACTGCCACACAAATGCCAGCTGAAACTCCTCATGTGTTGGAAAATTTTATGGTCATAGCTCAGGACACAGCCAGCTGTTACATGCTCTTCAAATGGATGTCACAACATACTGTAACGTGTTTATGGTCACAGAGCCAGACATAATCCTCTGTTTTTTGCTGTAAAAGCTATGTACAGCAGTGATTTATTTATTTTTATTTATTTATTTATTAGACACTTTACCAGGAAAGTCTGACTGGTCCAAAATAACCCATTTTCAGTGGAAGCCTGGGGATAAAAGCCCTAATATGCACAACAATTAAAATAATATATAAAATAGACTGCTTAGGGATAACATTAATAAAGTTTCAGTGATTACATGTTTGGAAAAATATCTATGCATTTGGGTTAGGCCATGAAAGTTATGATGTATTAATACATAGTAAAAAACAATTACATTGTCTATTGCCAATGAATTTGACTATTAATTTATAATACAGCAATACACGTCAAGAAGAAATATACATTCTTTGTAAGGGAGATATGTGTATACTTGCAAAGTGAGAAGAAAATATAGAACAGTAGAGCTATGTTTGTATTTACACAGTCATAAAAAATGGCAGTTGCTATAAATGAGACTGACAGCAGAAACTGAGCTGTCAAAATTAGTTGCAGAATACAAGATGGAGAATAGTTAGATTGAGAAGGAGATAGATTTAGTACAATGAGTACAGGGAAAAGGAGAAAGATGTAAACAGAGAGTGTAAGGATAAAGAGACAGGGTGAGTGGAAGGGAAGGATATAAAAGCTGGTGAGAGGTTAGCCAGGTGTGGAACATGAGCAGAGCCATGATTTAGATAGGAAATCCTTTGGGGAGTGTTTAAAGTTCTGCAGGTTAGGACAGACCTGATGGCTAGAGGTACAGAGTTCCTGTAGTTAGCTGCAGAGTCCTGGAGTGTTTTTGGGTTTGTGGGTGGCAATCAGATGTTTATCATCTGAGAGGAGAGGTCTATTGGGATGGTATTGTAGTAGTAATGTTAAGGGCAGGGCAAGCAGCTAGTTTGTGTACTAGGTTATGTGCTGTCATAATCTGCATGTAGGTTAGTTGATGGAGAAGTTCAAGCCAATTTAGTTTCTGAATTGATATGCAGTGGTGGGTGTAGTATGATGCATTTGTTGTGAGTTTTGCTACTTTATTATAACATGCTGCCATTATGGATTTTAATGAAGTTGGTAAATTGGTAAGTATGGGTTCCCCATACAGGAGAGAGGGCATGACATATGTGGTAGCATGGATAGTTTTACAGGATGCACTTAGGAATTGCTTATGCCTGTAGAGGATGCCCATTTTTTACTTCTACTTTTTTGATATTATTGTGTATATGAAAGTTGAATTTAAGCTTGTCATGTATAGTCATTCCTAGCAGATTTGTGTGAGAGATTACTCCTGTTTCAATATTATTTAGGGAGAATTTTTTAAAGCTGCATTTGTTGGTGTTATATGATTTGGTGGAGAATATATGAAACTTTGTTTACTTGGGATTAAGGAGGAGCTTGGTGTTTGATAGCTAGGTTTCTATAGAACTGAAGGCCACTTGTGTGATTTGTTGGAGATGTATTAAGTTGTTGGAAGAGCAGGTTAGTAAAGAGTCATCTAAGTACTGGCTAAGGAAGGCCTGACATGAGAATGTATGATGGTTGTTAATAAAGATATTGAAAAGGAGAAGTCCAAGAACTTAGTCCTTTGTATTTACCATGTAACCTCATGTATGTTGTGACCTATAATTTCAGAATGCAGACAACAACTGATGCACAATGTCTTTAAATGTTCCACTTTGGTTCACACACTTCCGTCTTGTCTTACTGAATACTATGTATGTTGTCCAATGTATTTTTAAACCATGACTCCTCAGAAATCACTTGCTATGATGAGAGTGAAAATAAGGACTGCTCAAGATTGCTGTGTGCTGTTTAGGGGAATTTCTACTTTAGTTGATGTTGCCCAACCACTGTGTTGGTATAGATGCGTTCAGGGGATTTGGGGGTTTGTCCCTTTGTGGGTATGCAGAGGGGCTTGCCCCTTGCAAAAATTAACTGTTTCCAATCTGCTTTGAATGGCACAGGCATGTTGCACTTTCTCGTGATCTTTGGAGTAATTTCCAAGCAGCCAGATTTCAAAGTCTCATTATGAAAGCTGTTATTTGTTTTTGAAAGGCCTGCCCTTATCTCTGTATCATGTTTGTCTTTAGCTCAGTGGTTTGCAGTTGGATACTTTCTACAGCTGTCCTCCTGACCTTCATAAATACATAGCTGAAAATAGGTCTGTGAGGGACTGTGTGTAGGTCAAGATCCACTGTAAGGCTTACAGATTCTCACATCTGCAAAATTGCATAGCTTATAGTTTTTTTAGTACTTACTTTCCCCTCAGATATTTTACATTGTCTGTGTTATACTTTTGTAGTCACCAGTTTCATTAAACAGATGTACACAGAGAAGGGTATATTTTCCTATGCACATCCACTGTAAAATGGCTTTGTGAGGCAGTACTTCACTAAATGTAGCAGTTATTTAATATTATACAGTGAAGTTCCACCTTGTCACTGTCTGAAGAAAACTATACCGAATAAAATATTACAATTAAACAAACGTATTCTTCTGCATTTTATTTCACATGTGTTTTCCTACCTTACCTAAGAATATGCAGCCAAGATGCTTACTAATAATAATACTAGTTGCAAGATTCATTTCATTCATTCCCCAGGGCTCGCTTTATTCATTTTAGGGTTGCTGGTGTGATGGAACTTATCTAAGCACTCAGTGGGTGCAAGGTTGAGAAAGTAATGCTGCATGAGACAACAGTTCAAGGCAGGATGCATGGGTACACAAAAACACATACACAGACACACACACACACACACACACACACACACACACACACACACACACACACACACACACACACACACACACACACACACATCTTGTTCTGGTTTATTGAACAATTTTCATGACAAGTAGTGAAGCTACCATGTACAGGACTGCATACATATTTTAAAAAATAATCTAATCATTATATGCACTGAGATGTGTTAGAAGTGAAACTGAAAAAGTCCTTAGTGTATGTTGTTAAATGTCTTTTTTTCAGAATGTTTGATTGGCAAAATGGGTTTCTTTTGTTAAACTTGTCATAAAGTTCTTTTTATCCAGGGATGACAGTATATGATATCTACAAAATTAGCAATGTCTTAGGAAATGTGGGTGACTCAACATTCTGGAAGTTGGAGTACAGTTCCAAACATCTTAGGTACTACCCCTTTCTTGTGAGTATTATTGGGCCTCTATGTTCCGTTTCACAAATTTAACCATGCTTCTTATTGATGATTAGATCACTTGCTAGAAACACTAATAATTAAACTTTACAAACACCAGGGTAACTCTTTGATATTCCAGACTTGTTAGTGTAAGTCTTGGAATAAAGAGACGGAATTACCAAAATTCTGGAATCTGGGCTTACACATTGCTGTTGCTCACAATTCCCCCTTTTTTCTGAGGTATGATGATCCTGGAGCTGATATATAAATATATATATATAATATATATATTTATATATATATATATATATATATATATATATATATGTATATATATTTATATATATATATTTATTTATTTATATATATATATATATATATATATATATATATATATATATATACCTCCCATTGGGAGGTGCTTGTGAGGTGTGAGGGAGGCAGGGCTTGCTTCCCTGCCAAAAACAGTTTTCAAGGAGAGTGGCAATGTTCAACATTTGCAGTTTCCGTGCATTTCCATATTTATTTTTCATAATTCTAGGGCTCATACTTACAGTTACATGTCTGGGAAGTACAATAGTGAGACAGAGATCATTACACAACATAACCATTTAAGGAGGCATTCCACTTTTAAAATGATTACATTTTTAATACTTGTATTACAAGTGTGTACAACAGTAACTTCATCCATAACCTTGCACTGCCTCCACTGCAGCCACATCCCATTGCAGCTGGCCCCATTCATATCACCAGTTACCTCCACCCACTCACCTGCTACATGTGTTCCCCAGTGCTTGTTAGTCACCAGTTGACCCCATTCATATCACCAGTTACCTCCACCCACTCACCTGCTACATGTGTTCCCCAGTGCTTATTAGTCACCAGTTGGCTCCATTCATATCACCAGTTACCTCCATCCACTCACCTGCTACATGTGTTCCCCAGTACTTGTTAGTGACCAGCTGGCCCCATTCATATCACCAGTTACCTCCACCAACTCACCTGCTATATGTATTCCTAGTTACTCGTTATTCACCAGCTGGCCCCATTCATATCACCAGTTACCTCCACCCACTCAACTGCTACATGTGTTCCCCAGTACTTGTTAGTGACCAGCTGGCCCCATTCATATCACCAGTTACCTCCACCCACTCACCTGCTATATGTATTCCTAGTTACTCGTTATTCACCAGCTGGCCCCATTCATATCACCAGTTACCTCCACCCACTCAACTGCTACATGTGTTCCCCAGTACTTGATCAGAGACCCTGAAAAGAATTGCAGCCTCACAGCACTTGGTTCTTTGGTTTGATTCCCAGTTGAGATGCTTTCCACATAGGATTTGCTAAGTGATCCAGTTTGCTCCCATATCCAAAAGACATTCCATAGATGAACTGGTAATCCTCCAGAGAGTGTGAGTGTGAGTGTGAGTGTGTGTGTGTGTGTGTGTGTGTGTGTGTGTGTGTGTGTGTGTGTGTGTGTGTGTGTGTGTGTGTGGTTGACTGGCTTCACTAGACAGTTGAAGCTATTTGTTAGTTACATAGAAATTAAATGTAATAGTTATTTTATACTGAGGGAATTAAAAACTACCATCAAATTACAGTAGATGCTTCATAGGCTCAAATATCAGACTTGCTACCTTTTGGCTTTTAAGAAGCTTGATTGCCATAACCCCATGTTGTTATTTTCTTCTTCCCATATGCGTATCAATTTTTTTTTATGAATACATTGATTTGATTTTTATTTCTTACTAACAAGAGTTATGAAGTAAAAGAACTATTAAAGAAGACAACTAAGTATGTAGGGATTAATAAACTACTTAAAGTATAAGACACATGCTGTATTCCTGTCATGCATACTCCATTACATGTATTTATGAATATTTACTTCACTCTAGCTAACTCGTATATTATAAAGGTATTTGTATATTTTGATTGATTCTTAATATGAAATATGGCTAAACAGCATTTGCATTCTTCTGCAGAGTAGGCAGTATTACTGTTAATAGCAGTACAGCAGTGAAAGCATTTAGAATAAAATAAATTATTATAACATGGAATTTAAGACTACAGTTTTCAACCATTTAATTAAGACTGTGAGTGATTTATAATGTAGTTTATGTAGACAAATGTCAAAACAACAACGTTCTGATGACTAGGTTGAAAGAAATGACTTTGACAGGGATTACAGTTAGGTGGTTTATAACATATGTGAAAGGCTGTAGACAGATGGTGGAAATATGGCCTTATAGTTTTACTTCAGCTTTCATCAAGACAGGTGTCCCTAAGGGATCTGCACTGGACTGGCTTTTGTTTAACATGAGCATTAATGAATAGAATTTTGCATACCTAGAATAAAATATCATCTGCATGAAAACAATACTGTGATTTGTGAACTAGTCTACTGAGTGCAATCAAAATCAGAAACGGAGAAGTAATAATTTAAAAAATAGAACTGACATTCACTGAGGAAAAAAATGCATCAGTATCTTTTGGTGCCTCTGTTTATTAATTTGATAATATAGTTTCATTTTAATATTTACACAATGTAAGTGGAACTTGCAGATTAATTTTACAGCAGGATATCTGTGAACACAGGGAGGTTAAGTAGCTTGCTCAGTGGTAGGTTGTATGCAAGTAAGAGTTTGTGGGATTCAAACAGTGGTCCCTAGACATAAATATCAGCACTGTTACTAATAAGTGATCCTTCCTTCTTTTTGAGGTAGGCACTAGACTAGACAACTATGTAACATATTAGAAAGCATATGTATTTGCCAAGATAAGATTTCCTGAGTCACTGGACACTCAAGTACAAAATGCTGTTAACTATTTCCCGTAGAAAATCACTGCTGGTGAAGTTTCTAGGTGTGCACCTGTACAGCTTCCTTCATTCTAGGAGATTTCTTCCTGCTTTCTGTTTGTGCAACTGTGGAGTTGAATTAAATAAAAAAAAAAAAAAAAATATATATATATATATATATATATATATATATATAAGTTTGAGAGTTTCAGGGGCTTGCTGACTGCAGGGACGGTGGGGATGGTGTAGAGGAAGTTGACCCGCTACAAAAAAAACTTGCAGTTTGAGTTTTCATTGCTGTATTTTTTCAGTCATTTGTGTTCAGTTACTTGGCTCCTTATCACTTTGTAACTCAAACTTTCATACTGGAACCATCAGAAAGCATAATTTTTTATGTTGGAGTTTAATATGCTAGGAATACAGTATACACGGCATGAAACAAGATCAGTAAAAACCTGGGGCTCTGTACAGCCTGATATCTGATATCCTACATTGTAGTTCAGGTATACTTCAGTATTCATTATTGTGTCATTATTCTAGTTGTGGATTATGTGGATTATAGTCAAGGTCAGTGTTTTGTTTTAGTAAGTTATCCAAAATGTCATAGTGGAGTTTTCCCTGAAAAGTGGAAAAAGACAGTCATTTATGTTATAGTATATATGAGTCTATATTTAACATTTGTTAACTGGGAAAGTGAGACTTTGAATGAAGCCAATTTTCAGCAGCGGCGTAGGGAGAAATGCTCCAGACACATGTCTTTATAACGTGGGAGAAAACCAGAAAACCTTGGGGAAACCCACACGAATGCAGGGAGGGCATGCAGACTCCACACAGAAGGCACTCCAGCCAAGAATTGAACTGAAGAACCTCTTGCTGTGAGGTAACAATGCTACTGCTGCACCACCACTACACCATCCACTGTGTTTTATGCAGACAAGTAGTTTCCATGATGACAGAGACCTTAAGAGTGATGCCTGAAATATGTGAATTACCATGAATATTACATGGTACTAAAAACTCAAGGTTACATGTTTGGGCTCATATGCAGTGGTCCTTTTTATGCTTAAAGCTGACCATAAAATTAAGATAGAAAGTATGTAAGTAAATACTGCTTGAGTACCCACCATGAGCCTGCAGTTCCAGAAACTCTCTGTTGCTCAGGCATCTCCCACCCTTCCTCACCATGTGCTTTGCTTCCCAGTTACTGGATGCCTCACAAACAGTTTATGGATAGTCATATCATGCTATAAGTACTGATTCAGTCTTGAACTTACTTGCCATGTATCAGCTGGTGCATGTCTTTTTTTCATACACAGTTCTGTTTTACTATAGGTTCCAGATCTGTGCAGAAAACCCGATACTTTAGGTCTAGGATCAGACAAATGGCATGGATTTTGGCAGGCTGCCCATATCTTCACACCAATTTCCTTTTATAAGATGCATCACTGCATTTCTGGATTTGATAAAGATGTTGGAGAGGAGAAATACATATTTTACTACTTGTGCTTCCTGCACTTAAAATCTTGTTTTTTTTTTTTAGTTCTATCTTGAATTTGTTTAACATGATCTTAAGAAATAAGGCCTGAAATGTAGTCAGATGCGGAGATACTGAAATGTGGATCACAAACAGGGGAATGGAGAGATCTTCTGTTCTGTTTGCATAGACAGTGTAGCAAAACTCCTTTCCAAGCTGTGAAGATTAGGGAAAGATGGGCGAAGGCTGCCAGCCTAGTCAAATATAATTTGATACATAATTCTATCATTTGTATAAATAAATGTAAAATACAGGCTTGTGTTTTTAAATGAAAGAAAACACTGTAAAATGTGAACTTCAAGATTGTTGCAACATTACCATCTGCTGTAAGAAAAATCAAGCCAAGGATTTCAAATTTTCTTTGAAGTTACAATTATCTAAAAAATGGTGCTGAAGTGACTGGCTGAACACATTCTTTCTATTATCTTAACTTAAGGAATAATTGTTATTACATGTGAAATGTCTTTTATTGTTGTAGTTTCCTGAGTAGGTGTTAGATTGCTAAATAATGCAGTTTGTTTGCCTGGGAACTCCAGACTAAGTGTCAAGATGATGTAATGTGAATACTGGGAAAACCTAAGTGTCAGAATGATGTAATTTGGGAGGGGCTTAGCAGAGCTGTTTGTTAGTTTTTTAAAAACTATTGTTCAGTGAGAGACTGAAAGCATTTGTCTTGGACCATCAACCCCAGTACTGCTTATGCTCTTTATGTATGTAAGTAGGATTATAGCACTGTGTTTTTTCTTAAGAATAGCTAAAGATTAGAAAGTTAGATTAAGTGTTTTTCTTTGACATCAGACCTGTCCTACTGTATTGTTTTAAGTTTCTGTTTGATCTCTGAACTCTTAGATATCTCTGTGGTGTAGTAGTATTGTCTTGTGTTTTAATTATTTATTATTAAATATTTTAAAAAAACTTTACCTGTGGCTGGTTTGTGTAGAGACAAGTTAGGCTCTAAAGTACATTGCATATTTATAGAGGTTATCGTAACAGGCCACTCTAATAAGCCTTAGACTGAATAGTCACATTACCAATTGGATAATAATATTGCACAGTAATAATTGGACACCCTTTCAAGGGCCTTTGGGTAGCTGATAATTATATTAGCTGGTGGTGGCAGAAATTACTACTGTATAGTCTGGGTAAAGGGGCACAGCTGGAGAATCTGTGTCAGTCTTTCCCAGGAGTGTCTGTGAAGTATAAATACTTATCTCAAAGTGTGGGTGTGTGTCAGCTACCTGGGTAGGGACATGAAGCACTGGTTGGATAGAGAGAGTACTGGAGGTTAGCTTGCCAGCTAGGCTGAGATCCGGACCCTATAGCTGTGGGGACCTGGAGAGCAAGGGAGCAACCAGCCCCAGATTGACTGTGATCACTGTGTGCACTTAAGGGAATTGTACTTTACTGTGTGTATTAGTTATCTTTTCTTCTTCTAGGAGACAACCTCCCCAGATCTCTTCCCCCTGGAGAACTCAAGCTAGTTTTTCAAATGACCCTTGAGAAATGCTGCTTGAGAGGGTTAGGTCTATCTGAGGGTACCTCACCCCATTCCCTGTCTTGAGAGCCCATCTGCGTTGGCATTGCTACTCCCACTGTGGTACTGCACTGACATATCATATGCTTGCAACCCCAGGCTCCAGCTTCGCAACTTGGCATTTTGCTGACTGGCTCTGTTTAACCATATTAGGGGGTTATGATCTGTCATTACAGTGAATTTTCTTCCATACAGATAAGGTTGAAGTTTCTGCAATGTCCACACTATAGCTAGACATTCCTTTTCTACAGCTGCATAGCATTCTTCCTTGCATTGGAGCCTACAACTGAGATAAACCACTGGGTGCTCTTCCCCCTCTGAAGAAATCTAAGTACAGCCCCCACCCCATGGTTCAAAGCATCCACTTGCACAACAAATTATTTGCTGTAATCTGGACTGTCTAACACAGGGGGTCCTCCCAAAGCTTCTTTAAGCTTCTGAAATGCCTGTTCGCATACTGGGGTCCACACTACCTTATCTGGCCTGTTCTTCCTTGTCAGGTCTGTGAGGGGAGCTGCTATGGTACTAGAACTAGGGACGAACTTTCTGTAGTATCCTTCTGTCCCTAAGAATGCCCTCACCTGCTTTTTGGTAACCGGTGCAGGCCATGCCTGAATATCTTCCACTTTGGCAGGTTCTGGCCTTATCTTACCAATCCCCACTCCATGTCTTAGGTAGGAGACCTTTACCATACCCACCTGACATTTGCTTGGCTTAATGGTCAACCCTGCCCTCTGTAGTCCGCCCAGCACCTCCCTGACATGCTGAAGGTGCTCTGGCCAGGAATGGCTGTAGACGGCAATATCATCTAGGTAAGCAAGGGCAAACCCTCCTGCTCCTGCAAGGATATTATCCACCACCCTCTGGAAAGTCGCTGGGGCATTCTTCATCCCAAAGGGCATCTTTGTGAACTTGTACAAGCCAAAATGAGTCACAAAGGCTGACTTCCCTCTAGCACTGGGAGTCAAGGGCACCTGCCAGTAACCCTTGGTAAGATCAATGGTTGTAAGATACTTAGCCCCACCCAGCTGCTCTAGGGCATCATCTGTCCTAGGCATGGGTAAGCATCCGACTCTGTGTGACTATTTAATTTCCTGTAATCCACACAGAACCTGGTGCTGCCATCCTTCTTTGGCACCAACACCACTGGTGAGGCCAAGGGACTGTTGGACTCTTGAATCACCCCTATTTCCAACACCTCCTGTACCTCTTCCCTCAGAGTCTGACTCTCTCAGGTACTATATAAGGAGACTGCCTAATAGGCTTTTGTGGCCCTGTATCCACCTGGTGCTGCACCAGGTAGGTGCACCCTGGTTTCCCAGTGAACACATCCCCAGATTCCTGCAATACTGCTTGGATTTCTCAAACCTGGGTAGGAGATAGCTGCTGGGATATTGCTACCCCTTCCACCGAGGTGTCAGCCCAAGACTCACTGAGGAGATCAGTCCACAGATCTCCCTCAGACTCCTCCTGCAATCCACTGCAAATGCTCAGCACAAGGGCCTCCCTATTATGGTATGGTTTCATCATGTTAACATTGTACAGTTTGTGCCCCTGACGTCTGCCTAGAACTTCCACCATGTAGTTAACATCACTTATCTTTCTTACCACCTTGTAGGGTCCCTCCCAAGCTGCTTGCAGCTTGTTGTGTCTGACAGGAATGAGAACCATTACCTGCTGCCCCACAGCATATTCTCTAGCTTAAGCATTCCTGTCATACCACACCTTTTTCTATTGTTGGGCTTCTTTCAGGTTCTCTTGGGCCAAGCCCATGAGTTCCCTGAGCCTTGTCCTGAGGGTTAGGACGTATGCCACAACAGACTCCTTGTGAGACTCGCGCTCACCTTCCCACTCATCTTAAATTAAATCTAGAGGTCCCCTCACCCTATGCCCATAGAGCAATTCAAAGGGTGAAAAACCTGTGGATTCCTGGGGAACCTCTCTGTAAGCAAACAACAGATGGGGAAAATATTTGTCCCATTCCCTCTTAAACTGATCTGCAAATGCCCGTAGCATGGACTTGATTGTAAAGTTTAACCTCTCAACAAGATCATTAGTCTGGGGATGGTAGGGGGTGATCTTCATGTGCTTCACCCCACAGGACTTCCACAGACAAGCTAGCAGGTCTGACATGAAATTGGCACCTCTGTCAGACAGTATTTCTTTTGTGAAACCCACCCTGCTGAAAATCTCTAACAAAGAATTTGCCACCTTCTCTGCGTCAATGGTGGACAAAGCCACTGCCTCTAGGTATCGTGTAGCATAATCCACTATCACTAGGATATACTTTTTCCCTGTGGAACTTGAGGTACTCAGAGGACCCACAATATCCATAGCTACCCTCTGAAATGGCTCCTTAATCACAGGTACAGGCTTAGGGCGTGTTCCCTCAACAAAAGGTCTGCCAGCCCTTCAAAAGTGGTGACCTGACATCCACTCACCCAGCTATGAAAATAAGGGTTCAGTTCAACAACATATTCACATACATTTTCATCTGCCTTGTGTCTATGCTCATGAAACTGTTTCCTATACATTTCAGGCGTTAGCTTAAAACATTGTAAAAGACATTTCTTTACAGCAGTATAATCAAAACAGACAGAGTCAGGCATTTGTGATATACAAGTTACAGCTTTCCCATGGAGTAAGGGGGTCAGGAACCGTACCCAGAGCCTTTGGTCAACACTATACTGTTTGCATACCCTTTCAGACATGTGAATGAAACTATCAAAATTATCCCCCTCTTTAAATTGCGGAAGAAATTTACTGACCTGTTGTGCTTCTGGGGTCTAGTTACTCTCTTCCCCATTACCTCCATGACTCTGGTGAAGAGTCAGCATTTCCCTCTCATGCTTCCTCTGACGCTCCTTTTCTTCCTCTTCTATCACCAAACGCCTGACCTCCAACTCAAGTCTCTTTAGCTCCAGCTGGATTTTTAAGTCCACTGCAGAAAGGTTGAGCTGTCCATTTCCCGAGGATATTGTATCTCCACTGCCAGTTTGATTGTCCTTCGCAGAGAGGTTGAGCTGTCCATTCTCTGAGGATACTGTATCTCCACTGCCAGTCTGATTGTCCTCCTGGATGCTGTTTATTGATGCAGCTGTAACCAAGGCTGCAATCAGGTCTGCCTTAGTCAGGTTTCCATGCACTAGTCCCCTAGCCTGGTACATCTTCACCAGCTGGCTCCTTGTCAGCTTTCCATATTCCTGTGCTGACATGCTGCCTGCTCACCCTGACTAACTAAGCTAACAAAAGAAATAAAACAATTGTAATCTGAACTCTGAGTATACTGTGCGTAGCTGATTTAGAGTACAAAACACCTTCAGAGATCACTGTACATAAGCTACAGGATTCACTCTACCCACATCACTGCAAACCATAAGTTAGGATATCTTATCCCACCACTGCCACCACTTGTGACGGCCGTGCCCTGGCCCAGCAATCAAGGAGCCTTAATCCTCACCACTAACACCAGGGAGGTCATCTCCTAGAAGAGGAAAGGATAACTAATACACACAGTAAAGTACAATTTCCCTTAAGTGCACAAAGAGATCACAGTCAGTCTGGGGCTGGTTGCTCCCTTGCTCTCCAGGTCCCCAATAAGACTCCCCACTGGCACAGCTATAGGGTCCGGATCTCAGCCTAGCTGGCAAGCTAACCTCCAGTACTCTCTCTGACCAATCAGTACTTCATGCCCCTGCCCAGGTAGCTGACACACACCCACACTTTGAGATAAGTATTTATACAACTTCACAG
This sequence comes from Protopterus annectens, assembly GCF_019279795.1. Classification (NCBI taxonomy): domain Eukaryota; kingdom Metazoa; phylum Chordata; order Ceratodontiformes; family Protopteridae; genus Protopterus; species Protopterus annectens. The sequence goes on from NC_056732.1 coordinate 844,929,769, forward strand.
ACACTCCTGGGAAAGGCTGACACAGATTCTCCAGCTGTGCCCCTTTACCCAGACTATACAGTAGTAATTTCTGCCACCACCAGCTAATATAGTTATCAGTTACCCAAAGGCCCTTGAAAGGGTGTCCAATTATTACTGTGCAATATTATTATCCAATTGGTAATGTGACTATTCAGTCTAAGGCTTATTAGAGTGGCCTGTTACGATAACCTCTATAAATATGCAATGTACTTTAGAGCCTAACTTGTCTCTACACAAACCAGCCACAGGTAAAGGTTTTTAAAATATTTAATAATAAATAATTAAAACACAAGACAATACTACTACAATACAGAGATATCTTAAGAGTTCTGAGATCACACATAAACTTAAAACAATACAGTAGGACAGGTCTGATGTCAAAGAAAAACACTTAATCTAACTTTCTAATCTTTAGCTATTCTTAAGAGAAAACACAGTGCTATAATCCTACTTACATACATAAAGAGCATAAGCAGTACTGGGGTTGATGTTCCAAGACAAATGCTTTCAGTCTCTCACTGAACAATAGTTTTTAATAAACTAACAAACAGCTCTGCTAAGGCCCTCCCAAATTACATCATTTTGACACTTAGTTTTTCCCAGTATTCACATTACATCATCTTGACACTTAGTCTGGAGTTCCCAGGCAAACAAACTGCATTATTTAGCAATCTAACACCTACTCAGGAAACTACAACAATAAAAGACATTTCACATGTTGTTGTGTCTTTCAGCTTTTCCCGGTTAGGGGTCGCCACAGCGGAACTCCGGTCTGCTAATGATTGGCAGTAGATTTTTTACGTGCTGAGTTGCCGGCCCTGATGCACAATCTTCAACGAAGGTACGCCCATTCACGCATGTCTCCACACAGAAGATGCTCTAGCTGAGAATCGAACAGGACAACGTCTTACTTTGAGGTGACAATGCTACCACTATACTCTTAACAATTATTCCTTAAGTTAAGACAATAGAAAGAATGTGTTCAGACAGTCGCTTTGGCACCATTTTTTATATAATTGTAACTTCAAAGAACATTTGAAATGCTTGGCTTGATTTTCCTTACAGCAGATGGCAATGTTGCAACAATCTTGAAGTTCACATTTTACAGTGTTTTCTTTAATTTAAAACACAAGCCTGTATTTTACATTTATTTATACAAATGATAGAATTATGTATCAAATTCTATTTGACTAGGCTGGCAGCCTTCGCCCATCTTTCCCCAATCTTCACACATGCAAGTATGTGAAAGGTTTTAATTTTACTCTTAGAATCAGTTTGTACTTTTATAATGCCACTCTGGTATCCTTTGACCTAAACAGAGAGGTTATTATATTTGAAGCACTACATTTATATGTTGTAATTTCTTTGCCAGTTTTATATCTAATAGTTTCTGGAAACTTCTGTTCCTCAGGAGAACTTTGTTTCAGAATTTATGCCTAAATGTTTTATAGTTTTGCTCAAGGCACCACTGAAAAGAAATAAACAAATTTTGCTACTTAATTTGTGAGGAGAGAGAACAGCTTACCATGTAGTTAAGCTATAACCTGCTGACCCACTTGTTAGCAACCTCTGCTGATATTATGGTATTGTGGGCTGTGAAACACATCTGTTATCATGAATGTTTAACTAGTGTCATTTCTGAAACTATTAAGCAACTTTTGTATGCATAAAAGTGTAATGCCACTATTGTCTTCAATGTAACATTTGTAGTAATGTGCTGTTTTCATCTCTTATTAAATCTTGTTTCTCCCCAGGTTCATGCTATAAGTGGACTTTGTCCTACCGGACCCACTATGTTAACAAAATGTAAATGGAATAAATAAATAAATAAATGATAGGCATAATTGTAAATGTGTATTAAACTATGTGTACACAGCAGCTGCATAATACTACACTAGTATTGCAGTAGAGTTTACAGGATTAATACTGTTAAATGACTCTTGAGATATTTTCTGTAGAACTAGGTTTGATTCTAACAGTTTCTGTCTGCATGTTGTGCAGATTTTTGCAGGATTTGTGCAAGTCACTTAACCAGAACAAAAATTCCATTCTCATCTCAGAAGAGAGGTGTCTGTGCCTAGTAGGTCTTACCTAGTTAACAACTCAAAATGTGTAAGAGATTTGTATAAATAATCTGTGATAATACCACTCACATATAAATATTTTGCATGTGGTTGCAGTACCACAGCAAGACTACAGCTAACAAGCAGCATTGTGCCCTGAGTAGATAAGACCTACTGTACAGTTACCAGTACTCTGGCTACATTTACTAGACATCTGATACATAGGAAGGCCCTGTTGTGTAAGATAAGCACATGTCAGAAGTCCATTGAACCACAGCAAAAATGGTTTTCAGTCATGCATTTTTTGTGTATTGAGCAAATCAGCATGTGATTTCAAGTGTCAGGTGGTAATAGGCAACACATGGCAAGAGCAGAGGGATTGCGAGTGTATTACTGCTTCCAGTGGATAATAGTGGTATAGAATGCAGTGTAGCTGGGAGGTAGCTGCTGTCCTAGAAGTGAATGGGAATGCACTGTGTAGTATGTGACCTAAGTTGAACTAGGCCTTGAGAACACTAGGAAATGCCTATGCGAGTCCACTGAGATGGAGCTTGGCAACCATTTGAAGCCTTAAGACTTGGTATAACTGCATGGCCTATTTGGACCCCTGTAAGAAACTGAAATCTCATTTTGATGTACTCTGACAGCAGGGATACTCTTAGGACATGTACCCATACTTTCTGTAGTAGCCCAATGGAATATTTTTCCCTTGTCACTTGAAAACCATCCTCTTGGTTGCATCAGCACCCACATTATCTGACTTACCTCCCCTGAATTCTTGAGTTCTTTCCTGCTGCTCGTGACAGGGGTTTGGACCACAATTCTTCAAAATTTATCTTAAGAATGCAAACTCTTTGATATTTTTTTTCTTATTGATTCATTTATTTTTGTGTGTTAATTTCTGATGCCGGCTTTGCATGATGTGCTCTTGCGGAAAATAAATTATTTCAGTAGAATAATAGTCTAGAAAATACAACACAGGAATGGCAAGCAGAATAAAGTCTGAATTCTGTTTTAATGAATGCTGTACAATGAAGCACTTTTTGTTTGCTTCTAAAGCAAACTTCTTCAGATTACAAATACACCTTGCAAAACGCATTTAAATAAGGACAGGTGATACTTTTTACCTATCACAACGAACCTTTGAAACATATGTTCCTTAAAGAAACACTCTCCCATTAAAAACTACTGCTCATTACTCCAAAATCAACGAGGAGCAGTAGTTGACAAATTGACAATATTAACTCACATAAATTCTAAAAATTAATTTACTATAACCTGTTTAACTAAAAATCTTGACATTTTAAATACCACATGAATATATGCCAAGTTATAAAGTTACATTCTGCAACTGGAAATAAAAAGGGCTAATTACTAGGAAACTATAGCACTCTTAAACTAAACACCCCAAATTGCATATATATAATAAAATACATTTTCATCTTTGTAAAGTTTTCAGTTTCAAAATACAGCTGATAGAACAAGCTTCATTTATACCAGGAAAGTTATAAACATTCAATTTAATTTGCCACAACAATTCTAATTCCTCTAAATGTAGGGGTAAAGGTCTTCCTGTAATATCTAAAGCTACCTGCTCTATAGCCATAAATGTAAATTTATGGTCTTTGTAAAACTGTATGTGTTTTGCTAGTGTATTGTCAGTTTTTCCTTTAGATATTGCATACTGATGTTTGTAGACTCTGTCTCCGAGTCTACATTCAGTTTTACAAATATAGAATACGGAACAGCACTGACACCTAGCTAAATACACCACATTTCTGGAATTACAGTTAAACCTCTGTTTTAATTTGAATTGTATGTTATTAATACCAAAATTATTGGTAACATCAATAAATTTACAAAAATTACAGGATTCACATTTGGCCATACCTGTTATTTTTGGAATAATTCTATGCTGTTGTTCCAACAAGTTCTTTAAATTTTTGCCCCTTCTAAATACCACTTTGAGAGAATCTCCTAACTTTCTAAATAATAATGGGTTCATTCTAAAAAGTTCCCAGTTCTTCTGAATAATCCTCAAAATGACTTGGCTATCCACCGTAAACATAATGATAAAACTTAGATGGACATCTGTTTTACTTATTATCTCCTCACTATTAATGCTACCTGTATCTACTAAATTACCTGAATTTCCACTAACAGTTTGAATATTAACTGTCTGTTTAACACTAAGTATAGGATTGTATATCTTATTAGATCTCTTGAATTTCACTTCTTCTATTAATGAATCCAATAAAGTTTCAGGGTAGTTGCGTCTCAGAAACATATTTTTCAGAAAGTAGCATTCATCTAGAAATTCATTATCCTGGCTCACTATACGTGCAGCCCTCACTAGTTCGCCTTTAACCACTGACCGCTTCTGGTGGTGAGGGTGGCAACTTGAGAAATGCAGGAAGGCGTTAGAATACGTGCTCTTCCTGTAGATCTTATCTTCAAAGCTTTTTTGTGCCCTATTCTTTGAGAGCCAAATATCTAGATATGCTATCTCCTCAGTGTTGAACGTTGATGTAAATTGTAAAAACTGGGTAGACTTATTGAAATAACCTAATAATTTATTACTAGCTTCAAGATCACCTTTAAATAAAATAAAGATGTCATCCAGGTATCGTATATAATAAACAATAAAATTGTTTACATTTTCAATCTTAAACACAAATTCTGTCTCCCAGTATGCCATAACTAAATTTGCTGTGCTGGCTCCACATGGGGAGCCCATAGCTACCCCTACTTTTTGCAAATAGAAGTCATTATCAAACAAGAAGAAGTTGTTAGAATAATATCAAGTAGTTCCATAACCAAAGTTAGTACTGCTTCTGATGCTCCATTTTTCTTTAACATAAAACCTATCCACTCGATCCCTATTGAATGTGGGTTACAGGTGTACAGGTCTTTAACATCGACTGTAAGAAAATTACAATCCTCATCAAACTGCAGGCTATCAATTTTCCTCAAGAAAGACCAAGATTCTTTACACACTTGGTTTTCAGCTGTTAAATATTCCTTAAGTAGAGAATCAACAAATTTTGCACATGGGTAGGTAGGTGAACTATGTCCATCCACTAAAGGTCTCATTGGTGGATCCACCAAGTTTTTATGAATTTTGGGTATTCCAAAAAAATATGGGATCCTAGAGTACGATAATAACATATAGTTGTACATTTTTTGTTCTAGCCTACCTTCTATAAATAAATCATTAATGCAATTTTTAATTTGTTGATAAACCCTATTTACCTCTGCACGGGAACTCACTTCATAAACAGGTGTATCTAATAATAATTTCATCCTACCGGTGTAGTCCACATTATCTAGAACTAAGCCCCCACCTTTGTCTGGTTTACAAACTCGTATATCCTGTGACTTAATGAAATTCAAATATTCACGTTCCTGTTTACTGATGTTGTATGTGTACCTACCCTTGCATTCATTTTTGATATTATGTCTAATATCTAATTCACAAGTGTGTTCAAACACTTAGTATCGGATGTAGTGGTGGATTGAACGTGCTAAGAATATAAGAGTTATCAATCACAGGTACATTCATAACATCCCCCATCATCAAATTGAAATTCAATTTCCTGGTGAAAGTTTTAATATCCAGGATAGTTTTAACCAAATCTAAGTGTTGAGAGGGGACAAAGGTATGACCTTTAGCAAGTAATTCGACAGTGTCTGGGTGAATCTGAACTGAAGAATAGTTAAATATTTTGAAGTCGCCTGCTTTATTGGTTATAACCACGGGGCCGTCTTTACTCTCAGTAGCAACCCTTCCTATCTCTTCCACTTGTTGAATTTGCAGTTGTTCTTGTTGGTGTTCTGATATAAATTCCTCTGTTTCAGTTTGGCTCCTGTAAAGTTGCCTTGCTGAAAATTTTGATTACCTTGGCTAGGATAAGTGACATTACTCTGTCCTTGAGAAGCTTTCTGTAATATTTTCGCTCCTACGGACCCCCCACTGCAACTTCATTATTGTCCAGTGGGACTGCAAGCCCCTCATGAATGTTAGTAGAGTCGACCTCTTCTGAATAATTTGAATTATCAAATTTAGTGTCACTATCAAGGTTGGGTCTAATACCTACATTTGGTTGCCTGGTCATTTGATTACCTTGTTGCCAGACTTGAGCCTTCGAAGGTGCAGGATAAGCTGTACCTTGATCGTATGCCGTACGGTCATGTTGGAGTTTTTAAGTTTGTTAGCTCTCAATTTGAGCATATATTCATCTATGTAAAAATTCGACTATACTCGAATTTGTACCATACAAATTCCAAATCTGCTTTAATGCTAGTATCCAAGTCTGTAACTACTTTAGTAAGGCTTTCAACCCACGTACTATAGTGTTTAACTATTAATTCCATCAATTCAAAATCTTGTCTGTCGAACAAATTTATCAAGTCTCCATAAAAAATTGATTCAGGTTCTAAACAAGTAGGGTACTGGTGACGGCGCAAACCTTTAGGCACCACCTTCTGGGAAAGACATTCCTGGAAATAAGATATCTCCAGCTGTAATTTCTTGAATTTAACCAAATGAGTGTCAAAGTTTTAAGTTTAGTTACCAAATTTTGAGTTAAAACATTGCCTCCTCCAGCTGGCCCACCATCACCGCTCGCCTGAGATTCTCCAGACAACAAAAATCCGCCTGCTATCCAGGTTGTTAGGGAGGGTAGACCAATAAGCCCCGAGGTGGTATCTGGCCCACTACGTAAAATACAGCCAGGTTGGTCTCGTGGCTGTTAAAGTTTTGAACCTGGGCCCCTTACAGAACCCATTTGAACCCGTTGTTGGTTCTGCTAATTTGGTATGTTCCTTGTAGTATTCGGCCTTTGTGAGATGCCGCTTTGTCCCAAATTAGCACCGAAAGTGCTACCAAGAGTAGCCATTTGTATCTGTTGAACGCTAGACCTCACGTTCACCACTGGCAAATTCTCCTGACTGCCACTACTTACAGGAGATAAGGTGAACTGTTGGTTATTCAGAATAATAGTCTAGGTGAATTCTTTGCCATAGCAGCTACAACACCTAATACTCTCTGTGCAACCACTTCAACAAAGCCACATGGTACAGGTGAAGGACTGTATGAGAAAGTTGATTCATGGCTTCTTAGGTGAGGCTATCAAGCTTTTAACCTAGTGACCTTCTAGTAGCTTGACTGATGTTATCCTGTGTAGGTATCTTGTTAACTGCCTGTTCTTTACAGACTGTCAATTATCAGACTTTATCACAGTGAGCCTCTCTCAAACCACAGAAAAAGTATTTCAGACTCTCAACAAAAGATACTCTGGGCATCCCCACAGAGGAAAAAGCACATACTGCACTGAAGAAAAGTACAGAAAACCCTACAGCACCCATGAAAGAACTAAAGATTTGCCTTAGTACATTATTCCTTCACTATTAATTTGTAGTCAAATTGCATATCCTAACCTATTATCCTTCTATATATGGCATGCTACCACATAAAAATATTTTAATAACTTGTGTGGAATTTAAGTGGTACATTGGTCAGACAAAAAAGAATTTGAAATTAAGAATATTAGAACACTATAGTGATGTTAGGATGGCAGCTTTGGATAATCCATTTGCTCTTCACTGCTTGGAAACGTATGAGGATATTCAGTTTCTCTTTGATAGTGTCCTTACAACACTTGTGTTAGCAAGGAGAGACAATATTCTTTTTGCTTTGTTAAAATCTGAAGTTCCTTTTATTCTTAAATTTCAAACTGCAGAAAAGGTTATGTATGGACCTGGGCTGAACTGCATTTTTCTAAGTTATATTTCTAATAGGGTCCCCTTCAAAATATCGAAGTCCCATATCAGCGAAACACACATCATCGAGATGAAGATATTGAAGCTTCACTTCTGTGAATGGTCACATCATTGAAGACGACACCCAGGAAAGGAACTACTTGGCCACCATGGAGGTATTTGCCCCTATGCTGTCCTGGTGGCCAAGTGGTTATTTTCCTGTTGAGCGTTTTTGCTGGTGTACACTTTCGTGGAAGAGAAGCTTCGATATTTTTATCTCAATGATGTGGGTTTTGCTGATATGGGACTTCGATATTCTGAAGGGGGCACTTCTAAGTACATTTAGCACTTTATTATTATCTACACTTTTATATTCATGTAATAACATAGTTTTAGACATTCCTTCACTGTTTTTTCTAAAGTTAACTGTCTTACACAAAATGATTTCTTAATATTTGAATATATGGAATGTTCTGAAAGCTTAGGATGTATAGCTTTTTTCTGTTGGTTATTGCTTATTTAATTGATTATAGATTAATTAATTTTATTGTGCATGGGCTCCAAGGTGCCAGGACTTTTTTTTTAATTGTGTTAATAAAAGCACACATTATCAGTTTTTGCTCCCTTTTATTATATTTTCTTATTAGTTTATTTCAGTGGTTGGTATTATACTTCTGCATTTTGGCTCAATGCCACAAAAAACAGTACAGATTAGTTACTGTTTTAAGTATATAACATTCTGAGTCTTGCCTGGGCTGCTTCAGGGAGACCATTTTCACTGTATTATAGACAGACACTGATTCTGACTATTTTGATGACAAAATCATAGCACATTATTTTACTACTGCAGGAGAGCATGTTCCACAAATGTGGTAAATGCTGTGTGATGAATTTATTTCTGCTCTTTCTCTTATTAATATTAATTTCCAAGATAGAATTTTCCATTTGTGTTTCCTGCCCCTTTAGGTGTCAGCACAGATTTTCAAAAATACAGGATTTGACCTTAAGCACCAGACAGAGCCCCTAAGCAGTCTGTATTGACATCATCATCAGCCCCTTTTTCACGTTTTTACAGGGGTCATGGAGTCATATCAGTTGTTGCCACTCCCCTCAACTTATTACAGCTTTCAAATTTACTTCAAGAGTCACAAGCAGTCTTCTCTCATGCAATCTGCCCATCTTTGACTGGATGTTATACCCTGCTGATGCCTTTTTCAAGTCTCTTCCATATTGACTTTGCCAAATCATCTTCTGTTTCTTGCATATATGAGTGAACCACCAACATAATGTGCTCTCCTTGACCTTCTATGTGACTGGGACTTCTTTGGCTTCAACTCTGAAACCTTCATTTCCTAATCTGTTCCACAGTGCACATCCTACTATCCATTTCAGGGACTTCATCTCCATTACCTGAAGCTTTTTAACTTCCTTTGCCATCACTGCCCATGTTTCTGTGGCATACAACAGCACTGGTTACACCACTGTTTTTATATCTTACTTTACAGCTTATTTGACATTGTTCTGTTGCGGTTTATTTATGCGAGCATTAATCATCGTCTTTTGGCTCAATGTTCATTGCAAATTATATACTGAAAAAGGGGTCTGAATGGAGAGATGATAAAATCAGCAGGAAAAGGAGAGTAGTATTGCTGGAACTGAATTCATCCTCAACTCCTGGTGAGTACCTTTACAAAAATCTCACCAAGATGAAACTGATATATAGACTGTATTTTATATAGCCTGTATCATGGACAGAAGTAGGTTAAAAAGTAAAAAAGACAGCTGGGTGCACAAGTCCCAGAATAAAAAAGTGTCCAATCCTGGTATGGTGCACTGGTGCCAGGACTGGAAAAAATAACAGTGTAGAATTCTCAACACATGGAAACATTCCTACAATGGAGTTAGGCCAGGTCCAGGGGGAGGATGGCCTCCTGTTGTACAAGGAAGTAATAGTCCATAAAAAAAACCCCACAGAAACTGACAGGCCAAAAAAAAAAAAAAAAAAAAAAACATAAATATGATAGTGTGGACTACTGAGGATAAGGAAGAAATTATGTATTGTTACTATTATGCAAGAAGCCGAAAATTGCTGGAGAGAAGATATCAAACAATTAGAAGAAGAAAAGTACTTGCACAAAAAAAAACTGTCAAAAGATTCAAATGCAAATTTGTGTTTATTAATGCAACAGATTCATGAAAACATTATATAGACCAAGAAACCTTGGGACATTTGGAAAAAGAAGTGACTGAGGAAGTGTGAAAATATAAAGAACAAAACCTAAAGATTTTTGAAAGGTGTAAAAAAGAAACATGGACATGGGAAAAAAATAAATATCTGATGTGGTACAATATTTATGCAAAGAAGAAAGCCAAACTAATCAATGCAAAAAAAAAAAAAATGCAGATCCAAAGATACTTGAGGAGAAATACAGGCAAAGGTACTCAGATATGAAAAATTTCACAATACAAAAAAAAAAGATCACAAAGGGGGTATGTAGAACAGAAGATTAGTAAAGTAGAAGTTAAACAAATAGAAGCTGAAGTTATGGAATACCTGAAAAGTGAAGGATTTAGTGTAGAAAATCTTACACAGGTTATGTCACAGCATGATGCAACAATGCATCCTCAAAGTAAGGAGAAACAGTTGGAATGGGAGATATCTGAAGAAGAACTATGGACATGGGAAAGAAAAATAGATTTAATATGGTGCAATATTTATGCAGATGAGAAAGCAAGACTAATAAATACAAAAAGCAGCATAAAAGATATTTGAAGAGAAATATAAGCAAAGGCATTCAGATATGGAAAATTTTATAATACAAAAATAAGAAAATGATGGGAAAAGTAGAAAAGAGAATTAGTGATGGAGATGTTAATGAAACAGAAAATGAATCTATGCTTTACATGTGAAGTGAAGAATTTAATGTAGAAAATCAAACTCTAGTAATGTCACAGCATGATGGAACAATAAGTCCCCAAATTAAGGAGAAACTAGAATGGGAAGAATCTGATCAGTTGCCACATGAAGATACTCTAGAGCCTTCATTAGGAATCTAGTATAAAAGTTCAGTTGGAGTTGCACAGCAAAGAAAGAAGCAGGTAATAGTGGCAACTCTGATGCAGTCAATGTTGTGGAGTGACAGGCCAGTGAGTTCCCATATGAAAGAGCAATGGATGACGCAGGATGCAGCTGAAGAGAATTTGTCACAGGAAGATTTCTGGAAATTTCTGAAGAAGCCTGCGGAAAATGGAGAATGAAGAATGTGCTCTCAGCTTAGAAGAAAAAGATCTAAGGGAAGAGTTGCTTAATTTAATAGAGATGTATAGATGTATTAAGATCGATGAAAGAAATAGATTACAGAAAGTCAAAGACCCAAAATGTTAGAAGTCTGATAAAACAAATGAACACAATAATCAAGACTATAAACTGAATTCCATGTAATATAATAGAAGTAAATGTATTACTGTGCAGCTAAATTAATTACAGATAAAGTCTGTATTACTGTGCAGCTAAATTAATTACAGATAAAGTCTTACCACAAAAATATGGGGTAGTAAGGGAAAGGAAGGGAAGAAATCAAATGCTATCATGGAAGTATCAAATAGAAAAAATATATAAAGCAATTAAGACAAAAAGTGTCACTGTTAGAAGAGTACAGAAAAGGGAACAGATCAACAACAATACTTAGAAAGACAGATGTGATAAAAGCAATGCACAGTATTAAAATAGACCAGGATCTACCGTACACTATTGCAAATAATAAACTAAAGATATCAGCACAGGCAGAAAAGCTTAGAATTTATGCAAAAAAATATAAAGGAAAAGTACAAAATAAGCAATTCATTGATGACCCAAAAAGTGTTGTAGAGAATTGGGAAACAAGGCAAAAGGATTAGAAACACCACCAAAAAAAGAAATAGACACATTTTGGAGAAATATCTATGAAGACCCTGTGGAACATAGCAAAAATGCTGAATGGATCGAAGAAGTAAAAGAAACAGCAAGACGTTCAACTGTACAGGATATGAAATAGATGAAGTAATGGCCAGAGAAATTGAAATGAAATTAAGAAAAGCTCCTAATTGGAAACCCCAGGGCCAGGTGCAGTACCCAACATCCGGATAAGAGTATTGACATCTTTACATGAGCCTTTAGCTCTGAGTAAGAACTTCTTATATGCACACCCCAAGCAGACATCAACCTGTTTAACAACAGGAAAAATGATACTCCTGCTTAAGAGTGAACCTACAAGCCATCCTAAAAACTACAGATCAATAACTTGCCTTCTGACAATGCATAAATTATACATTGGAACTGATGCTGACAGAGTTCATAGTCATTTAGAAGAAAGCTCAATCATGGCAATAGAGCAAAAGCGTAACAAAAAGTCATATGGGGCAAAGGATCATTTGTTGTTAAATAAGTCATAGTACAGAATTGTAAAAAGAGGAAGAATCTAATGGTATAGATAGATCACAAAAAAGCATTAGACAGCATCCCGCACTCATGGATAAAGGGGTGTTTACAGATGTGTAAGATACACTCTACATTTGTCAGTTACATTAGAATGACCAACAAACAGTGGCAAACTACTTTGCAGCTTAGCCATGATAAAAGACAAATTATTATCCCAGGGATAATTCAAAGGGGGATATTCCAGGGTTACTCTTTGTCACCACTGGTCTTTTGTCTTACCCTAATCCATTAAGCTGTCTACTTAACAGATTAGGTCATTTTACAATTTGGTTACCAGACAAGAACAAAGTGTAAAGACTTCTCATCTTCTTTTTGTGATTGATTTTAAACTATATATTTCATCAGACAAGGATCTGAAAGCACAACTGGAAGTGGTCAAACCTTTCTCAGATGATATAAGAATATCATTTGGTCTTGATAAATATGCAAAAGCAACATTTAAAGCAGGAAAGGTGCAGCACCAAGGAAAATATCAGCCTTGGACAGGAATATGATATAAAGGAACTTGAGCAAGAAAGAGTGTATAAATATTTGGGGATTGATTAATGATCGACAATACAACATGAACAAATGCAAACAAAACTCAGTATGGAATATTTTAAAAGACTAAAATTAATACTCAAAACTACCCTAACGTCTAGGAACAGAGTCCAAGCTATAAACCAATTTGCTCTTCCTGTACTAACTTACAGTTTAGGGATGATTGACTGACCCCAAAAGATATTGGATCAGCTGGACAGGAAAACAAGTAAAATGTTTCATGCTTATCAAATGATATATAAAAATCAGTGTGTATACCAAAATTATATATTCCTTGTTTTGAAGGAGGTATGGACCTCCTTGAAATTGATTAGATGTATAGGTGTGCAATTGTAGGACTGGATACATATATGCTGATCTTACCAGATCCAAACATAGTGAAAGTTTTGAAACATGAAGAGAACAAATTGAAGATTACTTCCCTGTTTAGTTTAGCAGAAGGATATTGATGTCAAGTGGGAAGGGAAACTAAACCAGAAGTAGACAAAAATCAGGCAGTAGTTGAATGTGCCCAAAAAAGAAAAGAAAGAACATAAGGAGAAGGATCAGCTGAGAAGATGAGAAGGCAAGAAATGCAGAAAAGGCATAAATATAGTTGCAAGTACAGAAAGCTCCTGGAACAATCTCATGTCAATCAGGATCTGACACAGAAATGGCCAAGGAGGCGTGAATTTAAACCAAAAGATGAAAAGATGAAAGGTTAATATTAGCAGCCCAGGATAGTGGACTATGTACACACTGGTTTACAAAGTTCATAGAACATGTGGGAAAAACAGACAAATGCAGATTCTGTAAAACAGAACTGGAAACAGTAGCAAGTCTTGTTGCTGGCTATGATACACTAATAGCAGAAGGTCTATATATTCAAAGGCATAATAATGTGGCAAGACTGTTGCACTGGGGATTGTGGAAACATTACAATACTGCACCATCTCTGATTTTAGCTTTGACCTATTCATTTGGACTTTCTCCTTAACCACACTTTTCATTTACTTGAAGCTGTAACCCTATTCCATTGTTTTCCCTTCTTTCTCAGTTTTCAGCTTCTTATTTCACTCATTTGCTGCTATGTGATTTGTCTTGTTTGTACTCAGTTTTATCCCATGTGCCTTCAGTTTTGCATTCTTTTCTCCTATCATTTACTGAATTTCCTGTTCAGAGTCTACCATTGACTGTATATAGTGGCTTTGTTGATCTGACCTGTCCAACCAGTTTGCTGATGTAGTCCATCCATCCATATGAACAGAGCTAGGCTGAGATCTGATCCCTCATGCACACCCCCTCCCCCTGGGAACATGTCTCTAAATAGGAACACTGTCCTTAATTGTTTTATTAGATTCTTTTACATAGTTTCTGCAACTTCAAACCATCATTGAACTGCCCAAATAAGCTTTCTTGGGACCTTGTCATATACTTACTCCATGTCTTGCAATGTCCAGTTGTACTTTTTTCTTATCTCCAGCTTCTTCTCCACTGTCTGTCTTACTGCAAATATTGGGTTGGTCATAATGCATCCTGATGTGTATATGAGCTGATTACCTAGCATCTGGCTTTCTACTAGTCTGTATATTCATACCCTATCCAGCACTTTGATGCAGTATGATAGGAGTTTTATACCTTTGTACATCCCGCAGTTGTGAATATCCCTTCTTATTGTACAGCGACACTGGAATGCTTTTTCTAAATTAATTTGGGGTACATTTCTCTCTCTCTCTTTCATTCTACTAAAATGAGTACCCTCAGAAGCCATTTCTCCCTAAGCATACCCAACATCCTAATCATATCTGCTGTTACTTCATCTGATCCAGCCACATTTCCTGGCTTTGTTTTCCTTAGTGCATCTCATATTTCTTCTAGGGTCAGTTCTCCTTCTTCTTTTGTTACAGCTGTGTATGTGGCAGTGCAGATTATGTGGAGATTTTGACTCTGTTTGATTTTGTCCCTGTGCCTGCTAACCATCCAGCCTTCCATGAGATGGATGTGAGCCCCTTTGTTCCCTAGTGGTGGGGATCTACCCAAATCCACTATGGCAAGAGTCAGCTGAGAAGCTGTCATTTAGGCATCCATGGGGGTAGTTTGTGTCCTCACCGGCATCCTGGCAATTAGAAAATGTTTGTTTAGTACCCTAACTCTTCTTCTGGGTGGGGGAATGTGTGACCCACATTACTTTGAGGGCCACAGCATCTTCCCATTCACAACTGAATGCTCTCATGCACTTGTTTAATAATGCTATCACCAGTCAGTGGTCACACCAGTGACCTTCTTTGTCCCCTCTCCTCGGGATGAGTATGTCCATCTTCCTTACTAGCTCCGTCAAGCACTAACACTTCTGTGGAATTTTTTTTTTAGTTAGAAGCACCTTGAAGAACTCCATCCATCTACCCTTGATGCCCTTTGGAGTGGTGAATAGATTGTTGCTGGTGTCACTTATGAATGCTGTCTCCCTACTATCTTTTCTGTCTTTCTGTCATTGCCTTGCAAACTGATAGAACTTAATTGTGGTATCCACTGAGTCTCTTTCGAGAAGAAGGTTGAGCTCCTGTGTTGCCTTGTTCTTCGTCATTACAACTTCTCTGTTAACCTCTTAATTAGCATCTTGTATTCCTTCTTAGCCTTGTCCATTTTTTGTATCTCTCACCTCTTTCTACACTTTTTCTTTTTTCTTTATGTACATGTGGCTTGACCACAGATCTGTGGTATCATCTTTACACATGTTTCAGAGCTGTAACTCATTTAGTACCCAGTACTGCTCCATGATCCGGTACCCCATGCAAGACAGAGGTGGGTACAATACATTGCAACACTGGTTATGTGGCACAACTATAATTCATAATAAAAACAGCACAGAATAAAACTAATGCATATGTTACCAATGCACTAAGGCAATGCAGTATAGTACCTTAATTGGCCCTGCTCTGCATTAGTTATTACCTTACCAATGCAGGCTAGATGGGTGGGAAGTGCAGAGTCATCATCACTTGTACTGGTAGAATGAGGCACAGGAACATGTTGCAACAATGCTGTCATAGGTCTAAGGGATGTGGGAAGTGGATGCTGTATCCACTCAAGCAGATGGAAGATTGGAGGAGTCAGTGATTATATCCCCAAGTGTTGGGGTGGAGCTTCATGTCATGAACATTGGCCAGGTGAGTCACATAGACCTGCAGTGCTAGGACTGGATGCATTATGCATATGGAATGATGTAGCACTTTGCAAATATGTAGAAGAACATAATGTGCCTACTCATTTGGGAAGCCAATATGTGGATGGTGTCCTTGACCCAGAGGATGGTCATGCTCGGTATGCACTTTGATGGCTAAAAGGAAAGAGGATGATATGGAATTGAAGGAACAAGACCAGGTGACCCAATGAGGCATTCCAGCAGTGGAACAGATGAGAGTAATTGACCATGACCATGAGACTGGCCATGACCATGGGTGACAGTGCCACAGTCTCTGGATCGGTGTGTGCCATCTCTGTAAGCATGTCCTGTGATCACCCACCATGTTTCCTGACCCTTGCATGGCTACTGCCAGTATGGCCTGCAGAGGTGCAATGGAAGGCATTTGCTATAAACCTCATGAATACACCAGTGGATACTATGTGAGCTTCTAATGAGCATGTTTGTTCTGGGTCCCTATATGCTATGTCACTCTGCCTGTGCTGCAGGTCATCTTGCAGTCCATGCCACAGCTGTAAGTTTTCATGCAGACCATGTAGCATCCTTACCATCTCTATAATGATGTATATAATGTCTGTTTCTGCCTGGAACACAGACTGGTACATCTGATGATTGCTGCCAAGTGTGGTACTCTGGTCAAGGAAAAACCTGAATTCATGGCATTGATGGACCCCAGCATACCTCTCCTCTATAGTAGATGCACTCACATCAGAAGCAGTATGATTGACAGATGCTACCCATGAGAGTGGCTCCTATGTAGGGCGGGTGGGGAGTACACTGACAGGCAACAGATAATATAAAATAGGTGATACCAGAGGTTCAGCCTGCCCCTTCGCCATCACTTCATATGTAGGGTACATGTACATGCCCTCCAATGTTAGCATTACTGAAAGAGGCACGTGTCATCTGACTGTGCCTTGTGCATATTATATTGCCATCGTCAGTAGCACAAGTGTTCTGCTGACCTCAGGCATGTGCAGTCCTGTTGTGCTTAAGCCTCCACTAGTGAAACTTGAGACAACATAAAAATGACATGGTGTCACTCCTCCCAACTAGTGGCACATAAACTAGTCCTGGAAATGTCAATAGAATATGAACTCAAACTTAACTTGTGGTGTTACAAACCTGATGTACCTCACAGCAATTTACTTTGAAAGACAGAGTTTCAGAAGGCAGCAATGCAAACTGTCTCTTCACTCTTCATGAAGCTGATAATTAAAGCAGTGAATGTATCAGCAACAGCAATTGGGACAGGCATCACCATAAATAGGCAGGCTTGACTGAGGTTGGCTGATTTTGTGGAAAACTTTAGAGCATCATTCCCTAGTGCCCCATTTGAAGGGCCTTCTCATTTTAGACCCAAGGTGAAGGAGAATTAGCTCAAGTGAAATGAGATGGGAAATGCCTTGAGTTGTTGTGGTGAAGTTTGTCTGCCATGCCACAACCTTTTTCAGGAACCATTAGGGTACGAGGAATGTATATTTCTGCAAGTCCCAACAGCAGTCCTATGAGCAATGCTCTGATAGAAATTGTCATGGCCATGGGGGTTTCTACAATAGACAGTGTCCTAGACGTGGGTGGATGTGGACTGCAGAATCAGGGGTTTCATGGCCTTTCCTTCTGGGAATCACCAATAGCACCTTTGAGAACTTAGCTGACAGCCCTTTTCTGGAGGCAGTTGCATGCTGACAGTCCATACATGCAGAGAAGTATAGCTGCCCATCACCCAAGACAGATGTGTGAAGGATATAATTTTCAGAAGCTAAGCCACACCCTTTTCAAGTGGATCCCAGCCATCCTTTCTTTTCTTCTCAAATGTTCCAGGCTATCAAAAGGAGGCAATCAAAAAAGAAGTAGTCAGCCTCCAAGCAAAAAGTGCCATCTAAGAGGTCACACCAAACCAGAAGGAGTCCAGGATTTATTTCAGGTTCATTTTAGTCCTTGAAGAGAGCAAGGAATTCAGGATGATTCTAGATCTGCATTATCTAAATAAATGTGTAAGGAAAATAAGTTCTGCATGAGCATGGTGCAGCCAATCCTTTCTTATCTATAGGAAGGAGAATGGATGTCCTGAATATATTTTCAGAATGCCAGTTTTCACATCAGAGTAGCCAAGGTAGCCAAGGTTCTCAGAGAGTTCATGCACTTCCAGGTGGGAGTCATTCCATACCAGTTCAGGACCCTACCTTTCAGTCTCATCACAGCCCCTTGGTGTTCACTAGGTACAGTGCAGTGATTGCAGACACCAGAGACTGCTAGGAATCAGGATATTCCTAGGTCTGAAAGACTGGCTCTTCAACTCCACCATAACAGTCATTACATGCAAGGGCTACTTACTTCAGCTTTTCTGTTCTTGGGAATGTCAGTGAACATTGCAAAGTCCTAGTTGGAGCCATTGCAAGTTCTTTTATTTATAGACCACCACCTGGACACTATCCAGAAGTTGAGTAAATTCCCATCAGACAAGAAACGTCATTAAAATCTGTCATAGGTCTTCTTTTCCACTACCCTTCAGTTTCAGCAGACATTATTCTCAAATTATTAGAGCTCATAGCAGCTACAATTCACTTGGTGTAATTTACAAGGTTCCATGTGAGAATTCTGTAGAGAACTGTTCACATTCACTGGTCTCAAGTGGAAGAAATCATAGAACAAACTATTCAATTATCCAAGGCCTGTTGAAAATATCTACAGTGGTAATTGCATCTGGCAATTCTGATCAAAGTGTGTCGTTTTAACTCTCTCCTATTCTCAATCATATTTACCACAGACTCATCTAGCCTGGGTTGGGGGCATTGTCTAGGGCAGATGGTTCAAGGAACATAGACTCAACAAGAGGCCTTACTGGACATTAATATACTAAATATGGTGGCAATAAGTCAGTAATGTGATACATCAACAAATAAGGGGGAATCAGGTCCTACCCCCACCTTTGGGAGACCACAAGGGCCTGAAAATGGACAATGGGCTCATAACACTTTCAAATAAAAATGCGCATCTCCAGATGAGCCAGCTTTCTAGGGACAGGCTCAGCAGGTGTTTCCTAATGCCAGATGAATTGTCCCTCAGTCTAGCAACAGTGCAAATATTTCGTCAATGGGCAAAGCCTTGCTGAAATCTGTTTGCCTCCCTAACCAAAACAAAGTGCTACAACATTTTCTTCTTCTTCATCCCTCCTCAGGGACAATCTTCCTGGGATGCTGTAGTCCATCATTGGCATGCGGGACTACTTTACATCTTCCCTTTCGCCCCCTAATAATGAGCTTTTTTTACATAAAGCTAAACTGTGTGGAGCAATAGTAATTCTCATTACATGTTTTTGCCTTGACAAGTATGGTTTGTCTTCTTTGGCCTCACCTGAAAAATAAGTCTTTACTTCTAGAACCACAGTTGGGTTTCATATCCTACCCAGCCAACAAGCTTCACCCAATTCTGCAGTCCCTCAAACTAACCACATGGTTTCTCTAGTTCCCTTGATGGTCTGGGGTTCTGGTTGCTCTTTTAGGATAATTAAAGTCCTTACTGCAGCACAGAACCCTCTGGTAGAGAAATATAGAAGGGTAAATGGACTACATTTTCTCTGTGGGATATTCAACAGGAAATAGATCCATTCACAGCTCCTATCCATACTATTCTTCAGTTTTTGATCAACATTTGATAAATGTTGAAGCTTCTCAGATGTTAGAGTACACTTAGCAGCCATTTAACTTTTT
Organism: Protopterus annectens; assembly: GCF_019279795.1. Taxonomy (NCBI): domain Eukaryota; kingdom Metazoa; phylum Chordata; order Ceratodontiformes; family Protopteridae; genus Protopterus; species Protopterus annectens. The sequence goes on from NC_056732.1 coordinate 844,949,524, forward strand.
ATAAAGGTTTCAGTTCACTTCTGTTGCAGTCCAAAAGGTTTATAAAGCCTTTCTAGGGGGTACCTTTTTGCTGAGACCTTCTGTCCGTTCTTTCATGGGATCTCAGATTAACTTTAGAGAACCTCACATGATCTCCCTTCAAACTTTCTTGTAAAAACATTGTTCTAGTAATAATAATATCATCAAGGAAGGTATCAGAACTTCATGTCCTCACAGGCCATACTCCGTATATAATATTTCATAGAAACTGAGTATCTTTAAAAACAAATCCAGCCTTCATGCCTAAGGTAGCTTCAGATGCCAGCCAGCTAATCAGTCAATTAATCTGCCAGTTTTCTTTTCTGAATAGTCTAACAGAGGTGATACAACTTACATTTCCTTGATGCTCACAGACAAGTAAAATTCATTGATGCATTCGCCATCCATTCCCGGACCATGTTCCCTCTTATTTTTGACAGCTCTCCGGTCACAAAACTACTAACCACTCAAATATGCAATTTCAAACACTTCTACCTGTTCCTTTTCTCTCCCTACGTATACATTCCCCCCTGTTAAATCTCTCTTTCTCTCACACTTAAAATTTCTCTTGTTATCTTTTATTAACATGGTTGTCCTTTTCTATCAAGTATGCCCGTAATGTTTGCTCAGATTAAGTGACCAAGTGTACTATTGGTCATCATTACTCATAATACTCAAACCACTTGATGTTGTACAATTGAACTCTTGTAACTGTAATTCAATATTTGTCTCATCTGTAAGTCACCTTTTTGTATTACAGCTGAACATTTACTGTCTATTTATGTTGTAAAACTGTCATTTGTCCACAGGACTTGGGTTGCACAGGAAAAGGGTCTTTGAACTAGTGTATTTATCTGGTTAACGAATGTAAAATAAATAGAACCAAGAACAATAGAAAGCTCTTTGTTTCCTTTGCCTCTAAAAGACTGGACCAAAAAATCTCTAAAGTCATGTTGTGCATGTGGTTGATAGACAGGATTACTTATTTCTGTGTTTCTACTAATAAGACAATTCCAGACAAACCTAGACTCATTTAATTAGATGTATGGCTAGATCACTAGCATTCTTCAGAAATTCAGCAGCAGATAATATTTGTGTTGCTGCAATGTGGGCTTCACTGCATAATTTTACATGACACTATAAGCTGGATGTGATCTCAGGGTCTAGGTCTTCCTTCAGGGCTCCCATTCTCCATAGTGGTTTGTCATGATACCACCCAAGATGTGTAGCTGGGAATTCTAGCAGTCAATTTCAAGTGTACACACTAGATCATGTAAGATACGAATGTTATGTACTCACTATGATATTAAATGTTCATGATCCATGTCCTTCCATTTCATCAAACTCTCAGTCACTCCTTCCTTCCACCTTCTAGTTGACACCTACAATCTCTGTACCAGTCTTGTTGACTTCTCTCAAGACCTTTAGGATGATAGCCTATCAGGTTTCCCTTAGATAGAGTTTTTGTGAAGGTTATTGATTGATTGATTTAGGTGTTATTCTGGCAGACTCAGTGGGGGAGATAGGGAAGTAATGGGCATTATGGGGGTTGGGGAAGAACTTGAGAAAGCTTATGATGCTGAATTGATACTGCCTGCAGTGACAAGTCCTGCAGTTTGAAGTGGGCGGCCTTGGCTCATTAAAATCTAGCATAATAGCAAACACATAACTTTCATTTACACTCAGAAGGTCTTATGGCATGTAACATCAACATGAGGATTATGGAATATGTTTAGGTAGTGTTATATTTTGCTATGGTCAGATATGTTGCATTAATGTATCTACTGCTAGTACTATGTGGATTTGTAGATGAAGTGATGGATGCACTTTATGAAACAGATTAATTTAAAAGGATAATCCAATGCTTTTTCAGCTACTTGATTAAGGTGATTATTAGTGAATATTGCCAGTCTGTATGTGGACTATAATTTATAGAGAAGATATGTTTATTGCAGAGATGGTCAGCTATTTTTCTGAGGAGATGTAACTTAGATATTGTTTATGGAGGCTCCTCTGCATTATATTAAGACGAGAAGATCTCTGGCTGCCTTGGGAAGAGGAAGACAGTTGGAAGTTGTATGTATTATTCTTGTGATATATGATATATGGATGTGAAAGATGAACCTAAAGGACTGTTTATACTGGTCATGCTAAATTTGCTTCATATGTCAAACTAAACAAGGAAGGTGTATTAAGCAAGATGTTTATTATGTGATCTTGGTGGTCTTCCAGAAATACTTTATGGGAAAATAATATCAGGTGTACCATGCCCCCATTGTTCTTGCTGATGTGCAGATTTGTTTAAATGCCAGACAGAAGAATGGCCATATGATAGACTGGAATGATGAATAATGTTAAAAGATTACAGAGATCTATATGTGTGCCATACAAGCTATTGTTCTGTATGGATGTTTTGCTTGACACAATTTCTTTGGCTGGGGTGCATTTGGGGTAGTTAATGACTTAGAAACACACTACAAGGGACATCTGACTTGAGTGGTATAAAGTAGGCCACCACCAGGTTCATAAGTAATTACTAGTCTAACAATCCCAGGGGGCATTTATAAACCTAGATATGTTTTCCAAATGTATTTGGCAAGTTTTGGTATCCTAGTGTTATTTTAAGGGGTATATGTAATCTTGGGTATAGGTGATAACAATTGTATAGGCTACCCTTGTCTACTAGAGACATAGGTGCCAGATTTGGGGTACATTTTTGATTCCTCAGCCACTGGTCCAAGTTACACTTTAATTGGATGAAGGAATAACTCTGCTTTATATGGAAGGGAAGCCTGTTCCAGAGAAGGGGTGGTCTCTGTGATACATACTTGTCACTTCAACATTGGTTCATTGGTTCATAGGTTGGTACTAGGCTATCAGCCCTAGGGCCTATACAAGCCTAGCCATAACAATTCCCTGGCTATTTCTTCCCACACTATTTACTTCCTAGACCCCTGTCTAGCAGGGAAACTGACTTGATCCCCGGGGTGAATTTCCTTTCTCCCATCCATGTCTTATTTATTATTGCAGACAAGGGTTAGGTACCTAAATCAGGTAATTCTGATGCTAGTTATTTTGCAGACTTGCAACAGGTCCATCAGAGCTGGATCAGAGGATGCTTTGTAGGCCAGGCATAGATTGCCTCTCAGAATATAGGAGACCAAACTGTGGGAGAGGGCTTTGAGGTGGTCTATGTAGGATATGTTGTGTAGTCTATGTATTCTTTTTGTGAGGAACCTCTGTGGATGCTCAAGTTGTTGCATATATCTGGTTAGGTACATACTGAAGAGGGCATTATATTCAATAATTGGTCTAATAAAGACTGTGTACAGCTGAACAATGACTCCCTTAGACCTGAATGCCATATACCTGCTTGTAAGTTGCACAATATAGAATGATTTTCTTACTACATGAGGCGCAAAGGCCAGGTTACTGTCTACATGTGTTCTGAAATCTCTGACTACTGCATCTGCTCTTAGGGATGTATTATCAATGTGGTAGTTTGCAAGAATAGCTATCTTCCCAAGCAATACTGTTATGCATTTCTTGGCATTAAGTTGAGACTGTGGTTCTAGCACCATGCATTAGACTGTGCCAGGCCCCCTTAGAGGGTATTTGCTTCATGGGGGATTGTATGACTACAGTCATCCAGAGGTTCTTGATGTTGGCCTTGACTTTAGAGAAGTAGATGCCAAAAAGGAGTGGCTCCAACATCAAGCCTTGAGGGAATCTTCTAGTGACTGGTCTCTTTGTGGAGGTAGACTCACCTATTCTGAGTTATTGGGTGTTATCTGTGAGCCATCTAGTCAGCAGGTGACATTAGGGTTTATACCTAATTTTGTGAATTTGTCTACAATGTCAGAGTGTGGTATCAAATGCTTTGATCAGGTCAAAGTATGCAGTATGCACTGTTTTGCCCTTATCCATTACGTTAGTGACCCCCCGAAAGAAGTGCACCAGGGCTGAGTAGGCATGATCTGCCCTTCACAAAATCAAACTGGGTTGGCTGAAGGTTTCATATGTCATTCTTTACGATTTCTATGATAATTATTTCCACGGCCTTGCATATGAGATTAGTCAGATTTAGGAGTCTCTGGTTACATTGACTATAAATGGCCCACCCCTGTGTAGAGGGATGACAGTTGCAATCCTCCATTCACTTGGCTCAAAAGCTGTCTCAAAACTGTGGTTAAATAGTGATTCTAGTGGTCCCTATAGGTCATATTTCATGCTATTAAGGAGACATCCTGAGTTATTTTCAGGACTCACTGATGCAGTGTTCTTGGCCTTGGAGAATGCATTGAGGACCTGTTTCCTAGTGATAGTTGGTGGGGCAGTTATGGTTGAGGGTATATCCTGAGAAGTGTCTGATGCTGTGAGGGGGTAAATTGCAGCTAAATTTGTCTGTCAGTAGAGTTGCTATATCTTGGCTCAGTACAGGTAGTTCCATTTACTATTCGTTTGTTACATTGTTGTTAATTGTCTTTGAGATTGTGGACATAGTTGAAAAATGCCTTGTGATTGTCCTTGGCCTAGGAAGTTATTTTTTACCTCATACTTGACTTTGGTAGACATGATTAGCCCCATAAGTTGCTTGTTTAGACTGACAATGGAGTTTTTACTTTGTTGGGTATTGCACTTCCCAAGTTTTGCCATGAGTTTCATACTTTGTTATATAAACCATTGATGCTGAGATTCAACTAGGGTGCCTTGTTTTTTTTGAGTTTGTCCTTTGCTTATTCCAGATAATTATAACCGTCTCTATGCGGCCTTTAACATGACTGTACAGGATTTCCGTGAACAATTTCTTTTAGGCAGCAGTGTTCTTGGGTTCTTTTTTTGAGGGAGGGTTGAAATTTTGTCAGGGCAACAATAGCAGGAAGTTGGATATGACACAATATGGGGGTGAGATTGGCTACATTGAGACTTTGGGAAGGGTTAGAACAATAAGACAAAATTATAGGACATGCATTGGTGTATCTTTCAGCCTTACATTGCCTTGATGCAATACGCTGGCTATGAATGCCTATATGGTGGCAGAGAGATTATAAGGAAGTGGAAGAGAAGCACTGTAGTAATGGTTGAGATGTAAAAGAACAGAAGCTCAAAATTCTGTTGATTTGGGAGGCAACAAGAGTGTTGTTGGAAAGACAGCAAACGTAAGTGGAAAGAAGATGCTAGAAGGATGGATCATTTTATTACTGGCTGATTTTAATTAGATGCAGGCAGCTCATTTATTATGTGTTTAAGATTGTTTAATTACAAAGAGGTTAAATTTTACAATCTATTATGAGACTATTTTCAAGTTTACTGTAAAATTTAATAGAAAACACCCTGAGGCTAGAATGATACTTTTATGGAAACTGTGAACTATAAATGCACCATAGGAGGAAGACTTGCATTTAAATCAGTATTATTGTTTTTAAAGATGTGAGGAATATAGTTATTCACATAAAGATGATGATATTATGTTTGGAACTGTGGAAATGGGACAGATTCCACCATGACATTTGTGTACATGTTTACTGTTGATAGTTAATAGAGCAGTACAAAAAAAAAGATTAAAAAAGCCTCTTGAAGTAACAAGGCATACTATAGCATTCACACCAGAAGTATTTATACATATATATTTTTATCATATAAATCATTTCATTAAATAAATCAAATAAATGTTCATTTGAAAGGTCTAGGCATAATAACCTTCATAGAATGTCATTGCACAGCATCAATTAACTTATACAAGTACTAAGTCAACATTCCATGGGAAAGACAGCGTAATAGAAAGTTGTTAGAAATCTTGACACCTATCATTACCCTTGAGAATCTTTTACACAGTGTTTCCATTTGTTGTTTGCTACAATCTTTTCTTTGTTTCAGCTTTTTTTATTCTGTAACATGCAGGATGTCATCCCTGTACTAGGTCAGTAAATGATGCCACTGCAAACCAAAATACATGCAGTTATGGGTTAGGAATAATGTTTTTTTAGATGTACCCTGGAGATTGGAGAACTTGAATCCAAAAGTGAGCCATTTTTTTGCATTCCTTCCATTTCTTCCTAATAACAACACCATATCACACAAGAGGATTATTTTTATTTTTTTCTTTCCATTTTTACAGTGCTCACTTGTTAAAGGACAGAATGATGCAAAAGTAAACATTTTTTGTCATCATCGGATACCATTTTATTTATGTTGTTGATTTTCTATTTGAGATGGAAGTTACCCTAGGTCTTCCAGAGGAGATTGCTCTTCAATGAAGGTATTAACCGAATGCCAAAATTGATTTTTATGTAATTTCATAAACCTCTGAAGTCTTGTTAGCTTATCTGTAAGGAACTAATGCAGAGCATATATGAAATCATCAGAAGAAGAGGACATTTCTGTGCAAAATATGCACCCGTTGTACATGGTTCAAGTTTTAACTGTGCAAACGTGCTTTAAGATTCAGTCCAGCTGTAGTCAATTTCATGCTGTTTCAGCCAAACTACCTAAAATGAGCTTTTAAATCCTGCTAAAATAAAAATGTAGTGTATAATACTATGTATTGTCCTTTTGTCTTGATGGGTATTTTTCTTAGAGTTTAGCAAATTCCTGGGCATATGCAGCAGCAAACTTTGTTCCTTCAATGTAGTTATACCTATAAAACAAAATAGAGAGAAGTCAACCTTTGCTTATTCAACATAATTGTTCATTTAGTGTTTATTTAGAAAATATTATCAGCATAATTTTGCAATGTGTATTGAATACAGGCTAACACTCGGAGGTTTGTCAATACTCGCTATCCTACAGACTGCTAAGAGGTGACCTGTGTCTGGCATACAAGACATCCTCTGACCTATTGCTGATGGATTTGCTGTGCATCAGCAAGTCAAATGGCATCAGAAATACTTGGTCTAGGGATTTAAACCTCTTCTGCAACATCAACACAATGGTTTGGAGGGGCAGGTATATCTTGCAGAGGATAATGCTGCTGTGGAACAGACTCCTCATCTACATAAAACAAAATTAATTCCTGTCCATATTCAAAAGAAATGTATATCTATGTATGGGAAACAGAAACTTTACCCCAGGCCTGTTCGTGTACTACCACTGGACAAAGGCAGATCCTGCATATTTTATCTCATGCATGAGGGGACCCGTCAAATTATTTGTGGTATGATCCCAGTTATTCTTGTTAGGGGTAATTTATAATTATTGAGCATGGGATGGGTAAAGCCAATCTATAACCAAATGGGATAGGTTATTTCAAGCACAAAAAGAGAAACTGGCTAGGCTTAAAATAGCCTGCAAGAGCCGCAAGCCTAGAACGTACCTCTGAACATGTGAGCACATTTCAAATTCTTTGCGGTGTCCTGCAAGTACAATTGTCTTTTGTTTTTATCTTTGATAGTTTTATTTTAGTGTTAGCTTATTCAGCATTAGAAAACAGCATTAACTGTTGGACTGATGGTATGTATTGTAGTCTGTCACAAGGAAAGCTGAACTACTATGCTTGTTGTGGTAATACTTCACTTAATTGTAATGTGAAATTCCAGTACAGCTGCCCTGTGAATGTATGCACCTTAAATAAATATGTAGCTGTGCAGTACAGATCAAGTCAACTGCATATATCCCAAAATTTAAAATATGATGGGAAATAGCAAATATCCATGCACACTGCTAGACTATCAGCAATTTTCATTCTCTGTAAATGAACTCTCCACCAGTGTCAGACACACTGCTACGGTATACTGCTCACACTGTACTGCTTACATCTTCTCCATACATTTGCATCCTCAGTATCAATATCCTATTGATCTCCACTCCCAGAATCCCCATGTGCATGTTACTTGGTCCCAGAGCTAGGTATTAAACCAAACATTGTGCTCAGGTCTCTCTGGAAAGGATAGGTCCTACCTAGTTATGAAGATAATAATAGAAATATTACTGTTGATATCAGCACTGGTTTCTGCTGAGTCACCCCAGGTAACTATGTCATCAATAGAACACTACTAAAAGTTGATTCACTAGTTAGGGATAAGGGAACTCATGTAGATAGTAACCTAACCTTTGATCAACATGTGTCCAAGGTAGAAAGAAAATCCTTCTATGTTGGTCAACTTACAAAAAAAGGCATGGCATCTAGGTCCAGACAGGTCATCATACCACTGTACTCAGCCCTCATCAGACCCATCATAGAGTATAATGCTTCCTTTGCAATGTAGCTGACAGACACATACAGCAACCAGAACATCCACAAAGGTTCCTTACAAAAAGGATACGAGGAGTGAACTCAATGTCCTACACTGATCAAAGTCATGTCTCTTTATTCGGTACCATACAGATTTCTGAGAGGTGATCTTTGCCTGGCATAGAAGTTATCCTTGGACTTTGTTTTGATGAACATTTTGCACATCCAGAAAACAAACAGGATCAGAACTACTAGATTAAAAGACCTAAATTTGCTTGTGACTTAAATAGGACATTTTGGAGAGACAGATATGTTTCTCAGAGAATTCTCATTCTCTGGAACAGGCTTCACATCCATTCACTACTCCTATTTGAGAGCAACTTGGACCAATGGCTGGGTAATTGGAAATTCACCCCTGGCCTAACTCATATATCTCTGATAGATAGAGGCAGTCAGTAAATCACTACCTTTATAAATCAAATTTGTGGGACACATTTGGGTTTCATGGCTAGGCTCTAGTGGTTGTTAGCCTAGTATACACCTATGAACCTCCGAAATGACTATTAATAGGTTTATGACACCATGAACTATTTTTCCATAGCAAATTCATATTTCACATGTTTACAATACTTTCTATACATTTCAGAGGAGTATGTATAATTTTTTTAAGAATCATCATTTTCTTCTCATATATTTCAGATGTTTACCATACTCTGCTTTTCAACAACTCAGATGTTTACCCATACACACATTTTTGGAGAAATGTCATTCTCAGTTACCATACTCAATGTACACTTCAGAATATGTATTAATGGATGTTTTTTTGTAATACTAACATTTTCTAATCTCTTTTATTTATGAAATGCTGTTTTGTTTCATTTTAACTCAGTGTACATTTATATAAAATATTGTGTAATGGTTCTTCAGCTGTTTGCAAATATATATATATATATATATATATATATATATATATATATAAATATATATATATAAATATATATATATAAATATATATATATATATATATATATATGTATATATAAATATATATATATATATATATATATATATATATATATATATATATATATATATATATGTTTTTTACATTTATTTTCCTCTTTTCCAGTCCCCCTTTGAAAATGGGCTCTGCTTAGTGAGGCTAACCTGGTCAACAAAATGTAAATTATCATCATCATCATCATTAATCATCATCATCATCATCATCAATCCCCTTTTTCTCAGTTTCTACATGGGGTCCGAGTGTCATGTCAACTGTTGCCAACTCTCTTGATTCAGAGACTCTCGCAGGTCTTCTCTCACACAATCCAACCATCTCTTTGCTGGACTACCTTATTTCTTCTTGCTTTCTTCCTGTCCGTCACAAATCTTTTTCCCCAGATTGTCTTCTGGTTTTTAACACGTGTCCAAAGCATCGATAATCTGTTCTCTTTAACCTTCTCTGCAAGTGGATCTACTTTGGCTTCTGCCATGATGTCCTCATTTCTGCATCAGTCTCGCAGTGTGCATCCTACCACCCATCTCAGGCACTTCATGTCCATCACCTTTAGCTTCGTCAACTGCTCTGCCTTTAATTTTTCTGGGACTTCAGACCACTGCATGACTGGCCAAATCAGTATTCTTGAGCCCTTGTTATATATTTCTCCAAGTCTAGGAATGCCCAGTTGGACTCTTCATCTCTAGCTTATTTCAGCTATCCATCTACTTGCAAACATTGGGTCAGATGTACTGCATCCTGACCTGAATTTGAATTGCTCATCTCCCATCTTACTTTCTACTACTTTACGTATTTGTTTATCAGTCATCCTCAACAGAACTTTCATGTGATTTGACAGGAGTTAGATACCTCTGTACTGCTCACAGTTGTGGATGTCCCTTTTGTTATTGTACACTGTCATGAGTATGCTTATTCTCCAGTCATCCGGGATATGCCTTTCTCTCCATACTGCTATGAGTACCATCAGGAGCCATTACTTCCCTATGTCACCCAATATCTATCTTGATCATATCTGCTGGGACCTATCTGAACCTGCTGCTTCACTTACTTCTTTTTTCTTAGTGCTGTTCTTACTTCTCCTAGGGTGGGCTTCTTCTCCTCTTTCATTGTTTGCCATGTCTTGTGCAGTACAGTTTCTGTGGGTGTTTCTTCATTCAGAAGATGCTGAAAGTGCTCCTTCCATTTGCCTTTGATTTCCTGTGCACTAGTGAGCAGATTGTTACTGGCATCCCCTACGAAGGGTGTCTGACTATCTTCTTTATCTTTCAGTCTTTGCCTTGTAAATAAAATAAACTTAAGCATTTGTTTCATTCTTGCTGCATGGGTTCATAGATTCATAAGAGAAGACTAGGCTAACTGCTCTGATGGGCCCTTATGAGTCTAGCTAATAAACTAGGATCAGATTCAAGCCCTGTACCTTGTGATTATGAGGTGAAGACCTTAAAGGAGAACTGCACCCACAGACTGAAAAAAACATGTTTGTTTTATCAAGTCTTGATGTTTCCTGCATTTTAACACTACTTTTGAACTCTATATACTTTTTATATTTTTAAATAAAATTCCAGAGTATGCCCACATGGGGTCTGGCATCTTGATTTTTTTAGTCGACCTCCAGGTATCCCATAATGCAGTGTTTAGCTTTAAAATGTTACATCATAGCTCCTAAGCTCCTGTCAATGCATTGACTTTACATGTATTTTCACGGGAGCGCTACAGAATCCTGAAAGCCCAGAATCCTGAAGACCAAAATCCTGAGACCTTCTTCTTCTTCTTTTGGCTTTTCCCGGTTAGGGGTCGCCACAGCGGATCATCTGTCCGCTCATGATTGGCAGTGGAGTTTTACAGTGTCAAGTTGCCAGCCCGGCGCCCAACCTTCCACAGAAGGCACATACACACGCACACTCACACCTAGGGCCAATTTAGAGTGTCCAATTACCTACTGTATATCTTTGGGATGTGGGAGGAAACCGGAGCACCCACAGGAAACCCACGCGACCTCATGGAGGACATGCAGACTCTGCACAGAAGGCACCCCAGCTGAGAATCGAACCGGAGAACCTCTTGCTTTGAGCGGCAATGCTAACCACTGTACCACTGTGGCCGCCCACCAAAATCCTGAGACCAAAATCCTGAAAGTTCAAAATCCTGAAAACTCAAAATACTGAAAATTCAAAATGTTGAAAACACACAGGATACCAACACTTACTATATTCCAGTACAAGTCCATACAGAAACATATTACCCTTCAACTATATGCAGGGGGGCAAGCCCCCCTGCACCCCCCACACCTCCTGCTACTTAAATATATCAATTTCGAGATTGCACTTCACTACACTAAGTGCAATCTTGGAGATGATATATTTAAGTAGCAGTGGGTGAGGGGTGCAGCCCCACATGGGGGGTGGAGGGGGCTTGCCCCCTGCTTATACTTGTAGAACAGTAATATAGTTTGTGTTTTATGTCTTTCTGTATTTACTTGTGCTGGAATATAGTAAGTGTTGGTATCCTGTGTGTTATCAGTATTTTGAGTTTTCAGGATTTTGAACTTTCAGGATTTTGGTCTCAGGATTTTGGTCTTCAGGATTTTGGGCATTCAGGATTCTGTAGCGCTCCCATTTTCACATATACCCTGCTTTCTTTTAGTCAGTCAGGTATAATTACCATTTCTTGCTTTTCAATGACTACTTAAAAGACAAAGATTACAGCAGCAAACAGCTCAAATTTGCCACTTTGACAGAAAGGAAGGTGAGGTGTTTAGGGGGAGGGGAGAGATGAGTTTAAGGACTACAACTTAGGCATAAAAAAGGAATGAAAACTGGCCACTTTAGAAAGAAAAAGAAGTAACAGGCACTGAGAATACTGTTCTGTATGATTATCCCTGTTTGTCTTTTAAGGCTTTGCATAGGAGACTAGTGAGACTTATGGGTCTCTAATTTCTAGGGTCTGTAGATGGCCTGCCTTTGTGCAGAGGGATGACTGTAGCTGTTTTCCATTCACGAGGAAAGAAGCCTTTTTGGAGACTACAGTTAAATAGTGATTCCAGGGGGTCTGATAGGTCATTTTTCAAGCTATTTAGAAGATATCCTGGGATATAGTCTGGCCTCATTAATGCAGTGTTCTTGGCTTTAGAGAGAACATTCAGGATCTATTCCCTAGTGATAGCAGGAAGGGTTATATTTGATGGTAGTTCCTGAAGAAAGGTTGATCTGGCTCAGTATAGGTGGCTGCATTAACAATGAACTCTGCACACAACTGTGTATTGCCTTTGAGGCTGTGGACATAACTAAAAATGCCTTTTTGTTATCCTTAGCCTAGGAAGCCAAATTTACCTCAAATTTGGTTTTGGTAATCTGTTTTTTTGGTATATTTTTCCTCTGAATCATTTGTTTAATTTGATAAGAGTGCTTTTATCCAACTGGGTGCAACACCCAATTTTTGCCACAATTTTCCTCAGTCTATTGATATTGTGATTCCATCAGGGTGGCTTATTTTTGAGTTAGTTCTGTACTTATCCCTCTATGCAGGTAATATCACGCTTGTATAGGATTTCTGTGAACAGATCTGTGTTGGCAGCAGTGTTCTCAGAGTTTATGGGGCCAAGACATTTCCTAGGTTATCACTTAATAGTAGGGAGTTAGCCTTAGAGTAGTTACTGCACATTCTAGGGTTAGCTGGGGTTCCAGATTTTATTTTTCCTTCAAAGGAGACTGTTTTGTTGCCTGACCTTATCAAATATGACATTACACTAGGGAGTGTGCAGCACTCTCCCACATTACTGAGGGCCAGATTGAATATGTTTGCACCCATAGTCAGTGTATTGACAATCTAGTCCAGGAATCTCTGTGCTTGCATTTATGGTGTTGCATATGAGTCCCAGTTAATAGTGGGGTAATTAAAGTTAGATCCTGAAACACCATACCATTCCTGTTGGGAGGTGGCATGAACATAGATGCCTTAAAACGAAAAATACCTGTGTCAAAAATACTGTTACCATTGGATTGATTTTGAAAAAACAACCTAATGTTCAATATTCTACAGAAATTCATAATATCCTGTGCAAAAATTTCCTCACCAACCAAATAACTGGGTACGAAATTCAAACCTTTATTCAACAAGTCAGTCTCATCCGAGTCCAAAACATAAGATGAGATGTTCAGTACATTATTAGTAGCATCTATGTGGTCATCAATTGAAGCAATGTCTCCAGTGTTTGATCCATGCCTATGGTGTTTACGCCCCTCCCCTCCGGTATCACCTAAAGGGATACCCTCATTTCTCTTTTTAGGTAAGGGTGACGTATTGGGTGTACTCCAATCAGTATCAGTGGTAGATGAAAACTCCTCCCCTGATATACCTGTGGTTCCCGAACCAGACCCACTTCTCTTAAAAATAAATTTCTTCTTTTTTCTTCTGGGGAGTACCTGGGGGGGATGATCTAGTATGATCTAGTATCAGAAAAGTTAACATTTTTCTGGATAATAAATGGTTGACCTTGCCTGTAGTCGCTAGAATCCCTAGAAAACTTCTTAGCCATACGTGTTTTCAAATCCTTTTCCAAATCAATTAGCTGTTTGGTGAGCTGTGCAAACTGCCCTTTGTATAATGAATCACCCTCATGTTTTTAACCTTTTCACATAACTGACCAACCCTTTTAGTCAGTTCACTAGTTTGTCTCTCATAAAAAGCATGTAGAACATTAACAAACATCATAGAGGCTTCCTGCAAAGCTGCTTTCCATTCTGACATCAATTGGTCATTGGGTGATTTAACAAAAGGCTGTAGCTGTATCCTAAGCCCTCTAGGACAAAACTTGTTCGAACTATATGCCCAAAACAGTTTTTGATGGCATACATTAGATCGTAGTTCTTTCATAACTACTACCAATTGTTCAAAGGCCTCCATACAGGAATTGTGAGACACCCCACATTCTGATTCTTGATTGATAAAATTCTTGAAAATCCTGACATCCTCCTTATCTGCCTACAGGCCTTCCAATATTTTAATCAGATCCATGATGGCCAAAACAAACTTATAAAAGAAATACCTACTGGGCCTATAAATAAATATAACCCACCTATAAACTTGGCTATATAAAACACAATAACAGAAAAATATTAATGCAATATATATGGCATGAAAAAGTCTGTTTTGTAATTCTGATGTAATTCAAAGACAACAGGCATTCTTTCTAACTAAATACAAACACTGTGAGACATATACATCAGAAAAACATGTTAAAAGATGCAATCACATTCACAACTCAAGTCACGCAGGTCGTGAAATGCTCAAGAACATTTGAGGATAAACCTACACTCCATCAAATTTATAACACAAATTGTCAGTTAATCGTAGATACAGAAATTATGTCCCAAACAAACTTATCAAAGTTCAGTACAACTCGGAAAAATCTTTAGCTGTTATCAGTCAAACCAAAAAATGCGATATTATACAAACCGCTAATGCTTGATGAGGAATAGATGTAACTTTGTTCCATTTTATTCTGTGAAGCTGGATTTAATATACATTGTACAAAACCCATATAGTTTCAAAAAAAGTCCTCAAAGAAGAAAACGACCCTAGGGCACACTGTAACTCCACAAGCAATGTGCGTGATGAGGTCACACGTTTGAAAAAATGTTCAAATGGAAAGACCGAAGAAAAACAGCATATACCCAAGATGTATGATAGCTGGAATCAGTATTTTTCTTGAATTTGGCATACTCATATCAAAGAGTATAGAAATAAAGACCCTTCAATCAGTCAAATAAGCACAACTGACAGAACGGCACGGCCATGGGTAACCAAACCAAATAGCTCCA
This sequence comes from Protopterus annectens, assembly GCF_019279795.1. Taxonomy (NCBI): domain Eukaryota; kingdom Metazoa; phylum Chordata; order Ceratodontiformes; family Protopteridae; genus Protopterus; species Protopterus annectens. Next base: position 844,964,549 of record NC_056732.1, read on the forward strand.
CAAATTACTCTAAACACTTAAACAGCTACTGGTGGGCAAAATAATCCAACAGAGCTGAAACACCAATACAGTCATAAAATGCACCTTCCATTAAAATAATAATCCACTGGACACATCACAAAAATATAAAGTCACCTTGTAGATAAATAGATTGTTCGCTGGTACTGCTGACAAATCCCAACAGTGTACAACTTGAATAGACACTGTAAACCAAAAAGTACACTTTGTAAAAGTAAACTCTTTGCATCCAAAATAGAAAATAAAGTGGCATTCAGTATTAGATCTGCAACTTCCTCAACTGTGCACATTGGATGATATGGCCTTTTTAATGCTTTGTTCAAATCTCTATGATCAATGCATATCCTGATTCTTTCTTATGAGCAGCTACCATGGACGACTCCCATTTAGTTGGTTCTGTGACTGGACAAATCACACCTTGCTGCACTATCTTATTGCATTGCTATCAGAACTCTTCTTCCTGGTCTGACCACTGGAGTGACCTCGAGGTCTAATTTCATAGAATACACAACTAGAAGTTTGCCCAATTTGTTATTGAAAACATCAGCATACTCTGAGAAAATGGCTTCAGAAAAAACTGTACTTGGAACTGCAATCACATGATGAACTTCTTTAGCAAAAGAAAGCAGATTTATTCTGAAAGTATCTTTGAGATCTAGTAAAGTTTGCACTGGATGTTGCACTACGTAGAATAATAAGTTGTAACAGTTCTCAGCCAAATAATATGAACATATTACTGAACCTTTGGTTTGAATTTCTTCACCTCCATACGTAACAAGTTTCGCACTGCTGGTTACATTGAGTTGTTGGTTAGTTCTCAGTTTTGCAAATGTGTCCGCTGCTATAACATTATACTTTGACCCAGTGTCTACTTTGAGCTCTGTGGATTTTCCATTGATCCGAACCGTACAAAATACTTCATTCCTTGTTAATAAGTTTACTGCATCATCTCATTCTCCAAGTAGTGCTACACCATCCACATAGAAAGTTGACTATTTCGCCTCTACTTGTTCAACTTGTTTTTTTATGTGACCTTTCTTTACAACTGAGTGAAGCTTACTTGATTTTTAGAAATGGTTCCATTTTTTACACTTGTGGCATTGCTGATCATATGCTAAACACTTCTCTCTTTTAGCCTCATGATTTGCACCACATTTGTGACAGTTAACAATAAAGCTAGACAGGTTTTGCTGACTCACATTTGTGTTGCACTGAGCTGGCAGTGGAGCTTGCACTTTCTCTGGGACTTTCTGGAAAACTTCATACCTTCTTTGGAAACCTTGTGGCTGCCCCTTGCTTAGGCCTGTTTCTGTTTGCCACGTTGCATTCTATCTATGTTTGCTCTGGAGCTCGCTGAAACCAAGCTTTTGCCACTCGCAAGTATATTCATATGTATTTCTGTCACCTCATGGACCTGGAAAATCTCTGTTGCTTTGCTTAATGTCAAATCAGTATGATGAAGTAAAATCTTTCTCACTGCAGCATTATTAATATCACACACGTCTGTCCTTTATCAGCTCATCTTTCATATCACCAAACCAACACATTTTAGCTTTGTTTTTCACGTCAGTTATATAAGCTGCAAATGTTTCCCCTGGTTTCTGATTTCTTGCATAAAACAAATGCCTCGCTAATGCAATGTTCATCTGGGGGTTGCACATTTCTCTGAACTTACGCCTCAAACAATCGGGGTCTTCCCTTGATTCAGCTTGCACAATAATATGGCGGTCTGCACCTTCACCTTCATACACTGCTGGTGTATATACAAATTAACGTTCTGTTTCTCTGGCCTCAGATCCTGCTAGATTTATCAAAATGAATGCCTTGGCATGTGCCTCTTTATTTGCATAAGCTGCTTGTATGAAAATATCGTACTCTTGTTCAAATATTCTCCAGTTCTCTGCAATATTCTAATAAAATGCAAGTGGTTGAGGTTTTCTAAATCCATCTGCCATATTAACACATACCAGCAGAGGGTCTTGCAAATATGCACGAATATATACACACACAAATGCACGCGCGCGCGCGCACACACACACACACACACACACACACACACACACACACACACACGCACGCACACACATGTGCATAAGTAATTGGACACAGTTTGTTCAAAGATTTTGTGCTCTGTACTTATATGTTCTCTCTTTAAGCTTATCAGAATTGTACGAAGAACAACCTCACAGTACTTTCAAATAACTGGACTTTGCGAAATAAACTTCTCGGGCTTCTCAATGCTTTATTGCACTTTGCAAAATAGCTTTTCAGATTTCTCGATGATTTACTGTACTTTGTGAAGTAGCTTCCCAGATTTCTTGATACTGTGTGCTTTGCAAAATAGCTTTTTAGATTTCGCAATACTTTACTGTGCTTTGCAAAATAGCGTTTTAGATTTCTCAATGCTTTACTGTACTTCGGGAAATAGCTTTTTAAATTTTTCGATGCTTTACTGTGCTTTGCGAAATAGCTTGAAGTATTTGCACTTTGCAAATGACTACATACAATACACTGAAATGTCCCCAAAATGGCAACTCTACAGTACAAGAAGCAGACTGTAATGTTGGCACTTTGCGAATAGACAAACTCAGCACAAGAACTTTTCTTCAAATAACTATGCTTTGACTGGATTACACAAAATAGTTGCACTTTGCACACAGTGAACTCTTTGAAATACGTGCACCGTAACAAGCACGCACTGTAAGCACTTTTACACACTCTGAGATACTTTGAATAACTTTAATTATGCACTTGATACAATACAAAGTCGCTGTTATGCCCAAACACAGCACTTTGGCCAAACACAAGCAGTTGCATTGTTTTATTTTTGCTTACTGTGCCCTTTTTCTCTTTTCTTAATATATCCTTTTTGCTCGTTTAAGCCCTTTTTATGCCCAATGTACATTTCTTGTGTTTGTTTTACTCTAAAGATGCCCAGTTCTGACTTAAACACATTTGTTCTGCCTTAAACATGCTCATTTGGCCTTAAACATGCTCGTTTGTACTTTAAAGTCAATTGTCGTGTAAAATACTTTTATCTTAAACATTTTCTTTAGCTAACAAACTTTTTTGTACTTTCCGCTTGCCTGATAATGCGGTTTGTGCCCTTGTAATGCCCTTTCTTGCCTCTTTTCACATCAAGTAAATAATTTGTATTATCTTTCATTACCTCTGATTCTTTCTGGTTGTGTTTGTTCTGTTTTCCCTCAGTTTTACCCTTGCTGTCATCTTTACATCTCATAAGGGTTTATTCCCATTTAGCTTTTCTAGTATGCCTGTCTGGAGATTGTGTCAAAAGCTTTGACTAGGTCAAGATATGTGGTATGTACCATTTTGCCTTTATCCATTGCTTTGGTGATCTTTCCAAAAAATTCCATCAAGCTGAGTAAGCACGATCTTCTCTTGACAAATCCAAATTCAGATGGGTCCAGTGTTTCAAGGTTCCATATGTCCTTATGGATTAGTTCCATGACAAGTCTTTCCATAGATTTGCATATCAGGCTGTTCATATTTACGGTTCTGTAATTTACTGGGTCTGTGGAAGGTCCTCCCTTATGCAGGGGAATGACTGTAGCTATTCTCCATTTGCTAGGTATAAAACCTGTATGGAGGCTGTGGTTGCAGAGTGTTGTTAGGGGTGTGGATACATTGTGTTTCAGGCTATTTAAGATGCATCAAGGGGTATTATCAGGACCCACTGATGCATTCTTTTTAGCTTTTGATAGCACTTTTAAGACTTGGTCTTGTGTGACAGTGGGAAGTGAACCACTTTTAAGTTTATATTGATGGAGAGATGGAAGGGAGAGAGGGGTAAAGTTAGAGCTTTATTTATTGGCTATATATTCAGCCTCAGTGTTGGTACCATTGTTCCCAATCAGCTCAATGCATTGCTGTGTTGTGCTTTTGAGATTATGAACATAACTAAAAAATGCCTTGTGATTGTCTTTGGCCTGGGTAGATATTTTTGGCTTTTGTGAATTTTATTAAGCTCCTGAATTGTTTGTTTGCTTATTTCAGTGACCAGGGCTCTATAATTCTGGAAATTACCCTTCTTACTTTTAGTCCAAATTATCTTCCTGTTATTGTAAAGCTTGTTGATATTATGGTTCCACCATGGACATTTGTTTCTAGGGTTTGCATAGTGTTTGTTCCTGCAAGGTACAACTGCATCTATGCAGCTGTTTATATGCTGATATAGTATGGTGGTGTACATTTCCATATATTCAGTGGAGTTCACTGTGTTTGATGGGGATTTAAACCTTGCCAATGTATCACGTGGGAGTTGGTGGTTTGTCTAAGAGAAATTCCTAAAGGAACCCTGGGTGGAAGTGATCTCTGGTTTCAGTTTTATTTCAAAGTAGATGGCTTTATTGTCAAACCTAACAATGAGAAAGATACACAAGGGATGGTGCAAGATGCCTCCATATTAGTAAGGACAAAATCCAATATGTTATCCCCCAATGGGCACGTGGACTAATTGTTTGTGGGCATGCATATTGACAAAGTCCAGGGGTTGTATAGGTTTCCCAGTCTAAAGTAGGATAGTTTAGATCACTTAGGAAAATGGTAAATTATAAATAAGGCAATTTCTGAATTTGACATAATGTCACTAAAGCATAGTTGACAATGCAACATTGTGGCTTAGTTCATGGGTTCATAGGTTGGTACTAGGCTATCGGCCCTAGGGCCTATGCAAACCAAGCCATAACAATTCCCTGGATATTTCTTCCCACAATATTTACTTCTCTGGGCCCCTGTCTAGCAGGGCGACTGACATGATCCCCGGGGTGAATTTCCTATCTCCCATCCAATCATCAAGGTTCCTTTTGAAGAGGGCCAATGAGGCACTCTGCTTGACATGTATGGGCAGTCTATTCCAGAGTATGGGGAACCTCTGGGTCAGGAACCTATCCCTCCAGCATGTTTTGTTCATTGTGATGACAAGGTTTAGATCCCTGGAGCGTGTGGCTCTGAGGGATTGGGATTTATTTAAGTGGAGCATGTCCAACAGTTCAGGGTTTGACATGGCCTTGTATGTTAAGCAGAGATCGTCTCTGAGTAGACAATATGCCACAGAGTATAGCTGGAGTTTTTTTAGACGGTCAGCATATGGCATCTGCTTTAGGCCTGTGATTCTTTTAGTGAGGTATTTCTGTGGCCTTTCCAGCTGTTGCAGATGTCTTGTGAGGTACATACCAAACTGGGCATTATACTCTATAATGGGTCTAATGAGGGATGAGTACAGTGGGACAATGACCTCCTTTTTTCTGGATGAAAAGCCCTTATTGATGAGGTGTGCCACATAGAAAGATTTCCTGACTGTTGTGGCAATGTGGTTATCAAAAGTGAGACCACTGTCCACCTGTGTCCCGAAGTCTCTCATCACACTGTCGATGTTTAGCGTCCTGCCACCTATGTGGTAATTCATGGGTACATGTTTTTTCCAAAGGGGATAACTATACATTTCTTGGCGTTAAGCTTGAGCCCATGGCTCTGGCACCAGGCATCTGTTTCTGTAAGGCCTTTTTGTAGAATATCCACATCATTTGGGGATTCAATAATGGCTCCCAGTTTGCAGTCATCTGCAAACTTTGTTAGCCAGAGTCCCTTAGTGTTGGCCTGTACTTCAGAGAAGTAGATGCCAAACAAGAGTGGTCCCAGGACTGAACCTTGAGGTACTCTACTTGTCACTTTTGTCTGGAGCTGGATTTGGAGTCGGCTACTTTTACAGTCTGGGTTCTGTCAGTAAGCCAGTTGGCAACCCATCGAGTGACGTAGGGATTTATGCCCAGCTTAGTAAGTTTATCTATGATTCCAGAGTAGGGGATGGTGTCGAAGGCCTTGGTGAGGTTCAGATAGGCAGTGTGGACCACCTTACCCTCGTCCACAGCTTTGGAGACTGATTCGAAGAAGTCAATCAGATTCAGGAGACAAGATCGGCCCTTCACAAACCCAAACTGGGTGGGGTCCAGTGTTTGAAGGTTGCCAATGTCTTTGTTTATAAGTTCCATGGTAATGTGTTCCATGCCCTTGCAGATCAGGCTTGTCAGACTGATGGGACGGTAGTTCCCGGGAGCCAAGGCGGATCGTCCCTTGTGGAGCGGGATAACTGTAGCTGTGCACCACTCAGTGGGCACGAAGCCTGAGGTGAGGCTATGATGAAACATGACACTTAGGTGAGGTGCTAGTTCATTTTGTAGTTCATGTAGTACACAGCCTGGGATGTCATCTGGTCCTGTGGATGCTGTATTCTTAGCTTTGGAGAGTGTGTTTTCTACCTGTGTGGCCGTGATTATTGGAATTTGGCAATCTTTTTGTACTGAGATGGGCCCTTTAGGGGGTGAGAGGGGGGGTGAAGTTGGCACTAAATAGATCTGCCAGGATATTGGCAATATCCTTGGGATCAGTATATTTAATGCCATTCTGTTGTAGCTCAGAGCAGATCTGAGCATTGCCATTTAGATTCTTGACATAACTATAGAATGCCTTGTGGTTGTCTTTGGAATCTTTGGCAATTTTATTTTCGTAACTAGCTTTTGAGGATTTTATGAGGGATCTCAACTTCTTACTGAGGCTGGTGAGGGAGTTTTTTGCATCCTGGGATTTTCCTCTTTTCTGCAACAGTTTCTTCCTTCTGTTGTATAGTTTGTTTATAGCAGGGGACCACCAGATTGGCTTCCTTTTTTTGGAGAAGAGCATCTTGGTTCTACTTGGGATGGCACGATTCATGCACGAGTGGATGTGCTCGTACAGTGCCTTAGTGTAGGATTCTGCAGTCGAACTTCCAGATCCCGTCTGCATGGGTGTTGTGAAGTTTGTCACTTTTGACTTCAGTAGCATGAAGTTGGCTTTGGAGAAGTTTTTTAAGGAGGTTTCCTTACTGGGGGGTGGGGTGGGATGTGGATGCCAAAGGTGATTTGCTTATGGTCAGACCTGACCAATGAGGGGGTGACCACTGGTGTGGAGCATCTACCTTCCATGTTGGTAATGACCCGGTCTAGGATATTGGCTCCCGTGGTGGGACAATGGATTAGTTGATCCAGGGCGTTGGAATTTATGAATTCCAAGAACCGTTGGTAAAAGGAGTTGGTACCCGAGTAGTTTTCCCAATTAATGGCAGGGTAGTTGAAATCACCCAGTATTAGGGTGTTTGGTTGTAGCTTAATATTTTCCAGTATGTTTAGAAAGGTGTAGTGAGAATCTTGGGGCATGGTGGGGGATCTGTAGCAATCTACAATTTGGATTGCAGTCTTACCTAGTGTTAGTTGCACCTGGAGAATTTCAGATGCAATGTGTTGGGCAACTAGCCTGGAGGTGTGAATATCCTTGGTGAATATGGACACTCCTCCACCTTTAGTGTTTTGGTCTTGGTTTTGTGGCCGAAAAATGTGGTAAGAATTGTAGCCTGGTATTGCAGGTGTGCTCTCTGGAGCCTTGAACCAGGTCTCAGTTACTGCACAGATATCGATGTTCTCCATTTTTAGGAGTGCCTCAAGAGAGTGCATTTTGAGTTTTAGACTTCTAGCATTGAGTAGCATTACCTTCAGATTTTGCATGCTTGTATCTGTTACAATGGTGGTTTTATCCTTTGAACCTTGCCTAAAAAAGGCACTATAGGGGTGGCAAGAGATTTAGCCAGTAACCTGAATCCCAGGGGTGACAGGTGCAGACCATATCTGGCAAAGCATCATGGTTTGTCGATCATGTCTTCCCAGGCAGACAAATATTGGATCCCCTTTGAATGACACCAGAAGCTTAGCCAATTGTTGAAGTCAATCATTTTGTCCTTATACTGTGGTATCATTCTGGGTGAAGGCAGGATGCTACTCAGGGCTAGGGTCATACGTGTTCACAAAAACACTAACACTGTAAACTAAGAAAAAAATGCCCAAGTAATCCGTAAAGTGGTAGCACCATTTAATTACAAGTTCTATAATAACACACTAAGCGCTTTCACCCATCCAGTCCGTGGGTTTCATCAGAGTAAAAAAACAATGAAAGCCTTTTCTTTTATTACAAAGCAAACCAATCTCTATCCAATCACATTTCCACTCCAATCAAGTTAAGATTCCAACAATTAATTGAATAAATTAATAAAATAATTAATTAAACAATACAACGCCTCCTTAATATACAATAAAATATTGAATAAAACAGTCTTGTACTAAATTTAATCCAGTCAACGTTCCTGTGTCTAGTCAATTGTTATACAAGACTAATAAACTAAACAAAAGTGTGTTTATAATAGTTAATAGTTAATAATTAATAGTTGATAGTTAATAAGTATGTCTTTATAAAAAATATATATATATATATATATGTAATTAAGAGTACTAATACTAAAAATTAAAATTAAAATTGTTAAAAAATATATATATGTTCAGTTATAATTGTGAGTATGCAATCTTTGAATAGATAATAAAATTTTTGTATATTGTTGTGTTGATTTGTATGTGTACTCCTTTTATTTAGTTTAATATACCTAATAAAATGAAGTTCATCCTTAATGAATTTGAAAACTTGTTTAGATACAATATGATTTATATTTTATTTTTTATTTATTTATTTATTTAAATAAATAAATAAAAAAATAAAGTAAATAAATAATATTTTAAAATACTAGAAATGGAGATGTGTTCATTGATGCCAGGTGTGTTGCTGGCATTAAGTCTGAGTTGCCATAAACATTCCCTTGTTTCCAGTAAGTTATTCACATCTCCTTCCTTATTCATATTGTCTGAGATCCTATCGATTACAAAAAATATGAACCTGTTAAAATCCAGACATTTTGTACTATGTAGGTATAAGGAACTTGTTGTCCTCTTGTTTTTGATATCTCTATTATGTTCCATTATACGCTCTCTTAACTTCCTTATAGTGCTTTTTTTGGCTGAGATCTCTACCTCACAGCTTCCAGGTCTGGGGTTCATATGTTGATATTATCATAAATTCATAGCCTACTAGTAAACAGGCAGACTGATGGTTTGAGCAACCATAAGTAGCCTATCAATGCATCCTAGGATGCACTATTGGTAGGTTTACCTTCCTTCTTGATAATGGCCATACTATTAATCCCTGAGATAAATGTGTGTGAACCCATTCAATCATCAAAATTTAACTTGAAGAAAGCTAAAGTGTTGCACTAGTTAACTTGCAAAGTAACATTATTCAACAGGTTTACATTAAACCTGATGCCATAGTCAAAACACCAGGTGTTGATTCTGTCAAGCTTTTCTTGAAGAATATAAGTCTGTGGGGGGAATCATTGATGGTATTCAAATTGCAGCGATCCACAAACCTTGTACATTTGTCTTCACATTGGAGAAGAAGATGCCAAAGACAAAGAGACCCAGCACTGAGCCCTGAAGGATTCTACTAGCGACTAGTCTATTAGATAAGTTGGGACCACCAACTCTCATCATATGAGTTTGACCAAGGAGCTATTAAACAATCCAAGAAGTAATATGGGGGATAAGAATAAAGATGATATGTGTATCTATAGTATCTGCATAAGGAATGATATTGAATGCCTTAGCAATGTTGAAGTAAGTGGCACGGACATAATTACTCCTTTCAACAGTATCAGACATACCCTTACAAAAGTCACCCAAATTAAGCAAACAAGGTCTGCACTTCACAAAACCATACTGACTAGAACTGAATGTTTGTGAGTTACCAGTTTCATTGTTAATGAGATTGATTAAGATCTTCTCTATGAGTTTACAGGTAATACTAGTGACAATAATGGGACAACAATTGCCAGGGTGAATAACAACACTGTCCTTATGTAAAGGCACCACAATTGCTGTTCTCCAGAGCTCAGGCACACACCCTGTGGAGAAGATGAGAGTCCAGACACTTTCTGAATGGAGTTCACATGTACTCCCTGTGTCTGTGGGATTTTCTCTAAGTACACTAGTTTCCTTCCACTTCTCCAAACATGCTTACTGATTGTCTACTCTAAACTGTCCATATATAGTGCCATTCCTGGGGGATCCTGCAGGTGGTTATCAGACCCTTCTGCTTTGTCATAGGTAAGCACCTTACATTTCATGGTTAAAGCCTTTGCTGCCTCATAGTGCCTTTTATACACAAAAATCAGTTCATGAACATGCCTACTTACATATGCAAATTCAAATAATGTCAAGGTAGCATTGCCCAGTGCTGGAAGCTTGAACAGTAAAATGTTTGAGCTTTAGATCTTCTTCTGCCTTGAAGTCATGCACATTTGAGTAGTTTAAGAAGGTGTACCACCTCCTTGTCAGAGTTTGGCACATACATTGCATTTTGGTCCACAGAAACTCTGGGGCTATAGCCATGTATGTTAGGGAACCTGTTACTTATTGGTTCATAGTTTCATAAGGGCATAACAATCACAAGGGCCTTTTTTAAAGCTAGCTTTGCATCCCAAATCTCTGACAAGTTCTGATTCCCTTGATAAATATAAGCAGTGGCTTAGAAGATTAAATATTTACAAGCAGGGGCCTGGGAGACAAACCATTTACAGGCTGCCTGTGTCCATTAGAGACAGGTGCCAAGCTAGTAATAAATTTCCTGTTCCCCATCCAATTGTCCAAGTTACACTTGAATTGGGTTAGGGAGGAACTCTGATTTACATAGATGGGGAGCCTGTTCCGGAGAAGGGGTAGTCTCTGGGATACATACAGTCACTCCAACAGGTCCTATTTATATCACATGCAAGGTTTAAGTCTTTAGAGCAGGTAATTTTGGTGCTGTTTATTTTGCAGATATGCAGGAGGTCCATCATGTTTGGGTCTGAAAATGCCTTGTACGCCAGGAATAGATCCTGCTGACAAATTGTGAATGATACCATACTGGAACTTATAAATGTCTAGGTAACACAATAAAACCACATACTATATAATTGCCAGTTGTGGGTCCCCTTCTGTGTCTCACTCTGAGCACATTAATTATCTGAGTCACATTATTTTCATTACACAGAATACACATTATGGGTCATTTAATTACCCCAGTATAAACTGTCATAGCTATAAAACTAGCAACAAATATGCACATGGAATACACAATTTGGTTACTGCTAATTGTACTGATTAAATTGTTCCACTCCTAAGCAGGGGTGATAATCTTCTTGAACTTTTCCCCATCCTGTGCTACTCTAGTGTTGCTACCCTCTGTAGTGAAGTTTGACAACTTATCTGTAACTTTCTTCCTTAAAACACACTTTAACCCCCCCCCCCCAAATAAAGCAGTATTTTATGATTACTCCAAAACAAACCTGCTCCTTTCTGCAGGCCTTCTTGATAATTACTGACTGATTCACTACTCTCGAATGTCCATACATATTTGTCATTCCGGGGAAATCCAGTGTCTTCCTATGATTAGATGATTAAAAGACCCGCCTACTTTGCCAGGGGTGGGTTCCTGTCATCCCATAGCTTTTATCTACTGGCTAATTGGCAGAGATATGAAATGTGGATTTACTGAGAGCTACCGTGAGCTCTACACATTCCATTTTGGTATTATGCTTATTCTGCCATGAAATACTGCAGTAATCCAACTCGCCCATTATTTGATGCTACTGCATACTCCTCTGAATTTTGTTCTGTTATGGACAGATACATCATGAAGTCTGTTTCACTATTAGTATGAAATGCTGACTCCTGATTGTTTACATCGCATGTTCTCACTTCAACAAGCCCAGAAGCTGTCCATTACATGTAAAGTAACGGGACAGCACTAATCAAGTGTTTTTATGGGGAAGTAAGCCCCCTCCCCCATGTGTGAGGTAATCCTCTTATCCTCCACCTCCTTGAATTTATATATATATAAATTTCAAGGTCACAGAGCATTGCAGAACAGAGAGAATCCCCAAAACAGTGTTCAGCAGGCTTGGGCAATCTTTTTTTTTTTTTTTTTTTGCTTTGTTAAAGTGAAGAAGTGATTCTCAAGACCACACGGACTGAGGACATATTGGGAAACCGTCTGTTGCTATCCACAGTAAATATCATAGTAAAGTCAGGAATACGCCTGTATAGCATAATCCTGATACAACAAAAAGAAGACACTTCAAGCTACCTGTAACAGAGTTCCACTTTTAAAGTATAAAAGGACCCTTAAAACAAGTATATAACATCTTTAAGCACACCATCAAGGTGTATATGGCAAGGTATGAATTCAGGGTCAGTAACAACCATAAAGATAAACAGGATCCGGAAGCAAAGTTAGAGATAAATAGTAAGCCTCTTTAAAATGCAAGGGCTACTCAATCTTGTTTCAAAATTTTTTATTTGACAAACGAAACGATTATAAATCGGTTAGAGCTTTTTACTGAGCATATCTTTTTGGTTCGTTTAAACCAAAAATTTGTAAATAGAAAATCCTAGGTCATCATTTTAGACTGCAGAGCAGTGTATTAATTATGATTTTATATTATATATACATATATACTTCTTACCAAGATTTTTTATTTTCTGGTTTTAAATGTCATGCATTAAGGAATTTATGGAGACATCGAATTTTATAAGATGAGCCTTTTTGTAAATGTTATTTTATACAAGGATGGCACATAGTTTTACAATTGGAAGAAACAGTATTTATCACAGTTTAAAATACTTGTTTTTAAACTTTTTCATCTTTGTATGAGTTAATACAATATAATTGTTTAAACAGTCATGTGATACGATGTGACCTATTTAATGTAGTGAACCACAGACTTACTACTTCCTTGATAAAGCCCGGATTTATCCGAGTGAAAGCGCTTGGTGAATTTCGTTTGTCAAATAAAAAGTTTTGAAACAAGTTTGAGTAGCCCTAGTATTTTAAAGAGGCTTACTATTTTTCTCTAACTTTGCTTCCGGGTCCTGTTTACCTGAGTTCTATTGCTTCGTGGTACTTTTTGTTCTTTTGGATTTATAACCATAAAGATAAACACAAGGTCTTCTTCAGTTACATTAGGAAACATTAGAAATGATACTCATTACTGTACCAAACGTAATTTCAATGATGTTTCCCTCTCTGATCCTGAAGTCATTGCTCATATCCTTGTTGACAAATTCAGTGCAATTCTCATGGCTCCAAACCAGCCAGGTATCCCCCTTGACTACCAATCAACCCACCTCTTTCAAAATAATCTTGGACTAATTTATATCCAAAGGCAAAACATTAGCCCCATGAGACCTGACCATATCCCGGCCTGTTTGCGAGTATGTGTCAAGTACCACATAGACAACTCCCTTTTTAATCTCTTCCACTTAAATCTCTCAATTGGTTATGTCCCTGAAATATAAAGAATGATGATAGGGATGCTATTATTCCAAAGCAGCATGTCAGACCCCAGAAACTATAGACCTATTAGCCTCATAAATGCCATCTATAAAGTTATGGAATGCATAAATGCTAAGCTGATAATCATTGACAGAAATGACCTGCAAATTGTGGACCCAGATCAATATGGATTTGTAAAAGGAAGAATATGCCTAGTAAATATAGCTGATTTCTTTGAAAGGGTCTTTGAAGTCCTGGATGAAGGCCTGACAGCTCTTACTGCGTACATTGATCTCATCAAGGCCTTTCACACCATCTTACATGCTGGCATTACAGATAAACTCATAAACCTAACATAAACCCACATTTAATCCACTGGACAGCTAGCTGGCTGTCTAAGAAACCCTACAATGTTAAGGCAGGGTATCTACTTCCGCCAGCAGAGTGCCACCAGTGGGGGTTCTGCAGTGCTGTGTTCTGGGCCCCTTGCTATTTTGCTACTTTATCTCAGAAGTGAATGCAGATGTCATGGGACTGTGGCTAACTAACTTTGCTGCGAACATTAAACTAGGTACAGCTGCCAAATCCTCCCTCAGAAACTCAGACACGCCAGCAGGATTTGGACAAAATCAGTGTTTGGTGTGTCAGTTGCAGGTTCACCTGAAATGCAAAAAAATGCAATGTAGTTATCTTTGGGAAATACAATCCTGTTATGACAATGCTAGTATCCCTCTCAAAATATATGTGGTTATGTGGGGCTTGAGTTACGTATGTTAATAAAAAAATCTTTCTTTTGATTACATGCATCAGTTGTGGTTAAGAAATCATTAGGTCTTGCTAAGCTAATTTTTAGAGCTATCTCTCCTAGCTTCAATGCAGACATGGTCCCTCTAGACTCTTCTCTAACTAGATTTATCTTTGAAAAGGATGGTGATTTACAGCCATCTTGAAATACTTCAAAGGTTTCTGACCAAGAATTCTAGATTACACAATCTGAGATACTCAGAAAGGTTAAATCTCTGTCCCTCTGCTCTGTCTCATATAAATTCATGAGGTGATATCTTAGATCTGTACCCTGTTTGACTCACTCCACCTTCGCAGAACCTAGGGTCTCTCTAACGCCAAAGATGTCAACCTTCACCATAGGATCAGGAATACCAGTTACTTGACCAATTTATAACTGAGTGAGTTCCCTCCCTTTGAAATACATTTTTTTACATGACAAACAAAGTAACACCTTATCTGCTAATTGCTGGATGGGAGATGATAACATTTACACCTTGAGTAAGTAGAAATAATATTCTTATGGGGTTACCTGTTATACTTTCAAGGAGTATCATTGCTAAGCTACTTGATGGCCCTTTGGTTATAAGTTTAGTATGAACCTATAAACCCATGAATCAAAATGTTATAGACTTATTTTCATGCCGTTGTTATCATCTGCTACTGCACTGCACTACATAACCATCTCTTTCCATCTGGAAATCTTTTCTAAAATACCCAAAGAAATTATATAAGTGTAGGTTGAATAATTTCATGTACAAATCTGTCAGCTCTGCTATGATGGATGTAATTCATGGCAATCTAGATATACCTTTCATGGTATTTTGCATTATGGGATATCTGCAGCTATGTTGTTCTTTAATATTTCTGGTGTTCTGCTACAACAAAGATTCAGGAAAGGATACAATTATTCATCATCATTCTATCTCATTCCAATATATGTGTAACTCTTTATTTTTTATTCTGGCCTTTAATTTTTTAAGTAAAAGTATAGTAAAGAAATGTTTACCTGCTGATCTTTTCATTTTGTCCATGGGCTGCATCATAAGGTCCTCCTAGTGGCATCATGATCAGATTCTTCCCAGTCACATCCTCCAGTGTAGTAGCTATTGGAATTGTCCCTCCAACACGAATCAGGTCAGGTTCCACTCCAAATGCTAAACAGCAAAAAGAACATCAGAAGTGAAGAAAATCTTGATAACATCTGCAATTAACTATCATTCGCCAACGGTCTCAAAATATAAGCGGAAAAATTGGTTGTAGTGTCACAAAACAGGAAAAATCTCATAGGCTATGTACTAAAGATTTCAGTTCAAATATTTTATGGCAACAGCACCTTATAAGCAGAGCATCTCTAACTGATTTTTCATGTCTAGCAGCAAAAGTCAGCAGAAATGCAGCAAGGAGGCTAGAGACATGGACTGACAAAGGGATCAGCTAAAAAGCATGGAAAACAACTCCAGAAACTATTAACATAGTGTCATATCTCCTTCTAGACAAAAAATGTAGATTATTGTATACACAGTTGTAGGAACTCAGCAGAAGAAATGTGGGTAGGCTATGTAGCTTTTATTTCTAGATGCAGTTTTTAGACATCATTCCCAGTACGAGATCATACAGTGAACATATATCATTTTGCAAGTGAAATGCCTTGTAATTTGCAGCAACTCAAAATTTATGTTTAGAACTTTGTATACATATGAGACAGTACTGTATCAGAAAAACACAGTGGCAGTCCGTTTATTTATTCTTAGGTTTTCATTTAAAATAGATCACTTACTTCACTACACTCTTTATTGTGATAGAACACAACAATGTTAAATCTGTAAAGCAGTCATTTACAGGCTCCAAGCAAACAGTCTAGTAACTTCCATGGAATGTGCTAGAGACCTCACAAATAATAGGTGTTAGTGGCCTAGGGCATTATGACCCATCATTGTTAAGGACAGAACAACCTGAGAAGGGAGAAGGACAGGAAGAAGAATGTACATACACATTTGCAATTAATTTTCCATCAAAGCACATACTGATGTTTGCTGTCATAGGAATATAGTGCCTAGGAAGAAGCTGTGTAGGTCTTGTTGACTAGTTAATTGTAGAAGGCTATAGTTCTGTCACTTTCCAGATGTGGCTCTTCAGAGCTGATTACTGACCAGTTTTCAGGTTCATAACAATTGGTATACTTAACCTACGTGATTAAAATATACCACCCAATAAATACACCTTAAGAGATGGAACTGCAGAGTTGTTTCCTTTGTAAAGGTTTAGGTTACCAGGTATATCATCTGAGATTAATGGTCTGTTTTTCAGGAATGACCTAGGAAATGCAATGCCCAACAGAGATTACATGCAGTAAGAAGCAACAAAGTTGACCATTAGTGCACATGCAATATGTGTGTTAAATATAATAAGTTCAACACATTTCATCTACATAACATTGTCTCATGTACTGATATGTTCTCCTAACATCAAAAGAGTTGACCAAAAGGAGTCACCACTCACAAATACACCTAGTAAGAAATATGTAAAATACACTGTAACACATTGCAGTCAGATTTTATAGAGAATAGATCTACTGTATGCAAATAAATGCATATATGTTACATAGATTTACATATACATTCCTAAAATTCTAATTAAAAATGAGGGTTTCTATGTAATTTTAAAGATGCAACAAACTATGAACCAAAACAATTGTGAGGTCTCTTGGAGAATAAAACTAGTAATAAAAAAACTCCAAAAACTGTCCTTGTCATTGGAAAACACTAAAGCAGAGAACGCATTTTAAATTAAATTATAATGTTTAATATAAGTTAAGCACTTTCATCTCAACAAAGACTTCTTTAGCAGAGTACAACAAACACTTTCAAACTAATTTATATTCTGAGTTCAAAGTTCATTGGTAGGCCACACATTTCCTTTTCATACATCATTTCCTTCAATGTGTATTTGCCTAACACAATTCATTCAAAACCCCACAAACTACAAAAAACACTTTAAGAAATACATAAAACATGTGTACTCACTTGTTAAAAAACAGACTATGTTCAAAATATTTAAGCTAAAGTAATCTTTGACTAATGAAACTTTAATAATTCTTTTGTATATTGAGTAAAAAGGTCACACAGAAAAGCCAATTGGTTAAAAACACAAAAAGAAAAATCTAGCAAAGTTATCCATTAAGGATATCAGGTGTTTCAGCTAAAGGACAATTCTGAATGTCCATGACTTTTTCTTTTACTTTAACTTTTATGTCTATTTATGGACAATTTCAGGCCAAGAAAGCCAAACTCCTCTAGCTGTGGGCATGCATGTATCTGCCTTCTTATGCATCATCAGCACAGCATAAGAGAAATGTGTAACTTTTGGAAACACAGGGTTGTCGTACCCAACTGATATCCATAAACGTTAGGGTGTCTACAAAATATCCCAACTAACAAACTAAAACAATAAGTAAAAAGATCTACACAGAAAAACCAACTGGTTAAAAACACAAAAAGAAAAATCTAGCAAAGCTAGACTTTCCACTGTGTGATACCTTAAACCTCTTGTGTCATTGGCAACATGGGATACATGCAAATTACCTATTAAGGATATCAGATGTTTCAGCTAAATGGCAATTCTGAAATAGAAATGAATAAAAAATCAAATAAAAACCTGCATTGACAGGGTATCAAAATCATGCACTAAACATTGTATCACAAATTTGCTGACTGTAATTTAAACACTGGGGCAATGCAAACATTATCATTCAATACCAGATGGTTACTGGCATTTAATTTTAGTTGCCATAAAAGTTTGCAGTATTTGATTAATGTTTCCCATTGCCTGCCTTTTGGATCACAGACCACCTGTTCTAATACAAAAAAGTAAATGCACTATTACAGTTTAAGGAACATCTGTACAGTGTGTTTGTTTTCATCTTGTTATTGATATCTTCAGGTGCTCCTAAATCCTTTTTTCTCAAATACCTTTCAGTTTTACCTACATAGAGTGATAGACATACCTTACAGGGTGCCAAATAAATCACTTCTTTGCTAAGGCAGTTAAAATATTTAGTACTCTTCAACTCATGTCCCTAATTTGAAAGGTGAATACTATTGTTGTTCAATACATAAGGACACTGTTTACAAGTACCAGATTTATAGGTCTCCTTGTTTTCTACATGGATGTTTTTTTTTCTTTTAAAAATCTCTTTAACGTTGTGTCCTCTCCTATAAGTAAAAGTAATAGGTTCAGAAAAAAAAAATCCTAAACTGTTAGGCAGTTTTGAAAACATCTGCCATCATGTAGTCATAATACTCTGTATGTTTTTTGTATCACTGTTATATTTAATAGTAAATAACCTAACATAAGTTCCTTTTTGCATCAAGGTCTTTCATATGTGCATTTGTTGCCATATCATTGTATATCTATATATCCTTTCAAATAAATTGGCAAATAATCTGTTTATCATAACAATTAAAACAGCAACCATCGAGAAACATAACACATGGTCTAGTCTTATCTGCAAAAAAGTGTTTTTGTTGGCTCTGCATTTCCAAAAGGTCATAAACTAATATGCACAAAGCTTCTGTTGTTACCTAATTACTTGCATATACTGTTAAACATGACATGACATCAGTCTTCTGATTCAGCACATTTCAGTGTCAAGCATAAAAACGAATCTTGCCATACTCAAAAAAACAAAACAAAACATTCCTTTTGCAAATTTTATATTTCAAAAAGTTTCAGCAAACTAAAAAATATTTTTTTTACTGATGGCCCACCTAAACATGCAAAACTGGCTTAGTTCCACGCCTGATTCAAATTTAATAACTACATAAAACTGTGCTGTCAAATCAAGAGCCTTATGTCCACAAAACATTATCATAATTCTGTTTGTCTTTTTTAAACAAGAAACATCTTTAACATTTCTGCTTGTCTTAATAAAAGCATTAAAAAAGTATTAGTTATGTCATATCAGCTGTGCTGTATTACAATAATAGGGCCATCACACAATAACAAGCAATTTATTATTATTTAAATAATTGACCTTATTAAGCATGTCTTTTAAATATAAAAAGACATACAAACATTTATAGTGCAATGTATTTTGAAATCCCATTATCATAGCCAGCCTTAGGCATAGACCAACTAATCACCCGCTTAGGGTGCTGCTCTAGCAGGGTTACTTTTTCAACCCCTCCTCCCTTATATCCAGTATTTATTTTAATTTTTGTAGTAAAGAAATAATTTCTTTAAAATATGTTAAATGAATACTGGAAAAAAATGAAAAGTAAGACAAACTACAAAAAAGGAAGAAAGAAGTAATTTATGTGGTGTAGGTAGACAAGGATTGGTGCACTGGATGGTGTGGGGGGTGCTGTGAAGCCCTTTTACCTGGGGCACCAGTTGACCAAAGGCCATCCCTGCCCATCATCACATAAAAAGTAATTTTATAATACATTTGAATAGTTAGATCTACTTGTCCCATGACACATAATAAGTTAATCAGCTAGTTTTGTAACCTCAGACGAAATTCTTTATAACAATTGTAGTCATGTGTGTGTGTGTGTGTGTGTGTGTGTGTGTGTGTGTGTGTGTGTGTGTGTGTGTGTGGGTGTGTGTGTCAGCTTCAGATAGCAAAAAGGCTGGCAGACCTTTATTTATAATAGCACAAGTTCCAAGATGAAAGACTATTAAGTCTAAAAAAAATAAAAAAAATAACATGCAGTAACATCTGCTGTTAAAATGCAGCTGTTCTTGTATCACCTAATGTATCTTTTATATAAGGCTATATGTTTAAAATTGCCTAAACATAATGTTTATTTGTAATTTGAACAGCAAAGCTAAAATTAAATTTCCTAATTTCTTTAATGACTGTATCTGCTTACATATCTATTATATAACTTGTTTTAAATGCAAATTCAATGTTATTCAGTGTTTCTGCAAGGCCAAATATGTCATCATATATTGCTTTGCTAAACATGTACTTCTAAATTGTATCTCACATTTGTTATTTTTAAATAAAACTTATCTAAGACAAACTGCCCAAAAACATTTAATGTAAAAAATAAAATGTTTTATCATTTTTTTTAAAAATTAATTAAAATTAAGTGACTTTATAAAAATTAAAAAAAAAAATCTTAAAATAATATAAACCCAACCTATTACAATTGCCCATAAAAAGTCAAAAGTTCAGATTTCTAGCTAAGTATTCTTTCAAACTGACATACTACTGGCAGTTCTTAAATAATATTTACCTATTTGCAAAAAATCTAAATAAAATTAAATAAAAAAATAATTGCTATTGGTCATTAAAAATAAAATATCTGCTTTTCTTATAATGGCAAAGTATAATTTCTTAATATTGTCATTTCCACGACACTAGGTGATCTAACATGCAAACCCTCTTCAAGAGCTGCTTATCCAAAGGCAGGGAAGAAAGGGAAGGATCCATGGGCAGACATACTGAAATGGATGAAAAATTAACGTTGATGGAAGAGTAACACAAGCCAGAGGATAGTAACTCATACAACATGAAGCAGTGGTACATAATCATTGACTGGGCCTGATTTATTAGCGTGACACTAACTAGAAAATATTTTCCACTTGCTGACATAAGAGTTCTTAGTAGCAGGTTTTCTTGACTCCTTTAGTATTTGATGCACATTCTCATGAAGAATGTGCCTGAAAGGTATTGAAACTGAATCATCCAGGCAGTCAGTGGTAGTTATTATAGCAATAACCCACGCCTGAGTGTGGGTAATGCTGGATTTACCCACGGTTGGCGTGGTTTGGTCCCGAGGGTGAAGCCCGAGGGACCAAACAAAGACAACCGTGGGTAAATCCAGCATTACCCACACCCAGAAGTGGGTTATTGCTATTATACAATGACATTATTTAAGAAAAGAAATAATTACTTTTCTTAAATAATGGCATTGTATAATGCCTCTTTGCTGCCCTTCCGCAGCTGTCTGGTGTTCCGCGGCAGTTCTGATGTACTGCGCATGCCTACGCAGTACATCAGAGCTGTGGGCAAAAGCAACGGAGAAAGCAAGATCTTCGTTGCTTTTTACTGTCTCGCTATGTTAAATGGGTTTAACATAGCGAGACAGCTTTAAAATAAGCAACGGAGATCTCCGTTGCTTATTTTAAAGCTGTCTCGCTATGTTAAACTCATTTAACATAGCGAGACAGGTTTAAAAAAAAAAGCAATGGAGATCACAAGATCTCCGTTGCTTTTTACACACTGTGTCGCTATGTTAAAGGAGTTTAACATAGCGAGACAGCTTTAAAAAAGCAACGGAGATCTCCGTTGCTTTTTTTAAATCTGTGTCGCTATGTTAAACTCTTTTAACATAGCGAGACAGTGTTTTATACTAACGGAAAAAGTCCGGGCGACCGGACCTTTTTCCGTTAGTATATTGAGGGATTTACAACGGGCACGCTGGTTGGGCTGGCCAATCAGCATGCACGTTTTAGAGTAGGCATTGTATAATTGAGAATGGAGTGTATCAAACTCTCCCTGTCTTATGTGAGTAGATTCAGTCTGTGAAGAAGCTTGTGGTAATTGCCCTTGTCCAGTTCTATAGGAAGGGAGAACCACTGTTGCCTGGGCCAGAAGGGAGTTATCACAATGAACTCTGGAGAGTGCTGAAGGAGTGTTGGATTGACATTTTCCCTGAGAAGATAGTTCCATCTTTTTCAAGGGATTTGACATGTCAGGGAAGCAAGGTAGACTTTATTTTAATCCCAGAGTAATTAAAGGTTAGACTTCACTCTCCATTAATGCTGTCTATTGACCTTTCTGACTGTGAGTTACCCCTCATGATAGAAATTTATTTACTTATTTATTGACATTTGATTACCAGGAAAGTCCAACTGGGTAGAAGTCCATTTTCTTCACAGGGCCAGGGAGAAAAGCTCTAAATTATTACAAAACATTTTAAGAACAATAATTTTACAATCTTCAAAAAAAACAAAAAACAAAAGAACATCTGCAGTTTAAATAATTATAACAAATTAGACATAATATGAAAACATTGGTTAAGAACTGATACATGGTATATGACAATCATTTAATATTTTTCGCGGATGGTGCAGTGGTGCAGCAGTAGCATTGTCACTTACAGCAAGAGGTTCTCTGGTTCAATTGTTGGCTGGAGTACCTTTTGTGTGTAGTCTGCATGTCCTCCCTGCGATCATGTGGGTTTTCTCCTGGTACTCCGGTTTCCTCCCACATTACAAAGACATGAGTTTGGAATGTTTCTCCCCAGGTCACTTCTGAAAATTGGCTTCATTCCAAATCAGACATTCCCAGTAAACATATATTAAATACATAAATATTTAGAGAAATTTTAGACAGTTTGTAGGGAAATTAAAGGTGAATTAGTCTAATACAAACAGGAACTGCAATATGAAGTGAAGGAAAAGAGGCTTATGGTATACTTAGAGAAGAGGTCAGGGAAGATAATTAGATAGCAGTAAGGAAGTAAGTGAAGAAGGGAGAGTAAGGAGGCATAAAGAATGAAAAGGTACTTGTTCACATTTAGGGATATAGTTTATTCTGGTTTTGAGTAAGAACAGATCCAGATTTTAGCTAGGAAATCTTTCAGAGTGGTTTTGAAAGATGGTAGGAAGGGTATTGACCTGACAGATACTTTTAAAGAGTTCTAGGCCTTAGCAACCTTATACGAGTACAGACAATGCCCAGCAGATTTGATAGGTTTGTAGACAGACAGGAGTTTTTGATCAATGGATCACAATGACCGACTTGGAACATAGTTGTGTACAATGTTTTTTAGTACTGGACAGGCAGATGGATGCTGGATAATTCTATAGGTGGTAAGAAGCTGTGTATATGTTAGTTGTTGAGGCAGTTCTAACCAATTTAGGCTTTTTAGTGCTGTACAGTGGTGGGTTCTGAAAGGGGTATTTGCTGCAAATTTAGCCACTTTGTTATAGCATTGTTCAGGTTTTATGTGTTGTGAAGCCTGGAAGTTAGTAAAGATGGGAGCACCATAAAGAAGTGTGGGAGGAGATAAGTGATAGCAAGTGTAGCTTTAGTTGTATCAGTGAGAAAGTTTCTGGCTCTGTAAAGCATCCCTAGTTTTTAATGAGTTTTTCTTAATGCAATTTTGTATATGCAAGTCAAATGTAAGACTATCATCCACTATCACTCCTACTAATTTTCTTCAAGAGGTGATTTTAGTGGTTATATTATCAAGAAAGAAGACTTTAAATTTATTTTTTTCATGAGAGGGTGATTTAGGGAAAAGAGTAATAGTCTGGTATTATTTGGGTTGAAGGGGTAAGCGTGAGTTGTGAGCTATGAAGCCATATTTCAGTGTCTGTTAAAGCTTTCTGAGTATATTTTTGGAGGTGTACCATGTTGTCATATGTACAAATGAGAGTGGAATTATCTATGCACTTTATTAGGGTGGCCTGTTGTGTGGAAGTACAGAAGGTGTTGGTATAAATGTTAAAGAAGAGGGGAGCAAGAATAAAGCCTTGTGGTACACTGGTGGTGACTGGGAGGTAAGGACAGAGTGTAGAGTGCCGATTAGTATGCTAGAGATCTTAAAAGTAGAAGTAGAGCATCTTCAAAAAGGGCAATTTTTGCTGGCTGAGAAGGGAAAGTAACCCAATATGTTTGGCCTGTTTATTTATGCATCCTAGGCCTCATTACGTATTGACAATAATAAAACTGAAACAAGATGAGTATATTGTGGGTAGTAATGAACTCAGAAGGTTTCAGACAGTATTTTACATCAATGTATTGTTCTGAACATCTCATCTCAATTAGAATTTTTAGCAGTACAACATTGCCAACAACAATGCATTGTAACAGCAAATTTTTACTTTCTTTTTCATTGAGGTAGAGAAGGCTATTTCGAAAATCATCCCTAATTGGGCACCAGAGTTGGATGGCTTTACAGCTGAGTGTTAGAAATGGGGCAAAAGTGAGTTGAATGAGGTGCTTGCACAAGCTTTCACTGCTCTAAGTAATGGGCATAACTAGAGGTTAGCTCTAAAGTGAAAGTAGGAGTGCCAAAGTGAGGGGATTTTAGGCTACGTCCCTCATAAACGTGGACCTGAAGAATGACACAAACATTTTGGCAGGTAGGCTAGAAAGGCTACTTACTTGATTGATAGCTTGGGGCCAGAATGGCTTTGTTAAAGTTAGGGAAGTGGCAGACAATTTGTGAGAACTGGCTTCTTTTCTGTATGTCATTGGTGACCCTGACACAGAAGTAGGCATAGTTCTTTTCAATATATGGAAGGCATTTGACAGAGTAAATGGAGCTTTCTCTATCAGATGCTCCATCATAGGAACTATGGCATTGATTTTCAGAATCTGGTCATGTTGCTTCACACCCATCCTACATTCAGAGCTTAATGGAGGCCTTTCCAATCCAGGGGCCATCAATAGGAGCACAAGACAAGGGTGACCATTGTCACCCAGTCTATTCTTACTGATTATGGAAGAACTTGCATACCAGGTGAGGCAGGTCTTGAATACACAAGCTATGAAAAATGGTTCTTACCATTATTTTTTGTTATTTGATGACTGCATACTGCTTAGCACCAACCTGGCTGTGGTACTAAAGGAGGTACTGAACATTTTTCAATTTGGAATGCTGTCTGTCCAAAATGGAACCTCACAAAATCTGTTATCATATGCAAGAGTGACTTAGGTTTGGATTTAGATTTAGATAATGGTTCTTTATCCATGGGTCAGGAAGCAGCCTATTTAGGATTGAAACTTTCAACCCACCCTTCCTTCTACAATTGCAAGGAACTTAGAGGCACTGGTAACAAAAGTACAAGATTTGTTGCCCACACTAACTTTAGGTCAATAACTGGAAAGGTTAGGGCCACCCAAACCATGATACTTGCTTGTGTTTTATATATAGTTTGTAATCTTCCAGTTCATATGGAACTCTACAATACATTCAGGAGTCTATTGACAATGCTATTTTGGGAGAGTCAAGATGGTGCACTTCAGTATCATAGACCCCAGGTGGTATGGTGGAGTTGGAATTCCATACAAAGTTAGTTATACCACTACACACATGTTTACCACTACCTACATACCTCCTCATCAATGCACATCCTTTCCCTCATCTTTTCACAAATACTTTCCATCTTCTCTAAACTCATCTGAGACTATTTCTCCTGATGATTTTCAACCAAATAAATCTTTGCTGACCTGTTACTAATTCAGTCTTCTCTAATCTCTACATTTTTACCTCCTAACAACCAAATCATGCTCACCTAAAAACATGTTTTATACTCTTGTCTTTTCACTGTTTTTGTACATGAGTGAATTACAACTTTAATTGGTATAAAACTAAATGTATCCTAATCCATTTCAAAACTGAAAATTCCAAGTTTTTTGCTCTGTATATAATTTTTTTTTCTTTTATGTCAAATTTTGTATGTATATTTACTCTGTATGTAAAAAATCATTAACATGTGTTAAAATGTTTTCGACTTGATATGCTAAATATTTTGTAAATCTAAAATGGACCTTTTCTCTCCAGGTCTCCACTGAAAAGAGGTGCATCCTAGTTGGACTATCCTGGTAAATAAAGAGAGCTAGATAAATAAATAAATACATACATAAATTATGCTCTGGGTTTTCAGCTCCATCGGCTTATTAAAGAGTTTGAGAAAGTGACCAAGGATACAGAAGAGGAAGATGACTAGATTAACAGGGGATTTTGGATGAAGCCCCCTCCTGAATGATTATAACAAATATATGCAGATTAGTTGTTTGTTCAGGAGTCTTCCATGGGGTATGGAACCAATGGATGTCATATGGCATCATCAAGAGATTGTCAAGGCAATAGGGGTGGACTCAAGGAAGCTCTGGCAGCCCAAAGGAATATATTGATGGGGTTAGATACTAGATGCCCACTCTGTGAGGTATATCAAGAGCATTGAAGTGTTATGTGAGGAATTTAACCTTCCTATTTGGCAGTGATTATTATGTCACCAGATCCAGGGGGTATGGTCTAAATATATATTGGGTACAAGACTAAAGGAATCAATTCTACCATGGGAAAAATGGAGAAATATCAAAAAGGGTATGGCAGGCCTCATCAATAAGGACTTCTGGTCAGCCAAAGCCAGAGCACTGAAGCTCTTAGTAATCAGTAGGGAGGGTCCAAAGACATATCACTTTGACTTCTGTATACAGGGAGCAGCTGTGGTTGGCCTTAAATAAGCTCAAAAATTGGCCTAGGTGCTATGATCAGCAATTGAGGATAGTCCACAGCTGGTATATAACTCTGTGCAGGCAGAAAAGTTGAGTCTACCTTAAACTGTTGTTGGAAGTGTGACAGAAAGAAGCAGATAACCTTCATATGTTTTGGTTCTGTTCCTTAATCAGACCATATTGGAATTTTTTAATTAACAAGATGGGCACTATTTATGGGGTGCCCAATGTTGTTGATTGGGCATTTTGTGTTTCTGGAATCCGTCTTAAGGACAATTCATTGTTTTTTTCCAAGTTAGAAGTCTTTTTGGGTTATTGTGAGTATGGTTAAACTTTTTTGTGCATGTCACTGGAAAAAGTGGGCGTGCCCTCTGGTAAGTTCCTTGGAGGACTTTTTTCGATAAAACTTTGGGAAAATTATTTATTCTTATAAAACTACAGGTACACTTCATACTTCTCCTCAAATATTGCAGCACATGCTTGACAATGTTAAGGATATATCTTGACATTCATTTTTATCATTGTCATGTTGAGTTACTGGCAAAGTTTGATGGGTCTTGTTATCTTTACTGTAAACACTGCTACCTTTCACAATGTTAAAGATTGTTTAGTTATCTTCCTGATAATTTTGCTTTTTAGTGATGTTTAATATTGTTTATGGTTTATTAACTGTTTTTTGATTTACAACTGTTTTGCTTGTTTTATTAAGAAATAAATAAACTTTAGTATAAAAAAAAAATCTCAGATTTTACTTCTTCAGAAAGCTTCTGATTACCTACCTAGGCAAAACTTCTCATCACAGTAGAAGTAGCTTTAGCTTGGACACAGAGTCAACACAATCATAGACACTCTTTAAAGAATGTTTAGAGACTTGAGAAAGAGTAGCAGTGATAGAATTCAGAAAGGGCCTACGTTCTGAGGATAATGTGGCAGAACACTTCTTGTGATTCGTTTTTTGCTGAATACATTTTTATTGATTTTCAGAAACATAAAAAAAAAATACAGTATGTATATCAAAGAAATATTTACATAGTCAAAGCTTAAAGTGGATAAACAATTCCAAACACATACATTACAAAACCAACTATTTACATAGAATGTCTATACTTGAAAAAACTTTGCTTTCTTGAATGTATCTTTGAATAAGATTATAATTTATTACAATCTTCTGTTTCCAGCACTTGATTTACTTTCTGCCAGGCAATGCTTAAGGAAGTAGGTCTTTCTGTTCTTTCCTTGATTGTTTTCAGTTCCAACTGTGAGACTGATAAAACCATGTTCTTGAAATGTTTAAAATTGGGAGTTACAGCTTTCCAGTTCTGTGTAATATTTTTCCTTGCCATAGCAAGGAGAGTCCACTAAATTACATATTTTATGCCTTGGAACACAAGACAGCACAGGTGTATTCAACAAAACTAGAGATTTTGTAAGTTGGAAATTATCAGTGAACAGTGCCTGTAACAAATAGTTAATACTTTCCCAATATTGTTTAATTAAATGGCATTCATAGAACATGCGTTGCCAATTGGCTATTGATTGTGATTTACACCTCCAACATCTATATTCTTTACTGTATATTAGTTCTAATTATGTGGTGTTAAGTATCTCTTATGTATAATTTGCCATGTGAAAAGTTTCCAATATAGTGATAAAGATGCTAGTTTTGGAGATGTAAGAATTAGTTTTTTATCTTTATCATCTGGCATTTTACCATTAACTGTTTCATAGTATTACCATATATTCTATTTATTATGAATTCTTGTTCTAATTTGAACAATACTGATAAAATTCCTTTCTTAAATTGCCCACACAAGTTAATAAGTTTTTCAACACATGAGTCAGGACTCTGAAGCCTAGAGCTGAAGAACAATAAATTCTCTTTCCACAGCTGTCAAAGGCTTTACCATCCTTGTCCAAAGGCGAATGAATAGAATTGACCTTAACCTTGTTAGTAGCTGGAGAAGAATTAGATGTAACTGCTGGGTCAGACCTCAGATGAGAAAACAAATACTGACTGAAGTCATCTCACTTTTTAGAGACTAAAGATGGACTATCAGGATTATTGCACACAGAATCAAAAATATCCTCCAAGGCTGGCATAATAGGATGAATAGGTGTAGTATGTAGCATATTCACTTGTAACATATCATAGTATTTCTCTAAGGAGGGGGGAACATACACCCTTATGGTCTTTTAGCACCAAAGGCAAGAGTGCTTCCTGTTGCACGGCTGACCTTGCAAAGATCATATCAAAGGAGAAAAAAGGTTTGAATATTCAATTCTGAAGAGACTGTTTCCTCAGTTTCTCCTACAGAGGAATTTTCTTCTTCTGAGATTGTATCTTTAATGAATAATGTAATTTGTGTGCATGCAAATGTATGTTCCCCTCCTTAGGGAGATACTATGATAGTCCATTCACTTATAATCATGTATCTATTATTGTCATTATTATCATGTTAACATCATTCTCCATTCCAACATATTGTAATCAGTAAACTGTAATTCTACAATTGTCATCATTATTTATTACTTTTTAGGTCTTACTAACCCTCCTTACTCTTCTCACCTGTGTCTTCAAGTATACACTTAATTCCATCCTTGATGTATAGTATAAGCTTTCCTCCAATATTACATATTCTGTCGCTCCTAATAAGTTGAAATCCTTGGATTTCCATGTTTTAGTTTATGAAACTTGTACTCACACCTGAATAATGCCAGCAGTATCAGTCTTTCATCCATTTAATTCCACCTATGGCTTCTCTTCTCATTTAGGCTTTTGGCATTGTACAGTAAGTCTTTTCACTCCCCCCTCGCCACCTGTTATAGTACTATTGTCTTCCATTGTAGGGCATATTCCATCATAAATTCCATTGACATTCCTTGTTTTCCTTCCCTCTATTAAGTTCATTTGATATTTTCCTTAGTATACATTTTTAAACCATCTGTAAGAATGCTTTCTTTATTATGATAAGAATAAATGTATTATCACTGCTAAACTCTTATTCTCTGATATTCTGAAGACATTCATATGAACACAAAACATCCTGCCTCTACATAGCTCCTTCAACAGTACTTCTATTTTTCTCCTGCCAGATCTAGGACCAGGTAGTGAGTGTCCCTTGAAAAGCCGTTATATTGTCAACATAATCACAGTACCCTCCCAGTTCTTTTTGTTCTTCTTACCTCATCATCATTTTCTTCATCATATATTACTACATGAAGCTTTTTCATTCATGTTTTTAACTCTGTTTGTTTAATATGACTGTCAACACTGTTTCCACCCGTACTAAGCTTTTCTCAAAATTTTTCTTCTCCATTTTGAACTCTCCTATTAAAATATTTCATTTTTTTCCTACTGTTCCTTCCATCTTATCTTCATTACCCAGCTGTTTTATAAAACAATGACATTTCACTACTATCATTTGTAAATAGATGTTCCCCAATTACCACTTATTCTTTTTCCTGTCCTTCTGAGTTGCTCAGCTATTCTTTATGCTTTTCTCTCACTAGTCTGACTACACTGATTATCTTTATCTTTATCTTAAGGTTTCAGTGAAATTTTGCTTTCAACTTTTCACCTTGTGGAAATCTGCATGTACCCCAGTCTTTGATATTACTTTCTGTTTAAGTGTCTGCTTTTCCATCCATACTGCATTTGCTCTCGCACCATCTATTTCCCATTTCTGTTATAATTTTATTCCTCATGAATATTTTATTTTTTTTTACTCATCATTAATGTCTCATACATTCTGTTGTATCATCTCTATCCAAACACTCATTTATTATTTTAATTTTCTTTCCAATAGTCTATTGTCTTTTCTGTTAGACATTATTGTCAGGATGTTCTTGTTTCCAGTATCTTCATTTCCACTTCCCGTAAAACGAACTTAGACTTTTTAGATCATCTGACTCCTCCTTACTATCACTAAATATCTCCTCTCACAAATGTTGGACCTATGATAAAATATTTTCCATTTCTGGACATAAATTCTGAAATAGCAACCTCTGTTTATCAGGCTGATAACACTCTTGTCCAGCTCATTCAATACCCACCTTAAGGCTAAGTCTCACAGCATTTTTTTCATTTTGATAATTATGAAGTTAACAATTTTGTGTTGGCTAGAATATTAAAAGGATGAATGCCCATTAATATTTATGCTGCTAGGGTATGTTCTTTTTCCCATGATGCTGTAATAAAATGGATGCAGTGTTTAGAAAATTTTATTGATAGTACTTTATGTGTGCATTCATTATACATATGACTTTCTCTACCCAGGCTTCAGCTGTTGAACTTGTCCACCCAAAAGAGTACATATGATTACATAATCTGCAACTCATAATTCAATTTGTCTGAGTTGTTGAACACATTCAAAAAGCAAGGGATGTGTCCCATGTAGATATCTAAGTTTTAACTCAGGATGTTCCACTAGATTTGTGAAGGGTATAGTCCTCAACACACCTCCCCTTTTGAAGCTCATTCACATGTCATGAGTATACTTCAGATACTAGGTAGGTACTAATCTATTCTGTTTGACAGTGGAAAACAGGTAAGTGACTGACCTTAGTACTGCCGGATGGATGTTGGGCCTGATTAAACTACTAGATTACAGAGGAATTATAGCATCTGCTTAGTACCTCAACCAGACCAAGGAATGGTGATTTCAGAAGCAATGAAACTTGAGAAGAAGGGAATTGGGACACAACCCCTTTTCATTAAGTTTGGGACTGTATGGTGACATTTCTATGTTGTGTTTTATCGATAAAACTTTTGTTGGAATTTGTCAGAGGAGCTCAAAACACACATACCATTCACATACATGTGTCTGCAAATATGCATAAGCAAGAGAAAAATAATACCAAAGCAGATATACAACCACCAGTCAAATGCACTGTGTTCAATGAATTGTTAGTACAAACATGTGCACACACACACACACATGCACACGCACACACACACACACACACACACACACACACACACACACACGCACACATGCGCACACACACGCGCAAAACATTCACATGCATATGTATGCACACATGCATATACAAGAGAAAATAAATACTGAAGCAGACATACAACAATCAAATAAAATAACTTTATATATCATGAAATCAATACATCAAAGAGTTCAGAATGAATCTCATAATATTCTTATATATGCAATTAACAGGTTAAAGAAAGCAGTAGGTAGTGGTGTCTTTTTTGTTAGTGTTTGACCTCCTTTATTGTTAACAGAAACTGCAATTAGTTTCTTGTTCTGTTTAACTCACTGACACGTATGAATGTTACAAGCTACAGAAAGGAACCCACCTCTTTTAGATGCTTTTCTTCCTGCATGAAAAGCCTTATTATTAGGATCCGTGAGCCATGGCTTTGCGCCTATTACCATAGTTGTTTTCATCTTATTAGGACTCTTCAGCTCAGCAAATTTCTTGTCAAGGTATTCAATCACCTAAAATGATTAATAATAGCAAAACAATGTAAATCAAATCAGCTATGTCATTGACAGGTACAAAGCAGGATCCTGCAACAAATAACAAGAATGATGTTGTATTTCCACTAGGGCGTACTTCACAGACTTGAGCAACATTTGTTTGGATGCCATGTCTTGAGATGACATTCTGCATTTCCTTTCAGATCCAGGACTAGTGCTTAGTGTATGGCCAGCCTGTGAGTAGCGCAGGGCAGTTAGTGTGCCCTTCCTAAAGAGTATAAATTGCTTCTAGGGCTAGGTCAACTCATTGTGTAGTGACTGTCAATACAGATACACTTCAGAGCTTAACATGATGTACCAAAGGTCAGTGCAAGCAAACCTATGTAATATAGTTCAAGGCTGCTAAACCATGAAACCTTAAGCATGTAAATGAAATCATTTGGCATGTAGCTGCTGATAGCTAGAGCCGCGGTGGTGGTGCTGCGGTAGCGTTGTTGCCTCACAGTAAGACACTGACCAGTTCGACTCTCAGCTAGAGCGTCTTCTGCATGGAGACATGCGTGAATGGGCGTACCTTCATTGAAGGTTGTGCGTTAGGGCTGGTAACTCAGCACATAAAAATCAACTGCCGATCATTAGCTGACCGGAGTTCCGCTGTGGCGACCCCTAACCGGGAAAAGCCGAAAGACACAACAACATGCTGATAGCTATCAACACGTATCATCTCCCTTGTTACAGCACTCTCTCTGTTTTCAAACTCTTCTTTCCAAATACTGACATTTATTATACCTTTCTTTACCTGTGGTCATCATATCCTTTTGCCATTTGCTCAGTTTATGGTTACTCCAATTTTCCTTTTTCAATTCGTCATTTAATCCGTGCTCTTTATTTTGTGCACTCCCATCTCTTCTTCCAGTTCTTACACTGTCTGTGCACCTACTCTCTATTATCTCGTCACAACTTATCCATCCTTGCTTTGCTCCCTCATTGTATATTGCACTACTCACCATTCTTTCCACACTGTTTTCTTTCTAACTTCCCCCACTACTAGCTGCATCTTCTTTTGGCCATTTTCCAATTGTGGTCTAAACTCTAAACAGATAGAACTGCTATGAATCGGGAATCTCCCTCTGAAATATCTCACTCCTGATTTTCCTAGCCATTTCTCATAGCTGGTTAAGTTCCTCACATGTCTGCCATATATTATTCTGCATTTGCTATACTACAGCATCAACAGCTACGTCTAAGCACACCTCTGTTTTTTACCTTTTGGAGAGTTTTGTATCCTCTTAAATATCTCCATCTGGATGCATCCTATTCAAGAATCTTATCATGCCCAATACTTCTTTCCAGACATAATCTTTCTCCCTAGACTCTTTTGCCAATGTTTTCTCAGCTTTTTCATTGCATTCTGGACTGTTCTTGTAACTTTTGTATATTCTCCCCATTCGACCTTGTTGTGCCTTTCCCCATCTTCTTAGTATTTTTCCCATTTCCTTTGTCTTCTCCCTTTATACTTCCCTTTTCCTTCTATCTTTCACCTCCTCATTCCAACCTGCTTGTATCTTATCCATGAATTTTTGAAGGAGCTCTCTGTGACATGACCATTCCCCTTCTACTCCATATTTTAGTTGTATTTCTTCAAAAGACGCCCAACCTTCACCTACATCTACTTTCAAGTCTCTGCTACAAACACGCCTCTCATTCCCCTAGTTTCAATTTTATTTCTATTTTATTTCATATACTACATTTGAGGTATATTTGAGGCATATGTGCTCCAGTTCACTGATGGGTACTTAAAGTCTCCGAAAATAATAGATTTCTTGCTTATAGGAAGTACATCTAGGAACTTTACATGATTATCAGGGGACATAGGTCTGTCCTGTATCATGCTATAAACTGATGGTTGGTTTTGTTTAGTGTGATTTGAAGCTCAGTAAACACTGTTTGTGGTTCTCTAGGGAATCTACGTAGAAGCAATAGGATCCCTAACAAATATGTAGACACCACAGTTGTCAGTGAGTCTGAAAACATGGTAAGTGCAAAATAAAAGTTTCATTAATTACACTGGTGTGGATGTACTCCAAACCCAGAAAAACCTCAAGGTCAGGAATTTTGTTGTTAAGACTTCTGGCACTCAGAAGAGTTACCTTATAGTGAGTATATTTTGGATTTGATATTTTAGCTATTTTGGGATGAGTATTAGCTGGACTCTTCCTAAAAAGGCACAATAGGGGAAGCAAAGGTTTTAGCCAGAATGTGGAAGCCTTGGTATGACAGGTGCAGATCATGCTTAGCAAAGCAAGTACAACTGTCGAGTATCTTGTCACATACCGACACATACTGGATCCCCATGGAATGACACCAGCTATTTATCCAATTGTTGAAGCCAAGTATTTTTTCTTTATATCTAATTCTCTCTCTGCATAACCTTCAGGGCTTTGCATGCTAAGTCATTCACACCTGTATAGATTGCCACCATGTTATAGTCATATTTTCCAGATGAAAGGGTCTTAAGGACCACTGAGATACTATAGATTCTGAAACCTGAAAAGACATCTCATCATCACCTTGTCTTTATCCTGTCTAGTGAGAGGATAATCATTGTGCCTGACTATAGATTCACCAAACACTAAAATGCTTTTATTTTAGAGTGGTTCTGTATACTGGCTCTAGGATGATTTAAACAAATAATGAGGAAACTTCTCTGCGTGGAAGATCTAAGATTCCCTAGAGTTCAGGAACCTAATAAAAAACATACTGTGAATATCCCACCTAATAACAGGTGGCAGAAATATTTTCTTTAAAAACTTTCCACAGTATAAATCTACTAATGAAAGTAGGGAAGCACAGGCTAGTTCAAGTTGAGGCTTCTTTATTAAAAACACAAAAACAAGAGATCCAAATAGTATTTGAAAAAACAGAATCAAATGTAGAAATTCACCATTCAGTGGGATGATATATATCCTGGTGACTCTTTGTTGAAAGTGTGCCAGAAGGTTATGGGGAGGTAACATAGATTTTTTCATTGGAACCTATTTTTTCTGGATCTAGGAGGTTTTGGCAAGAACTTTTTACAGCTGCACATCAGATGTTTTAGTATGCGCTGGTCTAGAGTATTGTGGAAGTGTGTACTGCTGAGAGGTGTCCTTTTGAGAGTGTGAGGCCTCTATGTTAGTTAAATGCTTTTATCTCTCACAAACAGAATGTGTTCTACTAAGTAAAAGTTTGTTATTTGTGAGCATCAGATACCAAGTGCTATGAGGCTAACAACAGAGGGAAGACAAGCAGGTTGACCCTCCATCTTAGTCTAGGGATTAAGATAACTTGTTGGAATACACAGCGAACTGTATTTAGTTAAATGAGATAGATATTGGGCTTTATTGCACCCAGCTAGTTGTGTTAGGTAACTATTGAATATGCACTATCATTTTACAACACAAAACTGTACACTTACAAAAGCATCATATTATTAATAAAATGCAAATTAACGATATATCAATATCCTATAAATAATGGAACTTCCAAACCAATTCTTTTCCTAAGCTGAAAATTATAAAAATCTTATAAACATTTTAGGAAGTTTCAAAACACAAACATTCAATTAAATTAATGACCAATTTTTCTACAAACTCTTTAAAAAACAATATGTTAGCATATGAAAGCCAATATACATAATATAGAATGCCTTACTATTATATATATATATAATAATATAATACACATATTTATATATATATATATAAACAATAATATATATATATAAATAAAAATAAAAAAAAAAAAAAAAAAATAAAATTTACAATGAATAACTCATATCAACATATAGAATACCATAATATAAAACCATATATACGTAATACATAAATATAAATATAATAATAATATATAAAATAATATAATATATATATAATATATATAAATCAATATAATATATCATTCATGAGACATAGAGAGTATATATATAGATATAATATATAGGTGATATCAATATAATGAATTGAATAATATGATCAAATATTTCTCCTTCAATATAAAATCTGTCAAAAGTCTGTTAAGCATCCATGGACCAGTGAACTATCCCAACATACCTAATGTTAAAAATTAACTAATGTTTTGCGTGGGATATGATAAACCATATGTATAATAGGGATTTTAGTAGATTGTTTTCTTAATGTTGCTTTCATGTTTCCCAATTCTAATTCTTAGGGGAGAAGAGGAAGTATAGGTAACAGAGAGACATTGAGGGTGATCATATATATCACTCATCTCATCGCAAATTACCAAAAATTTAAATCATTAAACTTTGCTGGTATTGGCACTACTAAATTTTAGTTTTTAAAACATCAAACAAGACATACAATGTCACAAGGATGGTTGTGCCAATCTCTTTGCCATAATGGGTGAGCTGCATACCTTGCCCCCTCCACTGCTATGATGTTTAAAGTGTATATGCACTATGCAGAGCACTACTAATTGCTAATGCAACGTGGGGCAGTTAGAAGCTAATTTTGCTAAAGTACAGCAGCTATAGGCCATTTGACACTACTATGTAATGCAGACTAGTTGTCCACAGTGCAGCTTGTTGTACAACTCTGTGCAACTTTCTGTAGTGCAGATATTGCTAATCACACCAATCACACTAATCAGTAGTGATTTGGGTAGGTTAGGTGGTATAGGGAAAAATATGGTTCCAGATATCTGCATCAAATCAGTGCGTGCTTAAAAGCAGGGGCACAAAGAGCAGTACTGTGTAAAAGGTGGAATTTACAACAACACAGAAAAGTTGAAAATATTCAAACAAGCACAATGACCAATAGCAACATGACAGTCTTCAAAGTTCTACAGCCATCATAGCCCTAGAGAAATGGCTATTTTTCTCCATTCATACTAGAGTTAAACTAGTAGGACATCTTAGCTAGATTATTAATAATCACTTAAAAAGTACACAGCTGTTATAGTAAACTCAGTACCACCAGGCACACTATTTGCAAATGTTACTCTTACATTGGCATGTGATACTTTACTTCATGAAACTGGTGTTGTTTTATCATACAAGTTCCCAGATGAGAGAAAGGGAGAGAGAGAGAGGGGTGACTCAGGAACGATGTCTGGTTAAGTGATTTGCTCCTGCAAATACTTCAAGCTTTCACCCTCAGTCTTCTCCACTATTTTATTAGCAGTATGGTCCGCATCACTTGTCAGACATTGGAATAAGGGTTTCCCATCCCCACCACTAAACATGCTGTTTGTTACTGTGAAATACAAAGATAAGATTTAGCTGCTTCATGAAAAAAACACATTGCTGATTTTAAAGCCCACCCTTAGACTTGTATATCGCAGTCCCAAAGCTTGAATTTTTTACACTGTTACGTATATCTCATACCATTTGTGAGACTTCTGTTAAGATTCTTGGATATGTGCCATCCTTTGCTTTGACTTCTACTTTTTTCTGTAGAACAGGGAGTATCTATTTTTTGCATACCTCTCTCACTGTTTTCCTTTCTTCCTCTTCATCAAGAATGCACACTGAATATATCCTTTCCTATTCTTTTTTTTTTCTTTTTTCCCCAGCTATGAATTCCATCTGTCGGCCTGTCTTCTGATAATAGTTTGCTGTGTCATGTAGTGCAGTTAATATACATTTGTTGTGGATACATATTTGTTAACACTCTCTACATGTATTCCATATAGCTTTTTAATTTATTTTACATTGTAAATATATGTATATTAGTCATAGAGTAGGACAGGCTTTGTATTATAATGCATTGCAGTTTAGATTGCACCACCTTATCTCCTAGATAACAACTATTAGAATACTATGGAAAATGCATTATTGCAATAAATGTGCATATTAGTTGAAGATATTAATTCTCATTCTATTGATTTCTAGCAGTCTGTCACCAGACTGTATAAGGCAAAATTATACAAACTGCAAAGGGTATTCACAGGTAACAAAAATTACAATCTTTGTAATGCAATGTATTTTAGCAGCAGGGCTTTTTCTGTCAAAGCAAATAAAAGTATTTTATCAGAATTTCTCCATTCAAGCAACCTCCAAATTTCACTAGCAATTATGGACTTCATGCTCAACTCCTGCATCAGAGCTGACTGTTCTTTCCCTTCAGCCACATTAGTCCACAAAAGTATTCTAGACCTTTCTGGATTCTTCCAAATCACTTCTGCCACATTACAATTACCCCCTCTTAAAAAGACTCTGGTTAACTGATGACTTATTACACCTAAAGTCCAGATATCTCAGCTTAAATGGACCAGTCCCCATTACTTTGCTCAAGTGTGTTCTGCTGTATAAAGGCCATTCTTTCCTCACCAAATATTCCAACAAACCTAATTTTAGTGTTGGCTCAGCCATATATCCCTATTCTAGGCTCAATTTGTATTACAAAAAAAATGTGTGTATATATATATATATATATATATATATATATATACACACATATACACACACA
This sequence comes from Protopterus annectens, assembly GCF_019279795.1. Taxonomy (NCBI): domain Eukaryota; kingdom Metazoa; phylum Chordata; order Ceratodontiformes; family Protopteridae; genus Protopterus; species Protopterus annectens. The sequence continues at coordinate 845,002,711 of NC_056732.1, forward strand.
CACACACACACACACACACACACACACACACACACATGTACACACCAGCACATGCACGCACACACACATACATACACACACACACACTGCTAGATAGATGGAGAATTCTTCAGACCATAGCAGTCCTCACTATGGGAAAGGCATCTTATTGTAGTCTTTGTAGATAATTGCATTAGCAGTGATTCCAGCATCACATCGATTTGGGAATGAGGGGAATGATGTGGAAGAAGACTCTAATGTAATCAATATAACACGTCACGTCATGTGGCCTGATGCATCTCTAAGAAGCCTGTATTTGTTCAGGGTGTATAATGTACACTAAATAAAGAGCACTGAGCTGTAGACTATGTTACCTGCTTCTCCACTTGCAAAGGGTCCATGTCAGGGACTTGGCGTATTGAGAATTTTCCTATTACTTTTGCTGGAATAACTGTTTTAGTTCCAGCTCCAGAGAAAGCACCTTCAATTCCATGGATGGTGAGAGATGGGTAACGCCATCTTTGAAGAAGTACGTCTTCCTGAAATAATCACAAATAAACATCATTAATGTTACATATGTGGTTTTCTTTGGGAAAATCTCCACGATTTCTTTGAAATGAGTAACTATAAAACTGGGCTGTAGCCAGAAATTTCAGATGTATATTCAATGCTTCTAATTTTTTTTCCAATCTCACATCTGACACAGCTACCGCATTAGTTTAGGTCATATATCCTAAATATATAATTATTTATATTGCACATGCACTAACATTCTACTACTTTAAGTCTTTTACTGTGTACGTGGTAGAATACAGAAATAGGCAACACCTTTGTGCACCATTTTTTATTTCAACTATGCTTCTTTGTGTTTCAAATTCACCTTGTCTGGTACTGCGAACTTTATGTATCATTGATATGTTATCTACTGCCAAGATCCAAGTTGTTGTGGTTATTCATATTGTTTACACAAAATGACAAAATTATTGTCATAGATTTGAGTCGTTAAGTGCCTTTGGGTTTGACAGAATACGACCCCTCAGGAACTGGTTTATACACTCTGGTTTGAATGGTATATGCTTGGCTTTACCCATGATCTAAAGCCTCAGATGACTTACACAGCAACCAGTTTTACTGTTTATAAAGACAAGGAAACATTGTACAGCTTAGGTATGCAGGAGAACTTTGTATTTGTATTACAGCCAGCTGTTTACAAATTATCATTCAAAAATAAGAATCTGCATGACAGTGTAATACTTGTACACTCTCATGCCGTTAAAATGCATTTTTTAATATGCAATGTATTTTCTGAATTAGGCCCTACACTCTTACACTCTGTTCTATAAAACAGATACAAGGTGTGCACTCCAATACCTAAGTGAACAGAATAATCAACTGCGCAAACTGTAATACAATTATTCAAAATGCCCTAAGCGCTATCAACTCAAATGAGAAAAATACATAATTCATTTATATTTTCCTTTTTGTATGGCACTCCACTATAACTTATTAAATTTGTGGTGAACTTGAAAGAGGAGGAGGAACTGAGAAAGACCTCATTATATCCGATCACCAGGGACCAAATAACAATTGGGAAGGACTTGGTCTGCCTTCTTTCCTTCCTCTGTACCCCTTTCCTACCCCCTTCTTCTCTTCATTCTTTTTAACTTTTTCCCATGGCAGTTAGAGCTGTAAAGTTACAGTTGCTCTTTTTTTTCTATTTTGCTATTATCTTTATCATTTTGATATTTCTACTGTGCCATTACAACAAGAAACCTGGTGTAGCACTGTCATAATTCAGTATTCTTATGGGTGCACTAATGCTATTTGTTAATCACAAAGATTCACTGGAATTTTATAATCCAGTTTCAGTACAGATAACATATGCCACTCCTTGGCAGCTCCTTAACTGACACATGAGTTATATGGATTAATATAATTATGTGTGTTACAAGCCTGATATAATTCGTATCCGCCACAAACAATGACAAAAGCTCTTAGTAAAGACTGTGACAAAGCATTTTCACTTAGTAGGCCAAAAATGAGTCTGGTGTTATCCTAAGTCTGATTTCTTCAATCTGCACTTGCAAACACTGAGTGAGAAAGTCACTTAACCAGACAATATTCCTGGGCTGCTCTAGAAATGATGAACTTTTATCTAGTGAGCTTATATGGTTAACAAAAAACAGTTGTGTTTACCAAAAAGAGCTTCCTTTGTTCACTGTACATATAGATGATAATAACACCTCTCTGCATAACTCTCAATCAGTCACGGACAAATCTCAACAGAATACCATGCACATAGCTCTCAAATGAATCAAGGACAAATCCAGGCATAGTCAGGGACAATAGGGAACACTTTTTTTTAAATAATAATACTATTAGCATGCAATGTTGACAGAATAAGAGAATATTAATTTAATTACATTTTCTGAAGTAAAAGAAGTCTATAACTCTAACTATACTTATTATTGCCCATACCAAAAATAGGCGGCCACGGTGGTGCAGCAGTTAGCATTGCCACCTCACAGCAAGAGGTTCTCCGGTTCGATTTTCAGCTGGGGTGCCTTCTGTGCGGAGTCTGCATGTCCTCCCTGTGGTTGCGTGGGTTTCCTCCGGATGCTCCGGTTTCCTCCCACATCCCAAAGACATGCAATAGGTGGATTGGACACTAAATTGGCCCTAGGTGTGAGTGTGTGCGTGTGTGCCTTCTGTGGAAGGTTGGGCACCGGGCTGGCAACTCGACACTGTAAAACTACACTGCCAATCATGAGCGGACAGATGATCCGCTGTGGCAACCCCTAACCGGGAAAAGCCGAAAGAAGAAGAAGAAGATTGCCCATACCAAAAATAACCCTCTCACTTTCTTCCCCTACTGTGCCACTCCCACTTTACCCCTCCTCTTTCCACTCAGCTGGTCAATATGTAGGTACTCTAACATGTTCTAATATGACAGTTAAATCAATGCCTAAGATTGTTTACTCCACTGCCTTCTAGCTATCTATGTAACTGTAACTATATGTCTCTATTTTTATGTATTTGCCTTCTAGCTATCTATGTAACTAGCTTTCTATATTTATTGTAATCTTCAACATGTTTAATGTCATGTGCAGCTTTTCTCCCCAGGCCTCCACTGAAAATGGGCTCACCTAGGCCCAGTGGACCTTCCCAGTAAACAAATGCAATAAATAAATAAATAATTACTAAATATAATTGCAGTGGTGGTGCAGCAGTTAGCGTTGTTGCCTCACAGTAAGAGGTTCTCCTGTTCAATTCTCGGCTAGAGCGCCTTCTGTGGTTCATAGGTTCATAGGTTGGTACTAGGCGATCAGCCCTAGGGCCTATACAAGCCTAGCCATAACAATTCCCTGGCTATTTCTTCCCACATTATTTACTTTCCTGGACCCCTGTCTAGCAGGGTGACTGATGTGATCCCTGGGGTGAATTTCCTTTCTCCCATCCAATCGTCAAGGTTCCTCTTGAAGAGGTCCAAAGAGGCACTCTGCTTGACATGTATGGGCAATCTATTCCAGAGTCTGGGGAGTCTCTGGGTCAGGAACCTATCCGTCCAGCATGTTTTGTTTATTGTGATGACAAGGTTTAGATCCCTGGAGCATGTAGCTCTGAGGGATTGGGATTTCTTTAAGTGTTGCATGTCCAACAGCTCTGGGTTTGACATGGCCCTGTATGTTAAGCAGAGATTGCCTCTGAGTAGACGATATGCGACAGAGTATAGCTGGAGTTTTTAAGGCGGTCAGCGTAGGGCATCTGCTTTAGGCCTGTGATTCTTTTAGTGAGGTATTTCTGAGGCCTTTCCAGTTGTTGCAGATGTCTTGAGAGGTACATACCAAATGGGGCGTTGTATTCTATAATGGGTCTAATGAGGGATGAGTACAGTGGGACAATGACCTCCTTTTTTCTGGATGAAAAGCCCTTCGTGATGAGGTGTGCCACATAGAAGGATTTCCTGACTGTTGTGGCGATGTGGTTATCGAAGGTGAGACCACTGTCCACCTGTGTCCCTAAGTCTCTTATCACACTTTCTGTGTTTACTGTACTGCCACCTATATGGTAATTCATGGATACATGTTTTTTCCCAAAGGGGATAACAATACATTTCTTGGCATTGAGCTTGAGCCCATGGCTCTGGCACCAAGCATCTGTTTCTGTAAGGCCCTTTTGTAGAGTATCCACATCATTTGGGGATTCAATAATGGCTCCCAGTTTGCAGTCATCTGCAAACTTTGTTAGCCATAGTCCCTTAGTGTTGACCTGTACTTCAGAGAAGTCAATGCCAAACAAGAGTGGCCCTAGGACTGAACCCTGAGGTACTACACTTGTCACTTGTCTGGAGCTGGATTTGGAGTCGGCTACTTTTACAGTGTGGGTTCTATCAGTAAGCCATTTAGCAACCCATTGGGTGACATAGGAATTAATGCCCAACTTAGTAAGTTTATCTATGATTCCAGAGTGGGGGATGGTGTCAAAGGCCTTGGCAAGGTCTAGATAGGCTGTGTGGACCACCTTACCCTTGTCCATGGCTCTGGAGACTGATTCAAAGAAGTCAATCAGGTTCAGGAGACAAGATCGGCCCTTCACAAACCCAAACTGGGTGGGGTCCAGTGTTTGAAGGTTGCCAATGTCTTTGTTTATAAGTTCCATGATAATACACTCCATGGCCTTGCAGATAAGGCTTGTCAGACTGATGGGATGGTAGTTTCCGGGATCCAAGGTGGATCCCCCCTTGTGGACTGGGATAACTGTAGCTCTGCGCCACTCAGTGGGCACGAAACCTGAGGTGAGGCTATGATTAAACACGACACTTAAGTGAGGTGCCAGTTCATATTGTAGTTCATGTAGTACACAGCCTGGGATGTCATCTGGTCCCATGGATGCTGTATTCTTGGCTTTAGAGAGTGCGTTTTGTACCTGTGTGGCCGTTATTACTGGAATTTGGCAATCTTCCGGTATTGAGATGGGCCATTTAGGAGGGGAGAGAGGGGTGAAGTTGGCACTGAATCGATCTTCCAGGATATTGGCAATATCCTTCGGATCAGTATATTTAATGCCATTCTGTTTTAGCTCAGAGCAGATCTGAGCATTGCCATTTAGATTCTTGACATAGTTATAGAATGCTTTGTGGTTGTCTTTGGAATCTTTGGCAATTTTATTTTCGTAACTAGCTTTGGAGGATTTTATGAGGCATCTCAGTTTCTTACTGAGGCTAGTAAGGGAGTTTTTGCATCCTGGGATTTTCCTCTTTTCTGCAAAAGTTTCTTCCTTTTGTTGTAAAGTTTGTTTATGGCAGGGGACCACCAGATTGGCTTCCTTTTTTGGATGAGAGCATTTTGGTTCTATTTGGGATGGCACGATTCATGCATGAGTGGATGTGCTCGTACAGTGCCTTAGTGTAGGATTCAGCAGTTGAACTTTCAGTTCCCATCTGCATGGGTGTCATGAAGTTTGTCACTTCTGACTTGAGTAGCATGAAGTTGGCTTTGGAGAAGTTTTTTATGGTGGTTTCTTTACTGGGGGGTGGGGGTGGGATGTGGATGTTAAGGGTGATTAGCTTATGGTCAGACCTGACTAATGAGGGGGTGACCATAGGTATGGAGCATTGATTTCCCATGTTGGTAATGACCAGGTCTAGGATATTGGAGCCCCTGGTGGGACTATGGATTAGTTGATCCAGGGCATTGGAATTTATGAATTCCAAGAACCATTGCGCAAAGGTGTTGGGACATGAGTAGTTTTCCCAGTTAATGGCAGGGTAGTTAAAATCACCCAGTATTAGGGTGTTTAGTTCTATCTTAATATTTTCCAGTATGTTTAGAAAGGTGTAGTGAGAATCTTGGGGTATGGTGGGGGATCTGTAGCAAGCTACAATTTGGATTGCAGTCTTACCTAGTGTTAGTTGCACTTGGAGAATTTCAGACTCATTGTGTTGGCCAACTAGCCTGGTGGTGTGAATATCCTTGGTGAATATTGACACTCCTCCACCTTTAGTGTTTCGGTCCTGGTTTGGTGGCTGAAAAGTGTGGTAAGAGTTGTAGCCTGGTATTGCAGGGGTGCTCTCTGGAGCCTTGAACCAGGTCTCAGTTACTGCACAGATATCAATGTTCTCCATTTTTAGGAGTGCCTCGAGAGAGTGCATTTTGAGGTTTAGACTTCTAGCATTGAGTAGCATTACCTTCAGATTTTGCATGCTTGTACCTGTTATGGTGGTGGTTTTGTCCTTTGAAGTTTGCCTAAAAAAGGCACTATAGGGGTGTGTGGAGTTTGCATGTCTTCCCCTCAGTTGAGTGATGTTTAAAGACATGCAGATAGGTGCGTGTGTGAATGGGTGTGCCTTATTTGAAGGTTGGGCATCAGGCTGGCAACTCGGCACCATAAAAATCCATTGCCAATCATTAGCGGACTGGAGTTCTGCTGTGGCGACCCCTAACCGGGAAAAGCCAAAAGACTTCTTATTTAATAAATATAATTTACCATGTTTTCTCTATTCACTAGTTTTAAGAAGGGTTAAGAGGGACAGAGCTAAAATTTCAGTCAAAATCAGGGACAGTTGAGAGGAATGTATATGCAAAGAAGCTAAATATATAGCTGGATTCAATGTTCCAAGTCCCCTTTTCTATTTTCCAGTATATATTACCACTCTTTTAACAAGATTTAACCTGGAACACAGCATAAACATAAATATAGACAAATAATTCATTCTCTTTTGTTCTAGCATATCGTACAGCTTAAAAAATAGTAGCTTAAAGCAGGCAAATTCTTAATCAGGGAACAAGCAGTAAATGCTTCAAAAGAAACCAGGGGCTATATTGTCAATGGAAACCACAGCAAGCCTTTGCACACAGTGCTTTTCAACCATTTAAGAAAAAGAAATCCATACAGGTACCTTATATACTTCTTATGTCATTATCACATGACTTCCATTTATCACATGATCCACAACTTTCAAAATAGAATTGCAACAACAAAACAACAAAAAGAAAAACATATGTAAACACAGTTGTATCTATATTTGTAGCAAGCAGCTGCTACAGTTTCTATCACATTCATTTCTGACTGACAATAATGTACTGAAGACTGATCAGATCAGCATTTCTTGATTGTACCCTATAACACTTTATACTTGTGGGGGGGGGGCTGTCCCCTTTGTCCCACCAAGCTACTAAAGTTACTGCAGTTACTTCCTGCCATCTCTTGCCTGTTTTCTGTACCCTTAGTTGCATGTATTCCTTTTAGGAAAAATGTTATTTTCCTACTTCCTCTCTGCTTTAGTCTTTATAAAGTGGTCTGTCACTGTATATGAACAGAGAAAAAAAATGATCAACAATGTATATCGTACTGGTGGGGCCCAAGGGCACGCCCCTTCTCTCAAAACAGACAGACAAGAAAAAGTGATACAGTAATATGAAATTGGAGCCAGAGCCAAAAATTGCATTAAAATATAGAAACACACCACAAGAATAGTCCCCATATACATTTTAAATGATGAACCAAGTGTATATAAAGACATCTTGCTGGTATGGGCACAAAGTCAGGTCGCTTCTCATAGCACTAGAGATACAAATGATAACATTCTAATTTAACGTGATACTAGGACTGACTTTAATTAAAATGTGGAACATATATCACAAAATGTCCATTGTGTGCATATTCTCTGTAGAGGAGACCTCTTTATGAACATATAATCATCATTTGGAAGGAATGTATGTTCATTCATATTTACACAGAATTTTATATGAGTAATAGACATGGATTTGGTTTTAACTGATCCCCATTTACGTAGTACATAACCCAAAGCAAGGCATTCAGTTTCCTTGCAGCCTCAGACTAGACATGAAACAGGGAACATAATTCTAAGAGAAATCTATTTAGCTATTACAGATTTCTTACTCCAATTTTAATGAAATTTATTTTACAGGGTAAACCAAACATTACTTTTTGGCTATTTATAGCTGTACAGCCATAACAGAATTAAAACTTAATCTTTAATTTGGAGTACTTGATGAATGGTACAAATAATTAAACATAAACATGTTTAATGTGTGGTTTAAGATTTACCAGTAATCTTTTCCTCATCACTTACCTTGTTTTTTTGCCGAAGTTCTTGTGCTCCAATTTTATTTCTGAATTCTTCATGATCAAAACTTATTCCGCTGTAGAGCTTTGTTTCCTCATCAGTCAAGGCAGCCACTGCTTCATTGATGCCAGGTATAAGAATGTGACCAGAGGAATTTGTAAGGCTGTCTGGAATTAAAACGAGAATTATTAAATTTTGTTTGGGGAAGTTTTATGGCATGTGAAGTACACGCAAAAACATGTGTGAGGTATGCACAATATTTATGAGCTTTGTAAGGTACAAGGCCAGCAGGCAATTGATGAGTGTCTTCAGCTAGTATGCATGGTGCAAATATATGCTTTATTCAAAGCCCAACAGACCTAATTTCACTTATAAAAATAATTTTTTGTTTATTTTAAAAACAGAGAAAAAAGTGATGTCTACATGAACAACAATTTATTTTCTGAAATACATTCATTGCTTCTAAATGAGTATGAAATCATTGTACTACACTGGGAGGCAGGGAAAAATTATTTGCACACATATATGGCTGGAAGAGGGTTGATAGATTTCACCTGAAATTGTTCAAGTAAAAGACTGAATTATAAATTATCATCAATCCAAAATTACATAAATTGATCAGTTCTTGCTTTCCCTTAAACCTCACTCCTCCTCCATAAAAATTTTCTGCATGTATTGTTCACACCTACCCTTTTTTAAAGATCCCTCTTCTATTTCATTTATCTTTGTTATAATATTCACATATTTAGTTACAATTGGCTTAGACTTTGATTTCCATTTTCTAGTAAATTATGTTTTTGGCAGCCACCAGAATTAAACTTAACAAGGCCATACTATATCTAGACAATTCAGGTCCTGAATCCCAGCTCAAAAAATAATTTCCTTAATTACATCCATTTTCTCACCCAGTATATTTCTGACAGAGTACTCTGTAGGGAATTTTTAGTGTGCCAATGCATTACACTCCCAAAACATATGTTCACAGTTACCTCTTTCTTCGCATCACACCTCCCAACATTTGGCATCTACCTGAGGAAAAATTCTTTGGAGTCTGCTTGGGGTATAAAAATACCTATGCAAATACTTCCAAGCAAAAATTTTACATCTTCTTCAAGAATTTGTTGCATATTTGGGAGCCATATTGTTTCCTTGTGAATTGTGTATCCAATCTCTCTTCCCAATCTTTTCTAACCTCCTCTGATTGATTACCTATACTTATTGTGCAATATTTTATATGCCCTACTAATTAACCCCTTTTTAACAGCAACTTCTGTTCTAGATTCAACTAAACATTTTACCAGAGTAGTCTTCCACTTAGGATTCCCCTAGCCCTTTCTGCTTGCTTGTACTGTGATATCAGTCCCTGATACAGAAGGCAGTCTATAGCCTGCAGTCCAGATGTCTTCTTGGCCTCTTCCCATTCTATTACCTTCCCCTCTCTAGTTATTTGTTCCCAATACATTGGTTACTTTGCCACTTTTCTCTAGTAAATCCCAGCACCCTCTTGCCTTTTCTCCATACCCCTAATCTCAGTCATTCCTGTTGTCAGAATCTCCTTTCCCCCTTCTCGTGTTAGCTTAGTTCATAGAATACTTTCTGTTACTTTATGATTGTTATTCTCCTTAAGGATGTGCATCTAAAATCACATTCTGTCCTTATTTCTTGAATTTCCATTTTGCTTCATCATCATCCATTTCCACTTTAAATCATAGCTTTCTGCTTGTGTTATGTATATGAGCCATAATTGTGTAGCTCTAAAATATCCTTTCAGATCAGGTAATCCTAAATCACCTTGTTCGACTGGAAGAATCAACTTATTCTACTTGACCTTTACCCTCTTTCCCTCCCAGATAAAATTATTCAACTGTTTATTAATTACTGACCACAACTTCTTTTATTGATAAAAACATGGCTGACCAGTATATAAAACTAAAGTGACTAAAAACATTCCACTGCTTGTATCTTGCTATCCTTATTCATAAACAAGAGCTTCTAGTTTCTCAGTTTTTCTCTTTATTAAATTATCACTTATAATATAGGCAATTGCACATTTATATAAATGAAAACAAACCATATTGACACAATCCCAGTTGCAAGTATTTTGCATCACAAACTGTACTGACACAATTTTAGTTGCAAACAATATACATCACTTATAACCTACCCAATCATTGTCAGTCAAACGTTACATAGCTCTTTCATATCCTGCCTTCTTTTAAACCTCATCCCTCGCCTGTATGTATTCTTCCCACTGTTACCATTTTTCCTATGTAATTAGCTCCTACCCTTTTCTAAAGATCCCAATTCTAATTGTTTTATCTCTATTACTATATTCACTAATTCCAGTACAGTTGGTTTAGGCTTTGATTTCCATTTCTAGCAATTGCTTTTTTTGGCAGCCACCATAATTAGTTAAAGCAAGGCCTTACTATGTGTAGGCAGTTTTGATTCTGTATCATAGCTCAGAAAAATCATTTCCCTAGTTACATCAATTTGCTCACCCAGTATCTCTGATAGAGTAGTCTGCAGGGAATCTTTAAAGTCTGCCAACTTATCACACTCCCAGAAAATATGTTCCTAAATACATCTTTCTTCCTCATCAGCTTCTCAGTTTTTGTATTATCTTTTGTTTAGTCTCTTCCCCCATATCCTTAGCCTCCATAACAGAATTATTTTCAATCCATACTCCTAAATAATTCATTTTATCTTATGCCCATAAATATGGGTATTGCTGAACTGATTCATGTGTGGGTACATAGTTTACAGCTATAGCCTTTGTTTTGTCTGCATTAATTTTATATCCAGAAAAAAAAGCTTGAAACTGTCTCAGAATGTTCCACAACACTGACATATACTTTTCTGGTTTTATCAGGTACAAAATAACAGTGCCTGCAAATAAAGCCAACATTTCTTGAGTACCATACCAATTATATCCTTGAATTTCTGAGTCCCTTATTTTCTTTGTTAATGGTTTTAAGTATAATGCAAATAACAAAGGGGAAAGAATACACTCCTGCTTGATTCCTCTATTCAGACACAACTTATCAGCCATGAACTGTCCCACTTTAATTTTTGCATCTGATCCCTCATATATCCTCCTAATTAACCTTATTATTGTATCAGAGATTGCAAATGCTTCTATTGCCCTACTCATAAAATCCCAGATTACTCTATTGAATACTTTCTCTGCATCAAAACCCACCAACAACAGTGGTATTTTCTTACATTCTGCTTCCCTCTGGATAATCATTATTCTATTAATGTTGTAAAAATTTTTGCCTCCCCCCTATAAAACCACATTGAACTATATCTATCAATTTTGGGAACACCTTTGCTATTCTTTTACTTATTATAGACACAAGCACTGTATAATCATGGTTTTGAATTGAAATGGGCTTGCATTAAGGTGGGATATCATAATAGGTGTTTACCCTGTTTAGGTGTTATAGCCACCACTGCTTTCTCCAGGATGTTGGTGCTTCCCCTCCTTCTAAAATACTGTTAAACAAAACCTTTCGGATTTGTATCACTTTCTTCCCTCCTAGCTTCTACATTTCCACAAAAATACCATCTGTTCCTGGAGACTTTCCTGCATATTGATTATATTTCACCATTTTATTTCATCTCCTCCTGTCTCAGCTGTTAATTGTTGCTTATCCTTTACCTCTAGCATTGGAATCATACCTCTCAACTATTCAAGATTTTTGACACATGTTTTTGGTCTGTTCCTCATACAATTTGTGGTTTTCTGGCAAATCACTGGGGAATGAAGTCAATAAATAATGACAGATATTTTAGCTTCAGACTTCATATCCTTCAAAAAATGCATAATGACACAAAGCCTATTATTCTGGCAACTTTCTAAGTTTATAAGAGCAATATGTAAAATGTATCCCTATTTTTGTGCCTCTGTCCCCCTTTGTTTTATGTGTTGTCCAGATTTCTTGTGCTAAGTAGTTGAGAGGCAAGCTTGCCTTACTTAAGTCTTCCATAAATATTTCCATTTGTACTTTTTCTTGATTTCTACATTCTACTGCTTTATACAAATTTTCATAAAATTTCCAAAATATCTCTAATACCTCTACAGTATCTCTGGTTATTTTTATTTTCATAGGATCCCTAAGTATGGCAATAACCTTTTCTACTTTCTGTTGTCTAAATCATTGTGCTAGGGCATTTTGTGCTCTAGAGTTATTATCAAAAACAGTTGATTAAGAGCAATCTTTCTAAACTCATGCATATTATCCAGATATCCCCCTATTTTCTCTTTAGCACTCTGCATTTGTGTCTGTTCTTGCTCAATGAGATCCCCCTAAGAAGTTATTATTCCCACCTATTATATATATATATATATATATATATATATATATATATATATATATATATATATATAAAATGGCTTTTTTAAATGTCTCTTTCCAGCTTTTGTATTATATGCCCCCACTAATGTTTGGCAGGTTGATCTCTTATATAGTTGTCTGTTGTCATCTCCATTTGAACCTATGACACATTTTATGCACCTTTTTGTTTTAACAAAAATCCTCAAACAAACAAACAAAAAAACAAACACCTTAACACTCCTATAACCTATTAACTAAAAACAAACACATACAACTATGCATATCTTTAAATAATGAAGTTTAACCCTCCTGATAGGAACAGGTATCCCAAATCGACAGCTACACATTGGCATAACTTAATCTAACATAAGGTTACCCATGTTAACATGCATGTTAAAGCATGTACTCCTACTTACACTAACCACTGTCTGTACTTGTCTTATCTTCCTTTCCCTGTAAAAAGCAGCTCACATGCTTTCAGAAAACATTAACCATTAGCCTTAGAAGAAGTGTACCAAATACTCCTGTTCTTGTGTGAGTAGTTCTATTCTGTGAGGAAGCTTGTGGTAATTGCCCCTGTCCATTTATAAGAGAAGGGAGAACCATATTCCTTCCCCTATAGTCAGCTTGTTTCCATGGAAACAAAGTACCAAATGCACATACAACTCTGCAAACCTCTCGACTTATACTGAACACTTATTTGCCAAAGAAAAATATTTCATTGCATTCAGTGTCCTCTTCTTTACTTGGTTACATAAAAAAACTGTTATTAGATTAAGCCAAAAGCCTTAATCAGATATTCACCTATGCAAAAGTAGGAGAGAACATATAACAACTCTACATGTATTACAATCTGTGCACTTTTACACCCCATCCACCACCTGAACAATTCAAGTTTATAGCATATTAACTTAAACATGCTTTTGTTCAGCTTTCTTCTCTTTTTAAATTGTAATGGCTACATTTCTTAAAACTATAAAAGAAAAAAGGCTCTTGTTTACTTTAGTATCTGGAGCACATACAACAATAATTTAAAATATTTTACTTTATAACATTCAATTTATATCAGGGAATGACTTGTGAAATACTGTTAAGTACAAAAGTCATTTTATTTATAGTTATCTCTCTTTTGTTCACCCTTCCTTCATCCCTCCTTCCCTTCAGTGTCTTTCCAAATGTTTATGATATGACATGTGGCATATGTGTTTCAGTCTCCCACAAGTTTAACAAAGTTAATAAAGTCCAATCTTTGCACTTTTTCTTGTAAAGCCCCATTTCACAAATGTGATTGTTGTTTAATAGTTTCACATTTATTCACTAATTTCAGTGTGCTATGTGCTGCGGTAGCGTTGTTGCCTCACAGTAAGACGTCCTGTTCGATTCTCAGCTAAAGCGTCTTCTGTGTGGAGACATGCGTGAATGGGCATACCTTCGTTGAAGGTTGTGTGTCAGGGCCGGCAACTCGGCACGTAAAAATCTACTGCCAATCATTAGCGGACCGGAGTTCCGCTGTGGCGACCCCTAACTGGGTAAAGCCAAACGACACAACAACCAAAAGTCTTCTTCCTGTTCATAGTTTAGTACTAAGCTAACTGCCCTTTCAAGCCTAGCCAATTATCCCTTGTTTGACTCAAACCCTGTACCTTGTGTTTGTAAGGCAAACACCTTAGCCATTAAGCCACCCTCCCAACCCCAATCTGTGGTTCAAGTCCAAGGTACTCACTGATTCTTTTAGTCAATTCCTATGCTTTTCTTCTGTCTCTCAACCATTTTCCTTTGGAACACTGGACAAGATTTCACTGTCAAAGTCTCTCTATGAGCTTCATTATCAGAAGAATAAGCAGAAATCCTTTCTGTTTGATTGCTCACTTTTTTTTTGGACATACTTTTGTATTTCCTCCTTAGCCTGTTCTGCATCAAAAAATGACTTTGATCTTCCAAGAAAAATATTTTAAAGACAGCTAAGTACAGCAGCTTGAATCTCACACCTACTCCTTGACATTCCCTAATTGCTGGGATAAATTTGTTTCTTTTCTGCCTAGTGTAAAGAGAATAATCATTTTCCACAAACACTCTGCTGTCTCCAGTTTTTAATACTTTGCCCTTTTTGCCACAGTTTTGTCAGGATCAATTATTTCTGCTGGTTTAACTGGATCTTTACTAATACAGGTTTTAATTAACAAATCCTGCTGTGGAATACAAGTCCTGTTGCTTATTTGCGCTTTCATAAAATTAATATAGTCTGTTCCTTCCAGTTTTTCCTCGTATAGCAGACTATCTCTGGTTTTCCTGTGTGCTCTGTCCTCTAAATTTAGTTTTTTTTTTTAAACAGTTTTACTAGTCTCATACTCAGTCAGCCTTTTCTTCATTTTGACCACTGATTTTTGCAGGTTTGTCAGTTCATCTGAATAGCTTATTAAAGCTTCTTCCAGTTTTTCCATCCTTTTGTTATCTGAGTTGTTATACTCCTGCAATATTTTGTTTAGTTTAATTAGTTCTGAGCACATTTGATTTATATTTTGCTCTAGATTATTGGAAGTATACTTTGCACCAAAGCTGGCACTTAAACTGCTTTTTGCTGAACAGCTACAATATTCTTCCCACTCAGTGCTTTCTCTTTACCTTTTCTAGTTGATTTTCTTTCAAGCTCTCTAAGTTTCTTCTTTGTTTGCATCCAGGTAGTGTACTTACTAGCCAGTAACTGAATTTACTAAAACTCACAGAGCTTCTGGCCCTTATCTCTCAGTTTATTTTCTTTTTACACTGGGAGAGTTGAAATAAAGCTGTTGATCAGTGTGCAGCCATCTTGGAAGTGTCTGATATATGCTATTTTGGGGAGATACATAAATATTGCTAGTCTGTGATTGTTTTCAATTTCCCTGTTTGCTTCTGTGACTGCACAGCTTATTTTATCCCTACAAGCACAAACACAATTAATTGCTGGGTTTCATTCTGTTTGCTTATTTCAGTCTTGAACTGTAACAGTTTGTTATGGAATGCTTAAATTCAAAATTCTACTAACTTTTTCCGCCAAAATATACTTTTCAAAAACAGACTGAAAACAAAGACCTGCTGATTTTTTACTGTTTTACAGTTTGACTGCACTGAGGGCATTTACCTGATAGAAGAAGAAGAATGTAGAAGGAGTATTTTCAGCTACAATACAAAAGGCAGGTGCAATAAAATTGTCATTACTTTTTGTTTCTAATTTGTCAATGTGTACTTTGAAGGTACAGCAACAGTGTATGAATCTGTTTAACTGACTTGTTCTAGTTTTAGGTAAACATATTCTGTAAAACTAATGGCCATGTTGGTGGGGGTCTATATTATAACATCGAAGTTCTCTAACATCGAAAGTTATAATATCAAACCCATAATGTCGAACGCTGAAAACAGCAAAGATGCAGGACACCGAATTATTTCCCAGGGAAAGAATTCGGTGGGCCGTTGCTGTGGCTTCACTGTTTTCAGCGTTTGATATGTTGGAATGTTACGAGTCGGGTTCAGGTAAGTGTGCGATTGTGTGTAGGTTAGGGTTAGGGGGCAGGTTAGGTGAGTTAGGGTTAGGGCGTGGGTCAGGTAAGTGTGCGATTGTATGTAGGTTAGGGTTAGGGGGCAGGTTAGGTGAGTTAGGGTTAGGGAGCGGGTGAGGTGAGTGTGTGATAGTGACAGACCTTAGGGTTAGGGTTGGGTTAAGGTAAGTGGATAGCTAGTACTGTATGTAAAGTTTAGTTTAGGTGTAGGATTTTAAGTGTATGTATGTGGATTGCTGTTTTTTGTGTTGTGTGTATATTTCTTGGAATAGCAAATTTTTTCCCTGGGAAAAAATTCGCTATTCTGACTGTTTGATGTTTTCAGACTTCGGTGTTTAGGGTTCGATATTATAACATTCGATGTTAGAGAACTTCGATGTTATAATATAGACCCATTGGTGGTGGACTCCTACTTCTGTTAATGCTCTGGGATTCCAGCTCTATAAGTTTTATAATGTAATCCTTACATTTTATTTATTAAAGTAAGAAAGTGTTTATACAGAGTTCAGTAGCTGATCATAATCTAGTATGGATCATGAGCATAGGTCAGAAATTTATAGGTTTTTGTGAAATTTATGGCTAAAAGAGACCATTGAGAAGTTCATTCACATAACCCAGTACTGTGGGAGACCAACAGTGTCCTCATTAAGTCGACTTTCTCCACATATCTTCAGTAAAAATTAGTGATCACCCATCCAGTCATCCAGACTGGGTTTAAAGGTTGCAAGGGAAGTACACTTTTTGACAGGTATGGGCAGCCTACTCCAGAAATGGGGTGTATGTCGACTTAGGTATCTGTCTCACCATTTGGTGGTTTTGTTAATGTGGCAGTATACACCAAATTACCACTGATTTTATAGGGTGTATGTCGGGTTAGGTATCTATCTCTCCATTTGGTGGTGTTGTTAATGTGGTAGTATACACGAAATTACCATTGATTTTATTGGGTTCCTATTATTTAAGCAAATGCTGTTTTGTCTAACATGTTTGCGCGAAATGGCAAAATTCCAAAAGTACAGAACAGTTGATTTTTTTCCTAGGGAAAAAAATAACTGGGCCATTTTCAGGACTTTGCCATTTCCTCCACTATGGTGCGATCTCGGAGTTGGTAAATTTAAGTAGGGGTGTGTGTATTTTGTGTGTGTGTTTTTTTTTTTTTTTTTTTTACGGATCAGTGATTTTTTTCCCTGGGAAAAAAATCGCTGATCCGTGTGTTTGACATTTTGGATTTTTGGAGTGTTTCGGTCAATTATATAGCGTTCGCAATTTTATGCATTCGCTAATATAATATAGACCCATTTTATTTAGGTGAAGGTGTTCAAAGAGTGCTGGGTCATTCATAGCCTGGAAGGCTAACCAGAGATCAGCCTTCAGGAGTGTGTATGACAAAGACTGTATGGACAAAGATTTTAGTCTTTCAGAGAAGCTAAAGTTACTGAGACCTGAGATATTTTTGGTTATGAAATTTTGAGGTCTTTCAAGCTAGTTTAGGTGCTTAGTGGAGAATATGACAAAGAGTGCATTTTATTTAATGATGGGCCTAAGAAAGGATTAATAAAGTGGGATTATAACTTCTTTGGACCTTGATGAGATACCACAAAGGCTAATATCCGCAAGGTAGAAAGATTTTCTAACCACCACAGGGACATAAAAGTCAAAGGAGAGTCCATTATCAACACTCATACACAAGTACCAAATGTCTATGTCAAATTTAAGTGGAAAGTTATCTATATAGTAAACAACATTTTCCACCTGCTTTCTCACTCACATTCTGGGCAACACAAAGAACATCAAGTCTATAGTCAGAGATATTCATGCCTATTCCTGCAAAAACACTGGATTCTTTCTTTATCTTCATGGCCTGAATCCTTTTATTCATAAGAAATGTCTCACAATTAATATATCTGGTTGTTTTATCTGATTTTCCCAAGGAAAAGTATGCTGCTTTCCTTGGCATTGATTGTAAGCCTCTGATTAATATACCAAGCATTTGTTTGGTTTAGCCCAACGTTTTTGTGTACTAACAGCTAAAAAGATAAATAACTAAATAATGATTATATTATGAATGATCATAGATCAAAATGATCAAAGCACAACATCAGGCAATTTCATCTACAGTCAATTTCATGGAAAATCAAAAACATCACAAATGAATGATTGCAAATGTAAACAGTAGTTACATTTATGATCCTTAGTGTCCTAGCATTGTTGCCTCACAGCAAGAGGTTCTCCCGTTCGATTCTCGGCTGGAGGGTGGGGACTGCCTTCTGTGTGGAGTCTGCATGTCCTCCCTGCGGTTGGGTGGGTGTTCAAAAGACATGCGTAAATGGGTGTGCCTTTGTTGAAGGTTGAACGTTGAGCTGGCACCTCGGCGTTCGTCAAAATCTACTGCCAATCATTAGTGGACTGGAGTTCCGCTGTGGCGACCCCTAACTGGGAAAAGCCGAAAGACAACAACAAAGTGTCCTTACCTTAAAACCAAAGCTAAACTGAACTAAACCCAAATAAATGCTAAAAATACTTTTACCACACTCTCAGAACTTATACATATACTAACCCCATGGTTGCATAACTACAAAGCACGGAACACACATATAATTATGTTATAGTCAATGTTTGCAAACTCAACTCTAATGTAATATGAACAACTGTACCACCAACAATTTTGCCACTGAAGACAATGATTATAAAAACTTTCAGCAAAACAGATGACACTGTTATAAATATATATGATGTATCTATACATATATATGTGTGTGTGTTTGTGTGTGTGTGTGTGCACATATACATATATAGATACAAGCTCAAATAATTTGTGGATTCATGTTTGGTCAACACCTGTTTTACTGACCCTATTTGGTTGACAGAACAGAGCAGATGCTGATATATGTTTGTGTGTGTGTGTGTGTGTGTGTGTGTGTGTGTGTGTGTGTGTGTGTGTGTGTGTATGTGTGTATTCTAAAATAAAGGAAAAATCAATAAGTCCATTGTCCTTTGCAGCTAGATAGCTATATTTAAATAGCAGCATGTGTAGGATGTCAGGAGGAGCTCAGTAATTTTCTTTATAATAGTCTTACAGAAATGGCTGAAAATATGGAAGTCAACATTTTATAGAAGAGTTTATTCATTAAATGGCTACAGTGAGGGAGCCATTGTAGGTTGTTCAGGTCAAATTCTAATAACCTGAAAGTGGAATTAAAACTAACAGATACTTGTGATATGTAATACAGGTCTAGAATTCAGTGCAGTTGTACATTCCTGGCTATGCTGAAGCCCATTTGCACTAATGCAGGTGTCATTACTTACACAGTGCTGTTGCTGAGCAAAGGGTTTAAGTCATATTTTTCTATGCTAAGGATTTAAATACTTGTCTTTTTTTAAATGTTAAACTAGCAGGATATGATGTCAGTATTTGGTTTCTCATTTAAATGCATTTTGAACTGCACCAATATGACTCTGATGATGCCTAACTGTTAGCATGCGAAAGTGCTCAGTCTGAGGTGCTTTGTGCATGTTGATTTTTTTTTACGTGTCATTAAAGGATCATTTTGTCTAGCTATGTGTTGGTTTGGATTTCTTATTTCATCTTTGGGATTTACCTCTGTTTCCACTGAGGGACATTTTATTGTCCTTGTTCTCAGATGATCTGATGCCTTATGCATGGAGCACAATCATAACACTTTCTCAACAGTTTGAATGGGATAGTGTTTCCATTTTAAGATATTTGTTTATGTCTTGATGACTGTATATTTTTTGAGCTTATCTTACTTCACTACTGTTACCATTCTTTTTACCCATTCAGTTGGTTCTTCTTGCTCAACAGTTACATCCTATTCTCCATACATTTTAATTCCTGTTAAGACCTGCTTCAAAGAACTACTGGAACTTAGTGTATGAATAACTGCTATTGCTTCAGATGAAATCTTAATGTTGTAATCTCATGGCAGACAGCCTAAAGCATAGAATAAATCAGGAAAAAAATCTTCAAAATATCAGCAGTATTTTGAGTACTCTGTGAAAGAATATTAGTACTCTGTTCTATTTAGTATACACTGTCTTTTCAAACTGTTGCTAGCATGATTATTATCTTGAATAAAAAGCCAGAAGAATGATATGAAATATAAAGGGTTAATTTAGAAATATTATAACATGCTGAAAAATAAAAAGTAGTAAGTGTGCTGGCATAGATTAATTAGATTTTGCCATCCATGTAAAGGAGTATGTTATTGAGAAACAAAGTCTGTAAAAATAACTGCGCAGATGGCAGCTAGAAGGACATCAATGAAGTAAAGAGATGTAATATCAAGCAAGATAACAGATAGTGCTGGAACACTACATTTCAGATGAATGAGTTTCCTTGGACCACCGAACTTGAATCAAGGACAAATCATAAATTAGAAGAACAAAGGAAAACTGTTATACAAAGAAAGAACTGGTATACATCAGACTTTGAGAAAAATATCAGACCTTTTGGTATAAGTGAGAGTGTATAAACAAGCTTTGGGAGTTTGCCATAGAGAGCTGACAGGATCTGTGTTGCATGCTTGTAGATCTAAAAGGAGAATTTGACAGTAAAGCGTATTAACTGAAATGGTTGTCTTCGTGTATTTATTGTACTCAGTACAATACAGTAATAAGACTAATTGATAACAATAAATAGTTAAATGAACTGTGGTATGCATGCATGTAAATGCAAGTAACAGCAAGAAACCAACAGAAGGCAGTATATAATTTTTCAATGGTGAGCCACAGTTGATGGACCGAATGGTTTCTTATTGTGACAACTACAGCTTCTTTTTTTATTTTATTCAGTTAGTACATTCAGTTCCAGTACAAACGTTTGCCTCCTTCTTCTGTACAGTATCCAGTAGCAGAACAGTGCATCTCTGCAGATTCCACAGGTCCTGCACATTCACACAACTGAATCTGCCAGCTGTGTTTAACCACCTTTTGGGAGAATCAACGAGGGACTTTCCACACTTTCTCAAGGGAAGACTTGATCACCTTCCACACAGAAACTGGTAATTCTCTTTTTGTTTCTCATTCTACAGCATGGATGCCATTAGACAGAAAACTATTAACTGTAAAACTACCTTCCAGGTAGACAGTAATGACAGTCCAGCACATGTATGGTCAGGATTTAAAGATTGATATGAACAGAACTGTAGCACATGCAGTACTTTATTAGGTAATGTTCATGTTAATGCTTTATATAAATGCATTACATTTGACTGGTATCTTAAACAGCAACATCATTTGCATGACAGTAAATGTTTATTGTGCAAGTTATATGAAACTGCTTTCTGTGTTCAATGTCATAAAAGTAATAGTAAACAACCAAATGCATTATGTCCTGTCACCACATGTAAAATGTTAATTTCAGAGTTACAATATCAGTCAAGTCAGTTATTTAGAAAATCTTCAGTACATCTTGCTAGACAAAAGTGGCATAAAACCACTGCACATTACAAAACAGATAAAAACAGAGACGACGTTCATGGTGAACTGAGAAAAAGATTTAAACTTCTAAGACACAGTCAGAGAGAGTTCAAAAAGTTCAGGCAACATATGCAAACACTTTTTCAAAAGTGCTTAAGAGCTTTAAAGTCAGCAGAACAGAATACTGACAAATATAATCTGGCTAGTAAAGAGTTAAAGTAACAGCAGTTAACTACACTGATAGAAAATAATTTACGACGTACTATTCTACATTTAGAAAATGGTTAAGCGTACACAGCACAAACTTTCATTCAGTTAAAGCAAGGCACTTAATAGTGATTTTAAAACCATTTCAAATAATAAAACAGTTCTAGGGCATAGAAATCAAATGAAAGTAGTTAAATGCAGTAAAGACATGACATCACAAGACTGACATGCATGTATTTTCTTTTCATCTAAAGTGCAGCAAAACGCAAATGACAGCAAATGTAAATCATGTAAATATATTTGTTTTAAGCATGTGTTAGTTAAGCCAATATCTCTTTTGTTTCTTACAATATTTTCTAATTGAATAATAGCATAAAAAATAGTACAGACTCCAGCAAAAACAGTATTCAAAAGCAATATTATGCATAGATAGTCAAGTTACTAATTTTAAGAGTTTTACAACTGCATTCTAATATCAAGTTGCAAGTATATTAATGAATGACTGAAGGTATGAGTAAGTGCTGGAGGAGTTATGGGTTAAGCGTCTGGAATGCGCAGAAAGAAAAAAAAGTATGTAAACTCAAATCTTTCCAGGCTGGAGTGGGTAGTTACAAGGAATGTTGCATAACATAAAATGTTACTGGTACTGAAATTTATAAGGTCAAGGAAACAAGACTGGTTTCTAGGCCAAATGGCTTACGTTTTTCTAAAACATTATTAAGCATTCACGTGCAACATTAAGCAAAAAGAACAAAAGTCTGCAAATAAATACTACACAGAGTACAGTCAATACATGGGCTATTGTATGCAGTTAAAATAAATTATGCAGGTCCCTTTACAAAAAGGGAGGGTACAAATAGCTAGTAGTAACATTAAATGTCTTTTCAAAATGGGTAAAAGCAATTCCTACTATAACTTGACAGTATAGGCGACACCAAAAGCTTTATAAAAATATTTTTTGTTTTTGAAAATGATCAAATCAAAAAGCAAATCTATAAGACCAAAGCTTCACAGTCTAGGTAAAAGCCAAAAGGCAAGCATACATTCAATTCTCACAGCATAAAGCAAATAAACAACACTGCAATAAAATAATGTATACTACAGGGGGAAGGGCATACTTTCAATTTTACACTAACTGTGTAAACAGTACTGCAAAAGGGACTCAAATAAAAGTGCAAAGTGGTAATACCAAAAATACATTTTAATTTTTCAAGTAATGTAATTAGCAGGCTTCAGTTTAATGCTAGGTTTGAAAACTAGACCGAGTGTACATTACAGCCATGTATATACAAATGCAAAAACAATCTGTACAAGCAAGTGTATTCTGTGCAGTATATAGTAAATGGTTTATCTATGTAAATAGAGTAACAAGTCAAAGCTTGACATTTCTGACGTGTTTTTTTTCAAAAAACAAGACTGCAATGCCCTTGTAATAAAATCCTCAAACGTTATCAATAAATTACTCTATAGAACATCACGGCACAGAGTCATATTCAGATCAATCCAGTTCTAATAGTAATAGTTGTCATCATTGTGTTGACATTATAAAACTGTGTTAACTTGCATATCAAAAGAAAACTAAATGTTTTGTTTCCTAATGTGTCTCTAGTTAATAGGCATATAACTTGACATACGGATGTAGACAGTTTTGGATTTAAAATAAAACAGAGGGAATGTATACAGTGATAGATATGTTTAAAAATGTATAAACGCATGTGCACATCTATTTGCTAGTGAGATGCATATACACGTCTGTTGCTATAATATATGTAAAAATAATATAGTTAGTTAAATACATGTATTTCTGTTTGCTAGCATACATATATTCTGGTACAGCTTGAGACAAGTTGAATGTTCAGTGTCTGGAACATGCTTCAAGGACTATAGATAAAAATGCAGCTGTGAGACAAGGCACGCAACATTCAACACAGACATCTGCATTTCATTTGCATCATTCTGAACATCAAAACAGAGGAAATTAATAAAAGTCAGGAAAATGATACACAAAACAGAACACAAGACAATTTCAGTTGTAAAATGCAAAGTGTATCTTTGGAAGCATAACATTTAACAATAATATAACAGCATGGTTAGCTAAACAGGGTCAGGCATACATAGAAGTAGAAGAAGAGTCAAAGACTGACATAAATGTTTCAGTAAACAGCTCAGTCTCTATCAGATGCTGTACATTACCTCAAAATGTAACAGTTCTGATAAGGGAAGACATCATGCAAAAATGTCACAGTGTGTAAACAATAACACAAAAATAAGAATAAACTCAACAGGGAAAAAAAGGGTATTTGTATAAACAACAAAGTAATACAAGAAAAGGACCATGTGTTAAAATACTTACCATTTTGAATAACAGGCCAGTACTTTATACAGATCAAATGGTAAAATACCATCCACTTGTACTATAATAACACAACAATATCAAAAACAATATTGTACTTCAATATTACATTTCCAAGTTTTAAAGATACCAAATGCAGATTTAAAAGACCTTGGTATAAAAACTAGTAAAAATGGATATCTCACAGATTGTACATTTACAACCACAAGAAAATCCTACTATTTAGTAAGTCATTACAAGTATCTTTGATAGACAGATTACAATTTAGTACGAATGTACAATATTCCGTTCAAATTTCAAATTGTTTGTTAAAGTGTATCAGCTTAAATATTCTTTTTGCATTTTAGGATTTGAAAACAACTGTTTTTCAAGTTTAGATTTCAAGACAAACTATAGTAATATTTATCTGATTTTATAAATGTAGCTTTTTATTGTGTTGTATTTGTATAGCATGGTATTATTTATGTGATTTATGCATGTAGTTTTTTACTGTGTTGTACTTGCATTTTTAAAAAAAAACAGTGGTCCTTTAAAAACTTTTCTGTAAATTAATGGAGAAGAGGAAGTGAGGTCACAAGTTTTATCTTTTAAAAGGAGGATGAATGTAAAGAACTTTGTCTGATGAAGTTCCTGTATTAACGTTTTAAGGGACGAAAGCGCTTACGTTTTGAATTTGGATTAAATTTGGAGTTCAAAGTTGGATTTATCTCTGCTTGCTGCATCACTGTTGTTTGCTGCATTGTGTTTGAATTTGGACTACATTTTCATTTGCGGCACTACACCTGGTGTGAGCTTTTTTGTGGATTTACTGGTTCATTGTATTTATCTTCTGATCTGTTTTGTGTTATTCATGCTGTGAAACCATTCTGTTTGAGATACTGTGCTGTGACCCTTTCCCCTGTTTTTTTTATTATTCAACAGTTGTGTTCACAAGAGGTGATTTAGTTTTTCTATTCATATCACAGTGACAGTTACTTAAATATCTCTATTGTTATTATTATTATTACTTACAAATTTAAGAACATTGGATTATGTCCAGCTGTATCCTCTGTGTTACAAAGAAAACATCCTTGGCTTATATTTCTGTAATGCATTTTATATCCTGAGAGACTGAACAGTGAGCTGGATATGATATATATAATATAAGTGTATTCATGTAGGAATTTATAGCAATTAGAATCTGTCACTCATAGTATATAAGTCTCAGACTTTCCTCCTATACTTAAAGTACTTTGTAAATTTTTGCCTTCTGCATTACCCCTATTTCCTCAATGGAGTTCTCAATTTACTCTTATGTTTTTGTTGTATGGATCTTGTTTTTGCCACCTTGACCCAGGTCATGGCTGAAAAGGGGCCTCAGACCAGTCCACTTACCCAGTAATGAAACATTAAAAAAGTAAGTGAATATAATGGTTATTTGAGATTGTATTTATTATTATTATCAGTTGCTGTTTCTCTTTTCGGCTTTTCCCGGTTAGGGGTTGCCACAGCGGAACTCCAGTCTGCTAATGATTGGCAGTCGCTATTTATGGTGCCGAGTTGCCAGCCCGACGCCCAACCTTCAGCAAAGGCATGCCCATTCACACATGTCTTTCAGAGGCCACTCAACCATGGGGAGGACATGCAGACTCCACACAGAAGGCACTCCAGCCAAGAATCGAACAGGAGAACCTCTTGCTGTGCGGCAACAATGCTACCGCTGTACCACCACGGCTACTATTTATTATTATTATCAGTATTAATGAATATTTTGAATTGTGGTTTTGATTAATTTATGATGCATATTTTTGTACATTAACATATTCTGCTCTTTTCATGATTCTTAATGTTGAGATTTTCCCTGTGGATCAAGCAGTTTGGTTGGGTTTTAGAAGTCGTTTGTTAATACAGTTAATTTAGCAATGAGGAAGGCAACAAACTGCAGGAATTGTCTTTTATCTTGCCGTACCGAATTTTAATTTTAACTCTTACATTCTGAGCAACGGAAAAAACATTAAGTCTACATTCAGAGATATTCATTCCAATTCCTGCAAAAATAATGGAGTCTTTCTTTAGCTTCATGGCCTGAATCCTTTTATTCATATGAAATGTCTCACAATTAATATATCTGGTTGTTTTATCTGATTTTCCCAAGGACACTATCTGAAGCATTATTTTATAATTACTGCAGCTGCACTAGTAATCAAAGATGTTTCTTGTTTAGGAAAAGGAAATTAAATCCTGAAAGAAAAATAGTGCAGCATGAAGAAGTTATTTGGTGACAACAGTAGCTTTATAAGTGTCACCAGGTACTGGTATGCTAATACACTTACGTAGGCACACATAGTCAAGGTGACTAAATGAAGAGGCATTAAGATGTAATGTACATTCATCAGCAGCTTTTATGCAACTGAACTCTAAAAGTCACATGGCACAATGACTCATTTACTAGTAACGCCTTATTAAAGTCACAACTACAGTATGGTAGCAATATGCATAGGCACATACACATACTATAATCATTAGGATTTCAGCATCTGTTTCTGAACTTTTATTGGATGATTTAAAAAAAAAGTTCTTCCTCTCTGCTGAAAATTCAGATGCCAGCACTCATCTGTTGCTAGCGGTACTGAAGAAAATCAAACAATGAGTCAGCATCTGTTTAATGGTTTACGCTTGGAATGTAATAACTCTACAGCCAAACCTTCTAATGTCTCCATATTTTATATGGCTGTTATGATTAGTTCACATCAAGGCTTTTGGCCCAACACTTCCTCCAGAAGGGCTACTACTTCTCCCATGTGTCTATATGCATTTACTGCAAATGGGTACAAGGACTTTAAAAGCAATCACACGTAGAGTCTTCTGCTAAGTAATCTTACAGTATGTTTATTCATGTTAGTCTTGTATTACAATGGGTTCAAATCTTAATGCTGTAATTGCCCTGCTACAGTCTATCTGTAATATCTCATTTGTATTTGATGTCACTTGTTGTACTTCACAACCAATGCTGAACCTTTAACTAGCCATATTTTATCAGTGCTCTGTCACAGTAATCAGACAAGAATAAATAAATAAATAAATAAAGCACTGAGGAGCAACTGGAACATTCCATTTACTAACCAATGGGAGGCAGTAAGTGAAAGGTAGGTGACATTCCCGAGTATGAGGGCGTACCTCTCAACCTCTTAGCTCGCGAATTCCAGACACACACACACACACACAAACACACACACACACACACACACACACACACACACACACACACACACACACACACACACACACACACACACACACACCCTGGAAGGTCTGTTGTTTCCCCGTAATGCCCACCCTGTGTCAACATTTCATAAAGGTCAGTAGCCTTATAGTGTTATAGGAGCTAGTGGTGTCCTAGTGCAGTTTTCTCATATACTCTGCTCTGCATGCAGTATAGCTTTTGAGTCATCCAAATTGTTAACAGTTGCTAAAAAGCGTATCTACCACCATTAGGCATTAGCAGGTGTATAAAAATAATACATTAGGCTGAACAGGCCATTATTGAACAAGACTACAACACAAGGAGGCAGCTGATACAGGAGATGATAGGTTATATGAGCCAAAATCTACAGTTGTATTGCATTGTTGTCATTCATTTACCCACGTGGCTATTATGAATACACTAGCAAGAAACCATAAATGATACTGACCCCAATGAATAAATTTCAGTACTGGAATTCATTCTTTGAAGGACTGGTTGGTGGGAGTATATCATGTACCCAAGGAAAGGTCTATTTTCTATGGAGGGGCTCATGATGAAAGGTGTTTGGGTGATCTCCCCTGGAGAGGGCACCAGTCCTACATGTTGCTGATCTGCACAGAGCTCTACTTGAAGATAAGCAGCCAGTGGCATTACAACATTATTGCAACTGTAGGGACAATGCTTACATTGGGAGAACTCCAGGCTCCAGTAATCCCCCAGCTATAACTCACTAATCTGGTGTCAGCTCACTCCCATTTAATCAACAGCTCCAGCCACTGGGATATCAGACAAGATCCCTGTGGGACAGGTACAAGCACTAGACATGAGCTGATAGTTTGGGTTGTGCATCAAAATAATGTTTATTTATTGTGTATTTATTTATTATTGATTGTGATGACCAAGTGGGCAGGCAATAGTAAAGCTTGCAAGATACACAACAAATGATTAAAAATAAGATCAATAATACATGGGCAGTACCTATATTGGTACGCTTCTGCTTACCAATTTAGTATTTATCTTCAGGAAAATTAGTAAACAGTTTATTCAAATGTCAAAGATGATTCCCAAAACAAGCTGTATATAATGCATGCTAGTCTGCCATAAAACATTACATTTTATTTATTTATTTATTTTACATTTGTCCGACTAAGCTAAGTAGCCTTTTTTCAGCAGAGGCCTGGGGAGAAAAGCTCCACATATTCTACAGATTATCATTTACAAAAATAAGTAAACAATCAACAGCTGGTATACAGAAAATATTCAAAGCAACATATACATGAAAAGCAAGGATTTACTACAATAAACTAATCATTATGTCTGTCATATTTAGAATCCTGCTTCATTCAGAAGGACTAACAATAGTTAAGTAATGTAAGTTCTGTGACTGTTTTCATAATTTCAGCATTGTGGCTCATGCTGAATTAAAAACAAAAAGGAATTCAGAAGCTGAAGATGATTGAAAGTAAATGCATACAAGTTATATACATATATAAGTCCAACCTTACTTATTCAGTGGTGTCACTATCAGAAATGTTCACTCTTCCTTGCTAGAGCTTTCATAATAGCCTTGTGGTCAAATTAATTCATCATCATTATCATCAACCCCCTTTTTTACCATTTTTCTACATGGAGTGGGGGTGTCGTGTCATCAGTCACCATCTCTCTTGATTCAATACCACTATCCTACCTTTTTCAGCACTTATGCCTGACTTTTGCAGGTTTTCTCTCACACAATTCATCCACCTCTTTGCTGGATACCCTTGTTTCTTCTTGCCTTCTCCCTGTCTGTCCCAAATCTTCCTCACTAGATTACCTTCTGCTTTTCTGCACATGTGCCTAAATCACTACTATCTGCTCTCTTTGACCTTGTCAGTAATTGAAGCTATGTTGGCTTCTGCTATTATGTCCTTATTTCTTCATCTGTCTCATAACGTCACCCTACTACCTATCTCAGGCACTTCATCTCCATCACCTCTAGCTTCCTCAACTGCTCTGCCTTTTCTGCCCAGGTTTCTGTACCATTCAGTAGTGCTGGTCACACTGCTGTTTTGTACACCTTACTTTTCAGCCTCTTTGGCATTCCTCTGTCATGCACTACACTTGACACTCTATGCCAGTTGGCTGCAGCCCCTCTGATTCTAGCTATGACCTCCTCATTTAGACTTCCCTTCTACTCAACCAACCCTCCCAGATACTTCTATCTGAGTTTTCAGCTTCTCCTGATTTCCCCCATTTGCTGCCATTACATCTGTTTTATCTGTGCTCAGTTTTAATCCATGTGGCTTGAGCTTTGCATTCTGTTCCTCTATCATTTGCTAAAGTTCTTGCTCAGAGTCTGCCCGTAATGCTCATCATCTGTATACAGCAACTTTGTGGACCTGTCCTCTCCACCCACTTGCTAATATAGTCCATCACCAGTAAATAATGTTTTTCCATCCACCCTGCTCCATTTTGTGTGACTGTTCCAGTGCTCCCATTCATCACTAGGTCTATCTTCTCCTCCTTCCTCCCCGGACTTTTCCAAGTGAGATGGGGCCAGCATGGAACTTAAGGGCATTCTAGGTGGTGGTACCAGCAACTGCTTTTGCTTGCTGAGGGGATTATTATGACCTGTCCTTATTTCCCCACACCTGTGTTCACTGGACACATTCAAGGGCTACTCCCTCTGAGAATCACACATCTCTTCAGAAATTTTTCTTGACAAATGCCCTCAACCTTAATGGGCAAATCCATCCCTCCCTGCCAGCACTTCAGATACCCAAACCACTTATGGATGATGATGATGATGATGATGATGAGTGGGAACCTACAAACCTAAATATAATTGCTTTTGAGGGGACTGATTTACTAGACAAGTACTGCATGCACAGAGGGTCTACAAATGATGTGCAAGGTAAAATGTGAGATACACAATAGAGTTAGGTTAGGTTTCAAGTCATACTACACCAATAGGTCCAGCTGCTTTGTAAATGTCTTTGAAGTAATATTTTAAGTTGATTAGAGCTCCCTTCATCAGATAGGTGTTCAGGTAACTGATTCCAAACCATGTTAAGATAATACTCAATGCTATCAAATCTATATGTTCATTTCTAAACTTCAGGTAAGCAGGCAGGCAGGCATTTTTTGATCCGAGGTCCCAAGGAGTGCATAATTTTATTACAGTGTTTAAGTATGGACATTGTGAATTGCATATCGTTCTATGAGGCTAAGTGAGAGAGTTTAAACTTACTGTCTAATTCAAGCTAATGTAGTTTGCAAAGAACCATACAGTAATATTTTTTTCCCATCCACCCTGTTTCATTTTCTCAGGCTGTTCCAGTGCCTCCATCCATCTCAGTGTCTACCTTTTCCTTATTCCTCTCCCAGAGTTTTACAGTTGAGATGGGGCCAACATGGAACTTAAGGGCTTTCTAGGGGGTGATACCATTGACTGCTTCTGCTTGTTGAGGGGCGTTATAATGAACTACCCTTATTTTCCCATCCCCATATTCATTGGCACATCCCTTTGAGGACCACACCTCCCTTCAGGAAGTTTTTTCTGATGAATGCCCTCCGCTTGGATAGGCAAACCCAACACTCCCTGCCAGTACCTCAGACAGCTAAGACACTAAGTGAACCCAGGATGCCTGTGCTGTAGAGAACTCTTTATCCCTCTATGTCACAGCACTGGCAACCCCAATGTAATAATTGTATATCCATTTTGTAGCTTGAAGTACTAAAGAAGGCCATTTCCATGATGTTTCTTACTTGGGACTAGACTTGTATAAAAGTATCCAACCAAACAGCATTTTTGAAATTAAACAAGCAGTGATTATCTTATACAAGCTTCTAAAGTAAGGTAAAACTTAGCACTGTATAACTTCTCTGGTCTTTTCTACAGTTTGCTGAATACAAGGCTCAAGAGTTGGTTTGTTATGTGATAGGATTGTGTGGCATTTAAATGTAGTGAGCACCTCACTATAAGAATGACCCAGAGCATGTTGTTTAAAGGCATGTACTGCATCTGCTGGAAGGGCCTCAGAACCATTATAAGGGCTTGGGTTTTGTTAATGCTAAGAAGTAATCTGGAGTTGGGAGCAAATTTTGTGTTTTATTAATGCCTTTAACTTTGTGAAAAATCATTAAATCATGAACACATTGAGAAATTGAGATACTGGTCAATGTTGTCTCATTAATTAACAAAATAATGCACCCAGGACTGATCCTTGAGAGAAACCTGTTTGAATAGCTACAGTGTTGGAACCCAGTCTGTTAATGAATAAAGTTTGCTTTCAGTTTTTTTATATAGTTGCAGAAACACTATAGGCTGTATCCCTGGGTGCCTATAATTTGTACCCCATTGATTAACAGTTGGTGATTTATTAGATAAAACACATGGACAGGTCAAGAAATACTTCAACTTAATCATCCCTATCCAAGGCCTTGTGACAGTATTAAGGGAAACAAGGCTTAGCCTGTTTGTACCATATCCCAACTTGAAAATGTGTTGAATAGACTCTCTACTGAAATATCAAGACTCAACACTGAGCACTGAAATACCAAAAAAAAAAAAAACCCAAAAAACAAAAGAGAGATCAAAAACATAGGACAACAGGAAATGTCAAACTTCTCTTTTTTCTTTAAAGTTCTGTTTTGCAGGGTCAAGTCCCTTTTCCACCCCCTGAAATGGAGGGCAAGCCCCCAGTGCCCTCCAAAATTAGATTACCATATCTCAGAGAAAAGGGAATATACTGAGGAACATCTGGATATGTATATATAAGTCCTCATTTTGGTCATGCAGACTGAGAATTCTGGGATTTACACAAATAAGTATTGGCATTTCAAATGGTTTCCATGTTGGCTATGTGCTAAAATAAATATAATACAGTTATAATAAAAATGAGGGTAAGGATTCTTTAAGAGTTACTTCTTACCATCCCATTACAGAACTGAATCATGACTATAAAATATTTTTAATACTTTTATCAAATTGACTAGTACAACTAAATACACATTTGGTAGATGGTGACCAATGTGACTTTGCTTTAGAAAGAAAAACTTCTGATAATATTTTAAAGGCTCTCATGATAATAAAGGATACAGAAAGATCTGGATAGAAGGTAGTCATTATTTCATTTGTTGCTGCTGAGAAGGCTTGGGGGTAGAGTGGTAGTGCTAATTTGTAACTCTATAAAGGATGGGGATTCCCCATAAATTCATTCATTTAATTACTAGATTACATTGGAATGTTAAAACAAAGGTTTTGCAGTCAACTAGGGGAAGCAGACAGGGTTTCCCACTGCCCCCTTTGTTGTTTGTTCTTTACTTAGAACCATTGACCCTAATGGTGAGAAGATCAGGTATTAGAGGGTACCACTGGGGTGACAGTGAACTCAGAATTTCACTCTTCGTGAACAATTCTAACATTTACACATCATATCTGGAAGAAGACTTGGGGATATTGTTTCTTGAAATAAGAAAATTCAGTTCCCTGTTTGGATACAAGATAAATAAATTCAAAATCAGCAATTGTAATAAATGGAGGTAATCAAAATGTTATAAGAAATAGATTTCTGCAAATATTTGACCATAGACTAGTTTAATATTTACTTATTTTTTTTGTATTTGTTTTCTAGGGTAGAACAGTGATCTCCACAGATTGTTTTCCAACCCAGCCCAGGAGCGGTGTCTGGTTAAGTGACTTCCTCAGAGTTATACCGTAAGGCAATGGAGGCTGATAGAATCAAACCTTGCACTTCTGGACCACAGGAAACAGTTTCTGAATCCTCTAAGCCAATTGCCAGACTATTTAGGTATTTGGCTGTGTGACACTTATGAGGGTTGTTGGAAAAAACTACTATTAAGTGTTTTTTTTTTTTTTTACAAAAGCCAAGCTAATCTTAGGAACTGAATGTAATTTGGCCTGGAAAGAGACCAAAGAGTACACATTTTTCAGTGGCATGTGCTACCAAATTTATTTTATTTGGGACCATCTTTTTGGCATTTACCAGACCAAAGACAAGTAAACTGAAGGATTGGATGAAAGATTTTCCATGGGAAGGCTAGAAACTGACAGCATGCTGGGAGTAACTGGCGATAATATACAGTAGGGGAGGACTGAGGTTCCTAATGCTGAATTATAACTTTTGGCATTCCAGCTTGCTTTGTGGCAGAATTACAATTCTAGATGCTTTATGGCAAAATGGAAATCTATGCTGCCTGAGCTGAATCAATGATTAGGGCAGAGTGACAGGTTTGAAATTTTTATCCCGATTTTAGATTTAGTAGGCAAAGAGATAGGATAAATCTTTGCAAAGGAACCATTAAAATACTGGCACCAAGACATTTTACCTATAAAAGTAAGCCTGGAAGACAGATCGAGATCATTATTTCTTACTAAGTGGAGGAGATGAAGGCCTCAGATGATATACTGAGATCAAATAGCTATGGAGCAGAGATTACTCATCTAGAAAGAACTGCAAGTATGATACCACATCACTAATTAGGTGTGTTTACATTATCAGAGGTTAGAAAGGGAAGTGTTAGAGGCCCTATGAAGCCAATATCCTGAGCTGATACATGGGTCTTTTCTACTAGATTTGTTGACACTTTTAATAGGAGGATAGTAGCTAAATTGTACATAAGGTTACATTACAACAGGGAAAAATGGCATAACCTTGGTTAAAGAACTGTGCAGTGTATAACTTGGCAGTGATATAGGTGAGACACTGGCAGGCAATAAGCAAAATGCCTTACAAGGCGTCAGGGTCCAGAAATTCTGGATCTTCACCTAGAAATATGTCCACAAATATATTTATACACCAGTGAGGATACGCTGTATGTTTCCAGCAACTTATAATGGTTGCTAGAGGTATAACATGACACAGGATGGGAACAGTTTTCATATATTCTGGTATTGTGAGAATTTGTGAAAATTTAAGAAGAACCTGGAGGAATATTTGTGGATCATAGAAGGGATGCATTAATATCTGACCCTACAAGATAGGGATCAGGTGAGGACAGCTGATAAACTAGTATGGACTGTTGATTGAGAGGAAGGCCATTACTAGAAAATGAAAGTTAGAGGAGAGTCCAATGGTGGAAGAAATTAAGGAATTAGTAGACTGTGCCTGGACGGAGGGGAAACAGGTTAAGGGAAAAAGAATCATAGGTATCGTTCATGGTGGCTGACATGACTCAGATATGGGCAACAGAAGGGTTAAGTAGCTTAGGAAGGTTGTTCTTATTAATATACCATAAACATATTACTGAAGTTAGAAAGTGAGAGGTGAATATATTTCTTGTGTATAGTTATTTTTGACTTTCTTTTTTTCATTGTGTAAGATTGGTTGATGTTCACTAAAGTGATTGTAATCTTCAGTTTTGGGTTGGAGCAGATGTATTAATTAGTCAGTTATTACATTGTTAGGTAAGTCTTTGATTGATGACCATTGATGCATAAATGTGCACTATGCATGTGGATTGCATGATATCTTTGAAAGTGCTCATCTGGAAAATAAAGTTTATTAGTTTAAAAATATATAATAAAATTGGCCATGGTATTTTGGTCATCACAAAAAAATTATAATAAACATGACCATTGTGTTTTGGTCACCACATATAACATCAGCATTACAGTAAAATTAAAGTAACAAAAACAGGCTCGGTAAACTAGATGTTGATTCTAACTGCATATATAAAGTCTCATACCCAAAAGAGCGATCAAGTCCGTCATTGCTTCATGAATCACTCCACCATACGAGCCAGAATGTAAGTCTCGGTTAGCACATTCCACCTGTAACAGATAGCAATAGCTGGTTTATCTCTGGCAGAACATGAGCAGACTCAAACCAGAGTAAAAATAAAAAAAAAATATCCTAATCAGAAATGTAAAACATTATAAAAGTATACCACACAACCCAGCCTTAAGAAAGTATAGTGAAATAATGAAAGGACCTATTGCTTTGGAATAGTCTGCTTCTAACACTGCATAATCTAAATGTGAAAACTGATTATTTCATTTCTTCCACGTTTGAAGATATGATGATGTGCACATTGTATTAAGCATTATATAAAGTGAAATAATTTGTTAGCCAAGCACTTTACCATGTATGCAGCAACGATTATATTTCTGACACTGCTATGTGTTTATTTTTAATCAAGCAAACTTGCAAGGCAGAAACATATTTTCAGAGGTGACCCAGGAGAACTGTCTGGTTGAGTGAGTTGCTTAGAGTGACATCGTAGTCAAGTGGAGGATGATGAAATCAAACCATAAACTAAGCACTGTTATTTTAAAGGAAAAGTGTTTATATGAATTGCTTTATTGAAAACTGTTTTAATTGTAATTGCATTTAAATGCTCAAATATTTAAATGTGGCAACATTAACAAAGTGTCACTTTTCCTGAACATATCTTTTAACTTATAACCAAGCAAAGGGGACTGATAGAAGGGCCACAACAGTTTCAGTTAAAAAAACTTTAATAATGATTACAGACCACACAAATAACTACATAAAATGCTTTAATGAGTCACTGCATTTTTCATCTGCCTGTAGACTTCTTCATATTTTGAAGAAGTCTACAGTCAGACAAAAAATGCAGTGACTTGTTAAAGCATTTTATGTAGTTATTTGTGTGGTCTGTGATCATTGTTAAACTTTTTTTAACTGAAGCTGTTGTGGCCCTTCTATCAGTGCCCTTTGCTTGGCTATTAGTCAATTTTGGCACTGTTATTCTGTTTCTTTGTTTAATATCTTTTAACTTGACATGTCAATTTCACACTGTAGATACATTATGAGAAGGCTAAAATACATTATAAAATAAGAGAGATGAACCACCAAAGCTAAAAGCACAATATTTTAATACAAAGGTAGGTGCTTTCATGCAAAACTGCACTTCTTCAGACCATAAAACAAAAGCATCACCATCATGATATATATAGTATAAAAATTAAAAGCAAAATACATAAAGTGATTAACCAATCAGATCAGATTAATGAAACAACCTTCACATTCTCAAAACCAGCTTTAAAGGTATATGGCCATTTAGGCCATATGCCCTATCAGCCTGTAAAGTAGTAACCCATTTCATCTTCTGAACTTCAGTCCTATTAGACGTATCACGTAAATTATTGTGAACTAGCTGCAGAACAAGGAAACAAAAGCTATGAGATTCTTGCTCAAAGATATGTTTGGCAAGTGTATCAGATGGTGATTGTACACTTATATAACTTAAAAGCTCTAAAATTCTTTCCTTAAGGGAACAATTAAGGAAACGATTAATTTTACATACGTAAAAATGTGTTCAAACTTTGCACACAGCTAGATAGACTAAATCTCTGCTTCGACAATCAGCATAGAATTAAGGTTGATATTTCCTGCCAGTAATAGGATGTTCAAAAAAATTTTTTTACAGATATATATATATATTATATATATATATATATATATATATATATATATATATATATATATATATTTACAAGTTTAAAGAGACAATTTTAGAGCATTTAAGTTATATATGTGTGTAATCACCATCCGATGCACTTGCCAAGCATATTTTTGAGCATGAATCTCATAGCTTTTGTTTCCTTGTTCTGCAGATAGTTCACAGTGATTTAAAAGGGGGCAATGTATATCTAATAGGACTGAAGTTCAGGAGATTAAATGGATTACTATTTTACAAGCTGATAGGGCATATGGCCTAGATGGCCATATACCATTAAAGCCAGTTTTGAGAATGCAAAAGTTGTTTTCTTAATCTGATTTGATTGGCTATTTATTTAAGTGATGTATTTTGCTTTTAAATTTTATATTATATATATATATCATTGTGACGATTGAGGAGAGATGGGCGAAGGCTGCCAGCCTAGTCAAATAGAATTTGATATATAATTCTGGCATTTGTAAATAAATGTAAAATACAGGCTTGTGTTTTTAAATGTAAGAAAACACTGTAAAATATGAACTTCAAGACTGTTGCAACATTGCCATCTGCTGTAAGGAAAACCAAGCCAAGTATTTCAGATGTGTCTTTTTAAGTTGAAAAGATCTTATGAATCTCTTTAATGTTTTACAGTTCAGCTCCAGTGTGGCTGGATGAAGGTTTCATGCCCATTGTTTTAAGGCTAAAGTTTATGACCAGAATTTAGATGTGGAAGGTGCTTTATTGCTCTAGTTTCTGTTAGAATATACATGTGAAATGTCTTCTATTGCTGTAAGTTTCTGTGCAGGTGTTAGATTGCTAAATAACGCAGTTTGGTTGCCTGGGAAAACCTAAGTGTCAAAAATGATGTAATTTGGGGAGGGACCCAGCAAACATGTTAGTTAGTAATGTTTAAATACTATTTCTCAGAAGAGACTGTAAGCATTTTGATTCTGGACATCTAACTTATCAGCACTCTGCCTTATGCTCACATGTAAGTTTTAGCACTGTGATTTCTTGAAGGAATAGTTAAAGCTAGTAAAGATTAATTAGGTATTTTTCTTTGAAATCAGACCTGTCCTACTGTATTATTTTAAGTTTCTGTGTTGATCTCTGAACTCTTAGATATCTCTGTGGTGTAGTAGTTTTGTCTTGTGTTTTAATTATTTTATATTAATTTTTTTTTAAAACCTTCTACCTGTGGCTGATTTGTGTAGAGATAAGCTCTAGAGTACATTGCATATTTATAGAGGTTATTGTAATAGGCCACTCTAAAGTAAGCCTTGACTGTTAGTCATACTACCATTGGATATTAATATTGCACAGTAATAATTGGACACCCTTTTAAGGGCCTTTTAGTAGCTGATATTATTAACTGGGTGGTGGCAGTAATTACTACCATATAGTCTGGGTAAAGGGGCACAGTTGGAGAATCTGTGTCAGTCTTTCCCAGGAGTGTCTGTGAAGTTGTATATATACTTATCTCAAAGTGTGTGTATGTTGTGTCATCTACTTGGCAGGGACACGAAGCAGTGGTTGGACATAGAGGGTACTGGAGGTTTTAACTTGCCCAGTTAGGCTGAGACCTGGTCCCTATAGCTGTGCCGGTAGGGAGTCTTATTGGGGACCTGGTGAGCAAAGGAGCAACCAGCCTCAGACTGACTGTGATCTCTGTGTGCACTTAAGGGAAATTGTACTTTACTGTGTGTATTAGTTATCCTTTCCTCTTCTAGGAGATGACCTCCCAGGTGTTAGTGGTGAGGATTGAGGCTCCTTGATTGCTGGACCAGGGCATGGTCATTACACATGTTTGGCAGTGGTGGGATCTACTTCACATACTATTTGGCTTGTAGTGGTGTGGGGTAGAGCAAATTCCTGTAGCTTATGTACAGTGATCTCTAAAAGTGTTTTGTAATCTAAAACAGCCACGCAGTATATACTCACAGTTCAGATTACAATTGTTTTATTTCTTTTGTTAGCTTAGTGTTAGCCAGGGTGAGCAGGCAGCATTTCAGCAGAAGAGTATGGAAAGCTGACAAGGAGCCAGCTGGAGGAGATGTGCCAGGCTAGGGGACTGGTGCATGGAAACCTGACTAAAGCAGACCTGATTGCAGCCTTGGTTATAGCTGCATCAGAAAAAAGCAGCCTGGAGGACAATCATACTAACAGTGGAGATACAATATCCTCGGAGAATGGACAGCTCAACCTTAATCCAGCTGGAGCTAAAGAGACTTGAGTTGGAGGCCAGGCATATGGAACTGGAAGCAGCTGAGAAAATGAGGAGTCTGCAAGCTGAGGAAAATGAACAGCAGAGGAGGCATGAGAGGGAAATACTGACTCTTCGCCAGAGTCATGGAGGTAATGGGGAAGGGAGTAACTGGATCCCAGAAGCACAAAAGGTCAGTAAATTTCTTCCACAGTTTAAAGAGGGGGATAATTTTGATAGCATCATTCATATGTTTGAGCAGGTATGTAAACTGTATGAAGTTGACCAAGGGCTCTGGGTACAGTTCCTGACCCCCTTACTCCATGGTAAAGTTGTAACTTCTTTAGCAAAAATGCATGACACTGACTGTTTTTATTATACTGCTGTAAAAAGACACTTGTTGGACTGTTTTAAGCTAACACCTGAAATCTATAAGAAAAAGTTTCGTGAGCATAGACGCAAGGCAGATGAAAATGTATGTGAATATGTTGCTGAACTGAACACTTATTTTCATAGCTGGGTGAGTGGATGTCAGGTCACCACTTTTGAAGGGCTAGCAGACCTTTTGGTAAGGGAAGAAGCCCTTAGCACTTTACCTGTGGACATGAGGATCTGGTTAGCTGATAGACAGTGTGCTACTTCAGAGGAGTTGGGGAAGAAGGGAGACCTATACCTAGCAAGCAGGGCAGCCCTGCACATGAAAGGGACTCCCAGTACTGCTCATGGGACTAAAGGAACCCATGATGGGCAGCACAGACTTCCCCAACAGAATCCGCCAGTAGCAGGGGAAGCCACTAGTCCAGGTTCATGTCTAGGATCTAGGGTTAAATGTTTTGAATGCAGCCAGTGGGGCCATGTGGCATACAGGTGTCCATGGAGGCAAGGTGGGGAACCAAAGGTGAGGGAGCCAGTAAGTGGCAAAGACAAAATGCTAATAGTGGGTTGTCTTGAGACATCAGGGTATGGAACTACCATCCTGCAGATGTGCTGAGAGGGAAGGATTTGGATGAGGCAGTACTATGTACTTATGCAGTTACATGCAGTGAATCTAGAAGACAAGCATGTGGGTCTGGTACCCTGGGGGAGACCCAGACAGACTGCATACTTGCAGCCAGGACTGCTGAGGTGATTACTTCAGGGAGTGAGCTATGCTGTAGCAGTGAGACTGAATGTGAGCCACAGCCGCTTGTGGGTATGGATGTTCCCTTGGACAGGGTAACTGCAAAGGTAGAGGTGAGTAGTACTACCCAGGCTGACAGTGAGGCACCACTGTTAGAGGATGCCAGACTTCCTGTGGAAGGGGAGCTGGGAAGGGTTACAAGAAGAGACTTGAGACAGGCTCAGCTCTCAGACCCTACATTGCAAGGCCTGAGGCAGGTAGCTAGGGAGGCACCTGATTCTCAAGGGAAGGGGGAATCTGTATACTGGAACAAAGGGTTACTGTGCAGAGAGGGGATCCCTGAGGGAGGCTAGAAGGTGAGAGAGTACAGCAGTTGGTAGAGCCTAGAGCTTACTGTCTGGCACTTCTAGCCATAGCCCATGATATTCCCTTTGCAGGTCATATGGGCATAAAATGTACAAAGAGGTGTGTTATGCAAAATGTCTATTGACCTGGAATTTCCAGAGATGTAACAGGGTACTGCAGGACCCGTGAGCAGTGCCAAAAGGTAGGCAAAGCAGGAGACAAGGTGAGAGCTCCTTTGATGCCTTTGCCTGTGATTGAGGAGCCATTTCTGAGGGTAGCTATGGATATTGTGGGTCCTCTGAGTACCCCAAGTTCCACAGGGAAAAAGTATATCCTAGTGATTGTAGATTATGCTACACAATACCCTGAGGCAGTGGCTTTGTCCTCCATTGAGGCAGAGAAGGTGGCAATTGCTTTGCTAGAGATTTTCAGCAGGGTAGGTTTTCCAAAAGAAATACTGTCTAACAGAGGTGCCAATTTTATGTCAGACCTGCTGGCTTGTCGGTGGATGTCCTGTGGGGTGAAGCACATGAAGACCACCCCCTACCATCCCCAGAATAATGGTCTTGTTGAGAGGTTAAACTCTACAATCAAGTCCATGCTATGGGCATTTGCAGATCAGTTTAAGAGGGAGTGGGACAAATATTTGCCCCATCTGTTGTTTGCTTACAGAGAGGTTCCCCAGGAATCCACAGGTTTTTCACCCTTTGAGTTGCTGTATGGGCATAGGGTGAGGGGACCTCTAGATTTAATTTGAGATGAGTGGGAAGGTGAGTGTGAGTCTCACAAGGAGTCTGTTGTGGCATATGTCCTAACCCTCAGGACAAGGCTCAGGGAACTCATGGGCTTGGCCCAGGAAAACCTGGCAGAAGACCAACAACAGAAAAAGGTGTTGTATGACAGGAATGCTCGAGCTAGAGAGTATGATGTAGGGCAGCAGGTGATGGTTCTCATTCCTGTCAGACACAACAAGCTGCAAGCAGCTTGGGAGGGACCCTACAAGGTGGTAAGAAAGGTATGTGATGTTAACTACATGGTGGAAGTGCTAGGCAGACAACAGGGGCACAAATTGTATCATGTTAACATGATGAAACCTTACCATGATAGGGAGGCCCTTGTGCTGAACATTTGCAGTGGATTGCAGGAGGAGTCTGAGAGAGATCTTGTGACTGATCTCCTCAATGAGGCTCGGGCTGACACCTTGGTGGAAGGGATAGCAATGTCTCAGTAGCTATCTCCTACCCAGGTTTGTGAAATCTGAGCAGTGTTGCAGGAGTTTGGGGGCATGTTCACCGGAAAACCAGGGAGCACCTACCTGCTGCAGCACCAGGTGGATACAGGACCCCAAAGGCCTATCAGCCAGGCCCCTTATAGGGTGCCTGAGAGAGTCAAACATACTCTGAGGGAAGAGGTACAGCAGATGTTGGAACTAGGGATGATTCAAGAGTCCAACAGTCCCTGAGCCTCACCAGTGGTGTTGGTGCCAAAGATGAATGGCAGCAACATGTTCTTTGTGGATTACAGGAAATTAAATAGTCACACAGAGGCAGATGCTTACCCCATGCCTAGGGCAGATGAGGCCCTAGAGCAGCTGGGTGGGGCTAAGTATCTTACAACCATTGATCTTACCAAGGGTTACTGGCAGGTGCCCTTGACTCCCAGTGCTAGAGAGAAGTCAGCCTTTGTGACTCCTTTTGGCTTGTATGAGTTTACAAGGATGCCCTTTGGGATGAAGAATGCCCTAGTGACTCTCCAGAGGCTGGTAGATCATATCTTAGCTGGAGCAGGAGGGTTTGCCCTTGCTTACATGGATGATATTGCTATCTACAGCCATTCCTGGCAAGAGCACCTTTAGCATGTCAGGGAGGTGCTGGGCAGACTACAGAGGGCAGGGTTGATGATTAGGCTGAGCAAATGTCAGGTGGGTATGGCAGAGGTCTCCTACCTAGGACATAGAGTGGGGAGTGGTAAAATAACACCAGAACCTGCCAAAGTGGAAGCTTTTCAGGCATGTCCTGCACTTTTTACCAAAAAGCAAGTGAGGGCATTCTTAGAGACAGCAGGGTACTACAGAAAGTTTGTTCCCAATTATAGTACCATAGCTGTGCCCCTTACAGACCTGACAAGGAAGAACAGGCCAGATAAGGTAGTGTGGACCTCAGCATGTGAGCAGGCATTTCAGAAGCTTAAGGAAGCTTTGGGAGGACCCCTTGTGTTAGCCAGTCTAGACTATAGCAAAGAATTTGTTGTGCAGGTGGATGCTTCAAACTATGGGGTTGGGGCTGTACTTAGCCAGATTTCTTCAGAGGGAGATGAGCACCCAGTGGTTTACCTCAGTCATAGGCGCCAACCCAGGGAGGAATGCTATGCAGCGATAGAAAAGGAATGTCTAGCCATAGTGTGGGCACTACAAAAACTTCAGCCTTATCTGTATGGAAGAAAATTCACTGTGATGACAGATCACAACTCTCAAACATGGTTAAACAGAGCCAGTCAGCAAAATGCCAAGTTGCTAAGATGGAGTCTGGGTTGCAAGCATATGATATGTCAGTGCAGTACTGCAGTGGGAGTAGCAATGCCAATGCAGATGGGCTCTCAAGGCAGGGAATGGGGTGAGGTACACCCAGATAGACCTGACACTCTCAAGCAATGTTTCTCAAGGGGCACTTGAAAAACTTGCTTGAGTTCCCTGGGGGGAAGAAATGTGACGATTGGGGAGAGATGGGCGAAGGCTGCCAGCCTAGTCAAATAGAATTTGATATATAATTCTGGCATTTGTAAATAAATGTAAAATACAGGCTTGTGTTTTTAAATGTAAGAAAACACTGTAAAATGTGAACTTCAAGATTGTTGCAACATTGCCATCTGCTGTAAGGAAACCCAAGCCAAATATTTCAAATGTGTCTTTTTAAGTTGAAAAGATCTTATGAATCTCTTTAATGTTTTACAATTCGGCTCCAGTGTGGCTGGATGATGGTTTCATGCCCATTGTTTTAAGGCTAAAGTTTATGACCAGAATTTAGATGTGGAAGGTGCTTTATTGCTCTAGTTTCTGTTAGAATATACATGTGAAATGCCTTCTATTGTTGTAAGTTTCTGTGCAGGTGTTAGATTGCTAAATAATGCAGTTTGGTTGCCTGGGAAAACCTAAGTGTCAAAAATGATGTAATTTGGGGAGGGACCCAGCAAACATGTTTGTTAGTA
Source organism: Protopterus annectens (assembly GCF_019279795.1). Lineage (NCBI taxonomy): Eukaryota > Metazoa > Chordata > Ceratodontiformes > Protopteridae > Protopterus > Protopterus annectens. The sequence goes on from NC_056732.1 coordinate 845,046,154, forward strand.
ATGTTTAAATACTATTTCTCAGAAGAGACTGTAAGCATTTGATTTTGGACATCTAACTTATCAGCACTCTACCTTATGCTCACATGTAAGTTTACACACTGTGATTTCTTGTCGAAATAGTTAAAGCTAGTAAAGATTAATTAGGTATTTTTCTTTGAAATCAGACCTGTCCTACTGTATTATTTTAAGTTTCTGTGTGATCTCTGAACTCCTAGATATCTTTGTGGTGTAGTAGTTTTGTCTTGTGTTTTAATTATTTATTATTAAATATTTTTAAAACCTTCTACCTGTGGCTGATTTGTGTAGAAATAAGCTCTAGAGTACATTACATATTTATAGAAGTTATTGTAATAGGCCACTCTAAAGTAAGCCTTGACTGTTAGTCATACTGCCATTGGATATTAATATTGCACAGTAATAAATGGACACCCTTTTAAGGGCCTTTTAGTAGTTGATATTATTAACTGGGCGGTGGCAGTAATTACTACCGTATAGTCTGGGTAAAGGGGCACAGTTGGAGAATCTGTGTCAGCCTTTCCCAGGAGTGTCTGTGAAGTTGTATATATATATACTTATCTCAAAGTGCGTGTGTGTTGTGTCAGCTACTTGGCAGGGACACAAAACACTGGTTGGACAGAGAGGGTACTGGAGGTTTTAGCTTGCCCAGTTAGGCTGAGTCCTGGACCCTATAACTGTGCCAGTGGGGAGTCTTATTGGGGACCTGGTGAGCAAAGGAGCAACCAGCCCCAGACTGACTGTGATCTTTGTGTGCACTTAAGGGAAATTGTACTTTACTGTGTGTATTAGTTATCCTTTCCTCTTCTAGGAGATGACCTCCCTGGTGTTAGTGGTGAGGACTGATGCTCCTTGATTGCTGGGCCAGGGCAAGGTCATCACAATCATGATGGTGATGCTTTTGTTTTATGGTCTGAAGAAATGCAGTTTTGAGTGAAAATGCTTACCGATGTATTAAATATTGTATTTTAGCCTTGGTGGTTTGTTTCTCTTATTTTATTTCTGGATTGCTGCAAGTGTGAGACTGACCTTTAATCATGTGCATTTCTTTTTATTGTTCTGCTTGTTCTGTGTTTTTTTTTTTTTTTTTGGTACATGGTAGAAGGCTTTAATGCAGAGATAGAATTGGCGTATACTATAGTCCTATTATGCCTAATTCACACAAGAACTTTGATCGGCTGAGTAAAATTTTGAATACTGATTTTAATCCATTATTGGTCCTAAATCTTTCAGAGAATGCTAGCAATGAAGTTGATAATTTACCTGATATGAACACATTTCTATTGCTATTAATATATGTTGAAAACAAATTTTATAAGCTGAAACGACTTCAATGACAGAGATAATATTTAGAGGCTTGCCTACATCATAGACTGATACCCAAGGGTTTATGTATTCTAAGAATGCCTGCTTACAGTGAGCAATATTCTGAACTGTTCATAGGATCATAGGATTATAGGAGATTACTAGGCTATTGATCTGGAGGTCATTTTAAGCCTAGCCGTTTCATCCCAATGTAATACCATGAAAATGCTAGTCAATACCCAAGATTGCATTTGGTAATGACTACCCATGTCCAGGAGGGTTGTGGGTGCTATTCCTGGTAAGAATTTATGGGGTCCCATCTACACGTCCAGGTTCCTCTTGAACATTGTCATAGAGGTGCTCTGTTTCACATGAACTGGTAGCCTGTCCCAAAAATGCGGCAGTCACTGGGAGATAAAGCTGTCCCTCCAGCATGTCCTATTTAAGATGGTAAGTCCTCAGCCTAGAACTGAGCTTTAATTATATGCAGGTGTTAATAGATTTTTTCAAACCATCTGAGAACAAACTGGCTACTGTGGTTGAGAACTTGCTGAAAGAGCTTAAAAGCAATTATACCTCAGAGGTTTATTCTTCTTGTATTGGTATGTACAATAATAGTCACATTTATGGCAATAAACTAAACAACAAAAAAGGAAAAAGGTCGATCATGACTTTGTCGATTTCAAGAAAGGCCATATTTTTGCATGTCCGAAGGGAACTGATAGATTGACAGCTAAAGTAGATGATAGTGGTCATAGCCATGATGTTTTATCTAATGTGTGTAATGGTGAAGTTGTTAATAATGTTTCCAACAACATTACAATGACTAATTTGACTGCTGGAGTTATAGTTCATTGTAAGGAGACAACTGCCACTCCCCCTTTATGCATGGCTTCCTTTCCATCTCTCCCGGTTTCAGTGAGGTAAGTGAGTGCCCAGAGATGGGTTGGGGTGCTTGAATACGGCTATTGGAACTAATTCAGGTACCTTGGTTTACAACATTATCTCATTTAATCTGAGTGATGAACAAAGATATTTATTAGATAAAGGTTTATCTTTTATCCTGGCTGAAAGCTCTGTTTATAATGATGTTGTTTTCAATTTGAGGCTGTTTGTCAGAAATGTAATGTTAAAAAATATTTTTCTGATCAACCAGCTGCTAGGCCTATGAGGAAGCCTAGCACATTTGTATCAAAGTTGTATCCATTGTTAGAAGCTTTTTTTAAAGGTGTACGAATCAGATGTATATAAAACTTTACACACAGCACATTCTAAACTGTTTTACAATCTGACTAATGAGGAACAATGTACCCTGGTTGAATTACAGATGAATGAAGAGATTCAGATCTGCACTGCTGATAAGGGAGGTGCCATTGGCATTATGGACAATTCAGATTATTTAGATAGAATGTATTTATTATTGTCCGATGTTGATACTTATAGAAAGATCACCAAATATGAGATTAAAGAGCTTGTGAATAAAGTTCATGATATACTGTACGATTATTTGATGACTGGGCTGTTGAGTTATGATCTTAGCCAGTTTTTAAATGTCTCTGAACCACTTATTCCTTTTATACATTGCCTTGCTAAAATTCATAAGAACTTATTTGAGTCTCTGATGCGTCCGATTGTTTCTGGACATGGTTGGCTCACAGAGCGACTCTCCATGTATGTGGAAGAACAATTAAAAAGTGTGTTAACTGCAGCACCAGCTGTTTGGAGAGACACTGAACATTTTTTGCATAATCTTTGATTGTGTTAACTCCTTTAAACAACTTTCTGAATATTATATGGTGACCATGGATGTCTCTACTTTATTCACTGTCATGTCGATTGATTATGGCATTAAATCCGTGAGACATTTTAGTGCATCATAGTAGCTACACAAATGTGTAGATTAATCTTTTGTGTTCTTTATTAGAACTTATTCTTACCAACAATGTATTTCCTTTTGATGGCAATTACTATTTACAAAAGTTAGGCATAGCTATGGGCATAGCATGTGCTAATAGCTACGCCAATTTGGTACTAGCTCAGTGGGAAGTGGATTATGTGCTGAAAGAACACTCGTATATATTAAATATTACATGCAATTTGTGGACGATGTGATTATGCTGTGGGATGGGCCTTTGACTATGCTAGATGAATTTTTAAACTATCTAGGTAATGCTTCTAACTTTTTGAAGTTTTCCATGCAAATATCACAAACACAAATTGAATTTTTAGATGTACATTTGTCTATGAATTGTGATGTCACAATTAACATCAGTTTATATAGGAAATCTTGCTGGTGGAATGGTCTTTTGCACCATACCAGCATGCATCCGGAACTGGTCTTTTGCACCATACCAGCATGCATCCAGAACTGGTCTTTTGCACCATACCAGCATGCATCCGAGGCATGTCTTTAAGACTGTCATCAAGGGACAATGTTTGCGGACTTCTAGGTTGTTCACTGATGATGAGAGCCTAGGTAATGCTTTCAAGACTTTGAAATGTGATCTTATCAATAAAGGTTATTCATCCGACGGGATTTCATGATCTAATGAGCAAGTATGTAGTATGAGAAAAGGGAAAGCTAGACCTCATTTTTCCAATTCCAGTAATATAGTTAATGAAAACTCTGCTAGAAATAGTAGGGAATCTAATAGTACAAGAGTTATGTTAACTTATCCTAATGATACTAGTTTGGTGTATGGAATTGTGAGGAGGAATTGGCCAATATTAATAGCCGATGATAAGATTAGCAAAACCGTGGGTGACCAACTTGCTTTTTGTTTAAGAATGGGCTCTCCCTGAAAAGAAAATTATGCTATGGCTCTACAAAGCATACTATTATGCGATTGGATAGACTGACGACTTATCCATGCCACAACTGTAAAGCTTGTAAATATATATCTGTAAAAAAAATTTTCTACATCCTATTACTGGCAGGAAATATCAACCTAAATTGTATGCTGATTGTCGAAGTAGAGATTTAGTCTGTTAGCTTTGTGCAATGTTTGCACACATTTTTATGCAGGTAAAACTAATTGTTACCTTAAAGAGAGAATTTTAGAGCATTTAAGTGATACACAGTACGTGTGCAATCACCATCCGATTCACTTCCCAAGCATATCTTTGAGCATGAATCTCATAGCTTTTGTTTCTTTGTTCTGCAGCTAGTCCACAATGATTTAAAAGGGGGCAATGTATATCTAATAGGACTGAAGTTCAGGAGATGAAATGGATTACTACTTTACAAGTTGATAGGGCATAAGGCCTAAATGGCCATATACCTTTAAAGCTGGTTTTGAGAATGGGAAGTTTGTTTCATTAATCTGATTTTCATTGGGTAATTGTTTAATTAATTTATTTTACTTTTAATTTTTATACTATATATATATATATATATATATATATATATATATATATATATATCATGATGGTGATGCTTTTGTTTTATGGTCTGAAGAAGTGCAGTTTTGCGTGAAAGCAAAAATATATTTATTTTTAAATTGCCTTGTATTGTATTGTAAAATTACCTTGGTGGTTCATCTCTCTTATTTTATTTTTGGCTTATTTTATTTTTGGATTACTGCTAGTACATGACTGACTTTTAACCATGTACATTTCTTTTTATAGTTCTTCCTCTTAAAATACATTACGGAGAGTAAACAATGCAACGCACATGAAAATGTTTAATTTAGTCATGTTAAGCATAGGAAGTGCGCTGCCATTTTTTTGTAAATTCATTAATCTGTATCATAATTCAGGGCTTAAAGTTCTGTGAATGGAAATGTGGAAAGAAATTCCATTCTTATGAAGTGGAGCAATTTAAATTAAGATCACCGCTATTTTAGTGAGACTTAGTACATTGTTCCCCTAATACTGAAACAATCAACTGACAAAGACTCCAGCCCAACTAAAAGGTAGGTAAAAGCTGACAAATCACAAATGTAATGTTACAGATAAATAAATACATGAAATAAAAATGTTTTGTGGAAGTCAACTCCCTACACTCACCACCCCATCACTATTTGTACACGCTAACTCTTAAGTTTGTACAACCACTTTGAAAGTGGAACAAAAATGCTATATGAAAGCATTTACTTTGCCTCCTCAGTAACTCCATGACCTCCATACAAACCCCAAAAAAACCCCGCAGTCTTAAAACAAAGCCCTCTACTGAACAAACAAAAACAATACCCACTAAACTATAAAATATAGTTGTGCACACACTGATAACAAATGCAAAATTTGCCAAATGAAATGTGAGATAAAGTGTTTGCTTTCACAAAATAAATTAACCTAAGAGGGCTCAGACAAGTGAAAGCTGATAAGTTCTGGTATGATAAGATATTGCGTAATGTAAGAAGATAGTGGGAAAGACCAGCAGGACGTAGGGTGCATTGATGGAGTCTGGAACCTATAAATACAGTGATTGTCTTCAAATGGGGCATGGATTTGACTTTATCTCGAATAATTTGCTCATTTTTAAAGATCTTTTCAAGAGAAGAATATCAAGTTAACTGACAGTAAGAAAAAGACGGTACTAAGTAATGTGAATGTGGGATGTGAGTGCACAATGGATGGGTACTAAGTAACGTGTAAGTAGTACTGATTGCACCACTGTTTCGTACAACTTACTTTTAAGCTTCTTTTGTATTCTTTTGTAATGCACTACATCTGACATTCTATGTCACTTGGCTGCAGCCCCTCTAATTCTAGGTTTGATCTCCTCATTCAGACTTCACTTCTCCTCAGCCTCCACTCTCAGATACTTGAAGCTGTTAACCTGTTCCATAATTTTCCCTTCCATCTCAGTTCTCACCTTCTTCAAATTTTTCCGGTTGCTGCCATTACAACTGTCTTATCTGTACTTTGTTGCATCCCATGTGCCTTCAGTGTTGCATTCCTTTCCCCTGTCATTTGCTGAAGCACTTATTCACAGTCTGTCTGTAATGCCACATCATCTGCATACAGCAGCTTTGTTGATCTCTCCCCTCTGACTTGTTTGTTAATGTAGTCCATCATCAGTATGAACAGCAGTTGGCTCAGAGCTGAACCCTGATGCAACCCCACTCCCACTGGAAATATGGTCTTTCTTTCCAGTCTTTGTGCTCTTCCTTGGGTGGGCGGGGGTCTCTCTTCTCTTTCATTGGCTCATTGCTCTGGTTGCCTCTTATTTGAGCATACACATTTCCTGTGCTCCATGTATGGTGAGTCAATATATATCACATGCCTGTCTTTAGTTTTATGGGTATTGCACAGGCTCATTATAACGTCGGCTCCTCTCTCTTAACCTGACTGAAACTGCCACATCCTAACTGTGTCTTATCTTCACCAGAAGTTGGCTGCTTGAGCCATCAACTGGAAAGAAAACCTCTCTCCTTATTGTGCACCCATAATCATAGAGATGTAGGGCAAACATGAGGATGCTCAAAATGCCCATCACAAATCTTATTGTCTCTTTTTTCTTTTAGTAGGGCAGTGAGTAATCCTCTATAAACTCAATGACTGTATCTCTAAACAGCTCATATTTCATTTCCCATGCAGCCATAAGCACCTGCCCTTTAATTTGGAAACAGTGATACACAGGAAGGGCATGCTGTACTGGGTTACCTTCTGGGCTCATTCTCTCCACCCTGTAAATGCTTTTTAAGCTGATGCTGTGGTACAGAGGGATGGAGCCCTAGATGGGTTTGGGAAGTGGTTCTGGTTGAGGGGGGGGGGGGGATTGAGGTGCGCATCAATGGGCATATCTCCTGCTAGTGAATCCCTATTTGAAATGGGTAGGGGGCTAGTGTAAGTCATCTGCATGAGTGGTGAGGTAGCCTTGCCTGAGAGGTCATATCACTTGTTGAAGTGAACACCGTTTCCTTATTACAACCCACTGTATGCCCATCCCCTGAGCACTTACATAATAAACCAGAGGACATTAGGGCTGCATAACACATATAACTCAATGGATACCTGCACGATAGCCACACAACAACTGGATCTCACTAAAGGAAGTGAGGGGCTAAGATTATGGCAATCAGACAGATGGTTAGTAAAAACTTGGGGTGGTTAGGGATCTGATAATATGGTAACTCATCACTGAAAATGCTTTCCAGGACCTGGATTATTTTATTTCATTACTGTTTCATTCCATTCCATCGCTCAGCCTGACAACCTATTACAGGAATTCCCAAAATACTGAAGTAATGCCTGTAAGATCTAGTTTCTAGATCATCTCTTTTGACTCTAAAGATTCTTGTTCCTCAGTCTGGTTATGTTTAGCTGGTAGCTTAACATGTAAGGACTGCTTTTCTTCTAAAGCAGAAATATTTTGCTCTACATTATCCAGGCAGTCCTGCTACAGTTAATAAATCCCATGTTGTATGCTACTCTGGATAATTTCAGAAGCAACAGACACATCAGCAATTCAACTGTTTGAAAGCTTCTAGTAGCTTCTTACTTTGTGTGAGATATTATTAATTTAAATCAGAGAAAAAACAATTTTATCGGAGGTAAGTGCAGTGGTTTAAACTCAAGCTGCTGTTAGTACAGATGCCAGCCACCACTCATTACTGTGGAAAAGCAGCACACACATACCTCAGTACTGCATGTTGTGATATCTCTGTAAATAGTTGGTACAGATTTTCTTCTTGCCAGCAGTTTGGTAGCTGCCCTAAAGATGACTACTTTGGAATATTTTTTTTCCTACTGAAGGCTGTGAATTCTATTCCCACACTAAGTATAAGGATTGCTGACACTACAGTTACCATTATGGAGTGCTACATTCCTGAGCATGTTGTCCTTCAGATGAAATGTTAAACTGAAATCTCAAATGCTTGAATTAGTAGTAGTTCAGTTGGATGTAAATGACTCTATGGCAGCTATCCAAAAGAGTAGCAGACTTGACCAGACCATGCTCTTAACTGCCCAGAAATTTGCCGAATGTCCAGATTTTTGCCTCATATTCTTGGTCTGTTCCTTATAGGATTTGTGGTTTTCTGACAATTATTGAGGGTTGAAATCAATAACTAAATAAATAATGATGGGCATTTGAGTTTCTGACTTAATATCGTTCAGGAAATGCATACTAATGCAAAATCTGTTATTCTTTCAACTTTCTAACTTTATGACAGCAATATTTAAAATCTGTCCCTGATCTGATTTTAGGCCTTTGTTCCCATGTTATTTTTGGCTTTGTCCAGAATTCTTGTGCTAAGAGGTTATGAGGTATGGATTAGACTTACAGTATTATCTCCACTATCAGTATAGCTTAACATGGTACAAAAAATTGTATATCCAGTGGTACAACAACACTGATTAGAAGCAATGAATTAAACAACAGCAGAAAAAAAAAAAAAAAAGCAACCGGCAGTATTAAGAAGTACTTGTCTCTGAATCCAGGTATAGCTGATAACTTCAGACATGTAGGATACTGGAGCATAATCTGGAAGACTGCTGCTTAAAGTCAATAAGTTCATAACATTTTATAAATGAATAAAAATGACAATTAAAGAGGCATCTTCTAAAGGCTTTATCCCATGTGTGGATTCCCTCAAATTATTTATGATATGACCCCCGTTACTCTCACTAGAAGTAGTGGCCATGGGATGGATAAGGCCAATCTCTAACCAAATGGGACTGGTTAACTCAAGTTCCTAAAGGGAACTTGGCTCGACTTAAAATGTCCCAAAAGTACAGCTAGCCTAGCACTTATCTATGGGAATATGAACCTATGAAATCTGTAAGAGAAACATGACACATGACAGCATTGCAAGCATTCTTCATTCCTTCATTAATTCTGCTTCTTTTGCTTAATATTTATCCCATACATGTTTTTAACTCATCACTTTGCTATTATCACTTTTGGTAAGCATTCTGAGACCATGAACTGCCTTTCTGTAGAAAATAGGGTATGTATACATCACTATATGCTTGTCATACCTCTCAACTGTCCAGATTTTCACAGAATGTCCAGATTTTTGCGTCATATTTTGGGTCTCATAAAAACTGTGTTTTTCTAGATTTTTGTAGCAAATCAGAAATGATCACATTTACTAAATAATGACAAGCATTTGAATTTCAGACTACATAGCCTTCAGAAAATGCACGACAACACGAGACCTTTTATTCTAGCAACTTTCTAAGTTATTAAGAGTAATATTTAAAATATGCCCCTATTTTTGGGGCTTTGTTCCCACATTAATTTTGTCCTTGTCCAGATTTTTTGTGCTAACAGGTTGAGAGCTATATCTTATTTTCATTCTGCTACTGCAAGGAACATCTGGAAGAAAAAAAATAGGCCTGTGATTTATGTTGCTGTGGTACCCTCTAGTGGTTTTATTTTGTCATTGCATTACAAAGGAAAGTGATGACTAATTTAAAAGCATTTACTGATAAAATTACATATTGCAGGATTATTTCTTGTAAAGAATCATAGATGTAAAATCACCCTTGCCTATACATATAATGGTGCAGCAGAACTGTAGACAAGGGGAACAAAAATTCCGCTATACTCACTGCTTCCAAGCAAAACATCTTTTAGCAAAATATTAGGCAGGCAGCCTTAACAAAAGTGAAAACAAAGGTGGTTGCAGGTACACAGGTTTGTGTGTGTGTGTGTGTGTGTGTGTGTGTGTGTGTATTATACATTTCAGTCATGGCATATTAGTGAAATTCATGCACAGAGGAGTTTGAGTATACTATGGATATACATTTTTTTACAAAAGATGGCAGCAATTTTTTGAGTTTGAAATGCATTTTTTTCATGCTGGTGTAGTCTGATGAGACTACTGAAGAATCAGATCTACCTGATTTGGCAGTACCTTTGGTGATATTAAATGTTCTATGCCACTTTTTGCAAATAAGGGCAGAGGGATGGTTATAAAAAGAGTGTGCATTACTGATTGTCCAACTTTGTTCTTTTTTGCCACCTAAGTTGACTTCTTTACTTGCCTTTTCATGAGACTGTTACTTCCTAAGTCTTGGAATTGAGAAACTACGCAAACAGTTTAGGGAAAGTTATTTAGAGCTATACATAACAAATGGAGCATTTTATTCCATAAAGAGGAAGATAAGGGCAGAGTACAGGGGAGCTATGATAGACTGGGATCTAAACGAAATGTGTTGACAGAGGGAAGGATTTTCTGACAGTATTGGAGATATGCTGATTAAAGGACAGTTCATTGTCTATACGTTTTCAAAATAATTCTATATCATGTTGAAAAAGAGAGAGAGAGATGGAAACCCTTATTCATACTGTTTTTTGGGAGGTTATTTTTCCTTCACAACCTGTTAGTGGGAAAGTTGATGCATTGTGTTGTTAGAATATAGATTGTTATATTTAAACTGGTAGTTCCCTGGGAGTAAGATACTAAGAAGTTAGTGAGGGATGAGTTTACTAATTTTGCAAAGTGGGTTAATTGGAGGAGAGTTATAGAATACTGTTATACTGGGGGGCGGGGTTAGTCAGGGTTAGTACAAGGACATAGCCATTGTGTTTTTAGTTGCTTTTTAAAGAGAGGTAATGATGAGAGAGATGGAAGTTTAATGGGAAGCTTGTTCCAAATCTTCCCCACTGAATTAGAGAAAAGAGAATCACCTGCCTTGTTGTGGGATTTCTGGATGGTAACCAGTAGTTTATTTGCTGAGCGAAGGGTAGTAAGATTTGTGTAGGGGGAGATGAGGCTACTGAGACTAGGAGTATTATTAGGCTGGTACAGAATCTTATGGGTACTGGAGAGTTGTTGAAATTCTAGCTAGTTATTTAGTTCTAGCCATCCTAGAAGTTTGAGATTTAGACAGTGATGAGTTCTAAATGGGGACCCAGTAGCAAACCTGGCAATATTGTTATAAGAAGTGGTCAATTTGTTTAGGTTGCTTTTGGAAAGATTAGTATAAATGGGTGAGGCATAGAGGAGGGTGGAGATCACATGGGTCTGGGCAATAGTAGATCTGGCTTCTGGGGGTGAGAAAAGGTTTTATCCTATACAAGGATCCAAGTTTTCTGTTTACTGTTTTAATAGTAGCATTAATATGTGAGTCAAAATTGAGGTTGTGGTCAATCATTACACCTAAGAGTTTGGTAGTTGGGTCAGGAGCTATGATTGTACCATCGATTGATGTAATAGGGAAATCTATTGGGGGGGATTTAATAGTTGGAGTAAATAGTAATAGTTTTTTTTATTTTTGGCATTTAGGAGTAGGCAACGTTGTTGGAACCAGTTTTCTACTAGGTTAAATACTGTTTGGGTGATGGATTGGAGTTCAGATGAAGTGGAGGCTTTACAAATCAAAGTGGAGTCATCTGCATATTGTATGCAGGTAGGTAGAGGTAAATTTAATAGAAAGGTCGTTAATGAATATTGAGAAGAGTAGAGGTCCCAGGATAGAGCCTTGAGGGACACCGAGGGTACTAGGGAGAAGTTTGGATAGGTTATTATCAATATAATCAATATAAAGGGTCATTATAATTGTTACACAAAAAATGTCGTTTACTTGGCTTTATGTCAGCAATGTAAAGCTTTTTATGTAGGGAAAACTAATAGGTGTTTCAGGGACCATATAAGAGAACATCTTTTAGATATACAACATCAAAAAACTACTAATGCTTTAGCTAGACATGTCAAGGACAATGTTAATCATATATTTAATTTTGTGTTATTAGTCAAATACAATATGACCAACAAGGGAAGATCACAAAGTACCATTTAGATATGGAAGAATTAAGATGGCAACTTGTATTAAATTCATATAATAGTCCAGGATTAAATGAATATTTTACGCTTATGCCCCTGTTAAGAATTAATAATATAAATGGTTAATTATAGACATATGATAGCATGCGGCAATTAATAAGCAGTAAATATAAACATGTGGATATTTATTCTTGAAATCACAGGGTTACATTTACAATAAACATTACAGCAAATATTTATATTATTAACTTCTCATATTGATGAATTACATTATGTGTCCACATATAGATATGGAATTTAGGTTTTTTTACCTTAAGATTATTTATATGGAATATTGTTATTATGTATGTTGGATTGTTTGTGTTAGCTATATTGATTAGTATTTATTATAATGAGTACATAACATGTGAACATCACATGTACCATATATATAACACAATTATAAACGTTAAGGTAAATTATTTATACAATACATAGTTTTGGTAGGTATCAGTCGCATTAATAACCCAAGTACGGGGGAGGAGGGTCATTTGGTATATATATATATATATATATATATATATATATATATATATATATATATATGCATGTTGGATATTTATATGTTTGTGTGTTAATTTATGCACATTTATTATATTTACACAAGTGCATATATGTATTTAATGATTTTATGCAGTGTTTTTTAATATGTATAGTTTTATTTTATGTCATTGGAGTGAATGGTTGTAGTGGTATTTACATTGAGCATTTTTTCATGGTTAACGTAATACCCCTTTAAATAAGTCATCTAATTAAGGAGGGGTTATGTGTTAATTTATCAATTAAGAACATGCACAACAGTATAAAAATGTGGTGAATGAAGGCTTAAATGTATTCTGATGAAGTTCGTTGATGAACGAAACCTAGGTCAATAAAGGATTATCCGGTACGTTATGGTGGTGTTTCTGCTTTTTCATACAACTACAACTACGCATTAATTGTTATCGTGAAGGTTTGCTTGGTTTAGCTGCACTTCTCTTCATTGGCGTTGCTTCCTTCTCGTTGTTCCAATTATTGGATAGGTTATTATCCCAAAGGACAGCCTGCTGTCTATTGTGTAAGTAGGACTTGAACCATTGTAGTGCCTGTGTGTCAAGTGTGAATGAATTGAGTATGTTGAGAAGTATTTGGTGGTTAACCATATCAAAAGCTTTAGATAGGTCAATGAAGAATGCAGAGGAGAGCATGTTATTGTTACAATGTTTATTAATGCAGTCTGTAAAGGATAGGAGAGCAGTGGTACTGTGGAATGGTCTAAAACCATGTTGACAGTCAGCTAGAAGGTTATTTTGGAGAATGTGGTCAATAAATTGTCGATGGATGCATTTTTCCATGATTTTGGCTAGTGGTGAGAGGGCTATAGGCCGAAAGTTAGAGAGTTCAGTTGAGTTACCACCCTTGTGAAGTGGGATTATGTGAGAGATTTTCCAGAGAGAAGGAATGGAGCCTTCAGTTATGGTTCTGTTGATTAGGATAGAAATGGGATAGGCAAGAACTTTTGCAGCAGTTTGAAGGTATTCAGGTGGTAGGAGATCAGCTGAGGGAGTAAAAGGTTTAAGTTTATGAAGTAGAGTATAGATGAAGGATGTAGGAATAGGTTTTAAGTGAAAGGTAGATGGTATGGTTATGGTTATTAGAGAGGATGAGAGGGTAGAGTTAACAGGTGGTAAGGTGTTAGCTAGAGATTGGACAGTTTCAGTAAAAAAGGTATTGAAAGCATCAGCAATTTGGTTTGGAGAGTTTAGAGAGAAACCTGATGGGGTTCGTGTTTTGGAGTGGCCTGGATGTAAAATTTTATTTATGCCTGACCAGAAGGTTTGGGGTTGATTATGGTGCTTTTTCTGGAGTTTAAAGTAATAGTTTTTTTTTTATCCTGAACTTTTGATTTTTTGGTGGCATTTCTTAGCTGTCTAAAGTATTGCTGATCAATTGGGTCTTTAGTGTTTCTCCATTTGGACCAGATTTTATTTCTTTGTAGGATTTGGTGTCTGGATTCTTTAGTAAGCCATGGGGCTGCTTTGCTTCTAGTTCTTACAGAGCGTGAGGGGGCATGGAATTCGAGAATTTGTAGTTAAAATAGGATACTGCTTCATCAAGTGGGAGGAGCCTTAAGGGTGACCAGTCACAGGCTTGAAGTTCGGCTTGAAAGGTTGCTGGATCAAAAATTTTTTTTTTGTTGCGGGTGATTTTAAAGGTAGTTTGGTTTGGGATAAAGGATTTTTGTCTAGATATATAGGTAAGTGAATGGTCACTAATATCATCAGGAAGGGTACCTACTTTATAAGAGAGAGGGTGGCTGTTAATTAAGATCCAGTCTAATATACTTTCTTTGCAACTGGGTGTATGGATCCTGGTGGGGGTGGTAATAGTTTGGGAGAAGCCATAGAGGTTTATATGGGTTGTGGGTTTATGAGTGGTACAGGTGTTCCAGTCTATATTAAAGTCACCGAGTACAATGGTTTCCTGAGGGAAGGATGTAGAAAGCCAGCAGAGGATACTTTCTAAGATGCTGATGTTATTGCTTGGGAGTAGGTAGAAGCATATTATGTATATAGATTTAGTAGTATTGAGCTGGAGCTTGGAGATAAGAATTTCCACATTAGTGTCTAGAGGTGGTTGTACTAGTAAAGATGTGACCTATAAATGAGATTTGTACAGTATTACTACCCCACCACCCTTTTTGGTAGTTCAGTCTAATCTCAAGATATTATAACCAGGTGGGAGTATTTCATTGTCTTTTGTAACAGGTTTGAGCCAGGTTTCTGTTAAGCATAAGATATCAAAAGAGTATGTATCTAGTAGCGTGTGTAGTTAGCTTACTTTATTGTTAACACTCCTTATATTAAAATGAGCCATGAGTAGAGAATTTGGGGTTATACAGGGAGTGAAGGGGGAGAGGGGTGTCTAAGGATGTTGCTATCTGGTCCTGGGTTGGGATTAATGTCTCCATGAAGGAGAGGATGTCTATAGGGACTATATGGAAGCTTCAGTAGTTTACAGCAATTAAGTTGTGATTTCCTATATTGTGTGAATGTAAAATGGGCTACTCTGTGGTATTTAGGTGATAGATAGGTTGAGGTGTATGCTATGTTAGAATGGTTTTGGAATTCAAGCTCATTTATTAGTAATGTTTGTTTTAGGGTTGGTGAGAATTGTAGGTTTTCATAAAAGGTAAGGGTATAGGGTATAGAAAGGATAGATAGTAATGAAAGTAGGAGAGGTAGTTTTATAAATGTGAGTGTATAAGTTAAGGGCATGGTGTAGGAGATTATAGAATGTAGTTAGGAATTAGGAGGTAGGAGTAGAGAGAGCGTGGAGTATAGCAATATCTAAGAGGTAATTTAGAGTAATTGTCAGTATGGGAGTGGGTGTGTAGATGATAGGTCTGTAATGAGTTCTGGATAGCTATTTGATAGGAAGGAGGGGGTGTGGCTTTGTAAGTATAAGAGTAGGACCACTAGGGGTGGTTGGGAATTGGGGGTGGGTATAGGAGCAGAGTGAGCCCGCAGGGTGAACAGAGCGGGTTAGAGCAGGTAAGTGAGAGTCTACAGAGACATTCAGAGAGCAGCAGATTCCTGAGGCATGTTAAGTATATCCAGGTAAGTAGAGTGTGGTAAAGCAGGTGAGAGGTAGAGAATGTAGGTGGTGTAGAAGGAAGAAAAAATATATAGCTAGATAGTGGGAAGAGAAAAGGTAACAGCAGAGTGATACAGCAAGGAGATTAGCAATTAGTCAAGGGATGAGAGCTGAAAAATTATTCAGAGCAGATATTTGGGAAGGTGGAGAATGAGGTATAACCCTAGACTGGATTAGGATGCCACCTAGTGGGCAGAAAGTAGAATACAGCAATGGTATATGTATTAGAGATAGCTAGAAGAAGGAGTACAGATAAAAGATAGCAAGGGGAGAAAATAGCAGATTGCTTTTGGGGTTAAAAGGAGAAATGGCTGCTGGTTTCCCTACTCGGTAGCTTAGTTACTCTTGGTACTAGGTAAGGTATAAATAAATAATTCAGCTTAATAGGTAGGTCCAAGGTGGAACATACGTCTTAGTCCTTTTGGTAGCTGGGAACAAAAATAAATGTGCAGGGGCAACAGGTTTCTTTGGCCAGACATTGGGATGGTTGAAACAAAATATCAGAAAGGGGTCCTGAAAGACCAAGCAGGTCCCTTAGTACATGATAGGAGGTAGAAAGTTTCTAAGTCCTTTCTGAAAAATAGCCATCTGGAGTACTGTTTTCTGTCTTCACTTGCATGCATTACACTACTAATTCCTATAACAATGATCATGTTATTTGAACATCTGCAGTTATGGTGAATTTACTGTATACTGTATATTCAGTCAACACAGCTTCAATTTATGTTGCAAAATGCCCTCTCATATTTATTTCACACTAATTTCCCCTATTCTAAAAGCAGTTGTTACTGTATATAACCATTAACATGCATGCTTCAACTGTTCACAAAAATTGATAACAAAAGCTCTCAGTAGCTTAAAAAGTCCCTAAAAGAAATCTTTGTTTTCCAGTACACATAAATTCAATCCACAGTAATCATTTTAATAGTTTTACTCTTTATATGTTTCTTTAGTTGCTATTTTATATTTCTTGCTTTGTAAAAATTTGTACACAGTTATTCAGAAATCATACTTTAGCTTTATTAAAGTCAGTTGCTAGTGCCCTCAAAATCATATTGGGTACGTTTTGTTATAAAATAAATGCTTTCAAAAATCATTTTTTGTTGCAGACAAATTTTCAACTACTTTGTACTGATGTTTGTTCGCATATTCACCTAGATCAGTATTTTTTCAATGCAAGTTTTCATTTTACTCGATGGCCACTGTGACGTGGATATCCCACCACTACCAACCAATATGTGATGTGGATATCCCACCCTGCCAACCAATATGTGATGACCCTCCACCTCTGGGCCAGTAATCAAGGAGCTTTAATCCTCACCACTGGCACCAGTGAGGGATGTTCACTGGGACCTTAACAGGTACACAAGTCTATATTAGTTCACCAAAATTTAATTTCAGCAACCACGTATTTATCGACCCCTATTCAACAAAAATCCCTTCTGAAATTCACTGAATAATCCAAGGGCAAAGAAATACTTGCCCAGCAGCACAATGAACCCACATCTAGCTAAATGGAACCCACCCAATTGGGGGCTTTGCTGCACCCCCCAACTATATATACCAACTCCGAGATTGTACTACAGTGGAGAAAAGGGCAAAGCTGTGTAGTTGGCCAAGTATGTCTTTGCCCTTGGAATATTCAGCAAATCATGGAAGTGATTTCTGCTGAACAGGGGTTGATGAATACGTGTTCACTGAAAATACATTTTGTCGAACTAATATAGACCCAGTAAAAACACAGTATTTTCAGATGCAGCTCTCTGCATCAAGTGCAATTTCACTTAAGAGCACACAGAGACCACAGTCAGTCTGGGGCTGGTTTCTCCCTTCTTCTCCGGATCGCCAATAAGACTCCCCACTGGCACAGCTATAGAGTTGAGATCTCAGCTAAGTGTCCAAGCCAAGGCCTCTAGCACCCTCTCTGTCCAACCATTGCTTCATGTCCTTGCCCAAGTAGCTGACACACTCTTTGAGATTTGATATATGCATACATGCACACACACACACACACACACACACACACACACACACACACACACACACACACACACACACACACATACACACACACGCACACACGCACACGCGGACATGCACACACACACACACACACACACACACACACACACACACACACACACACACACACACGCGCGCACACACGCACACACACACACATGCACACATGCACACACACCTGGGAGAGGCTGGCGCAGGTTTACTAGCTATGCCCCCTTCTGCCCAGTCTATAAGGTAGTTATGGCTACCACCAGACACTCCTGCCAGCTACCTTAAGGCTCTTCCAAGCGTACCCAATACACTGAGTGAAATTAATATTAATACAAATGGTAGTTTGACCAAAATCAAGGCTTTCAGAAGTGGCCCACACAGTGTCACTAATTAAATATGCAAGTACTCTTGAAACTTAAATATCTCTACAAAGATCAGCCACAATGAAAGGTTTAAATATATCTAATAATAAATAATAAAAGTACATGAAAATAATGAACATATATTCACAGTGACATTAGAGTTCAAAACCATAGGAAATATTTAAAATAACATTGAAGGACAGGTTCAGAGGACAGGTTCAGTTAAATAAAGAGAAACAATATCTAAACTAAGCTTCACTATATTCCTGAATGTAACGAAGAGAGTTACAGTTCCCTACTTACTTAATAGAGTAAGGCAGATTATGTGGTGAATGTTTCTTCTTCTTGTCAGGCCCAAGACAGAATACAGAATGCCCTGTCTCACTAAGAGACTTCTCAAAATAATATCTAAAATATTACTTATGAGATAGCCTGCAGAATGACATCACTTCTGGTCATCTGACTTCTAGTTCCCATACAAACCCCCCATTGTTGGAAGCTGGCAGGACTTAGCACCTACCTGTAAAAATACATACCCAAGGGCTTTAGGTTAGATCTTTGGCAGGCGCTGGAATTCATAAAACAACTGTATGCCTGCACACTTCCAGAGTAGTAATTAGTTCATCCCAAAGATAATACAGAAAGCTTCTTGGTACAGACTTTGTGTCTCTGGCTGCATTGAAACCTGAGAAATAGCATCTTTATGGCCTAGCCTATAAAGTGATTTAATTTCAGATATTTTTTAAAGTTTGCTGGACTGAGGTTAACCTCCTGTCTGCCAGTTTCCTCTGTTAAAACATATACATTTAAACAGTTACAATAGTTTATGTACATTTCTGTTCTCACCAGTAGGGCACACTGTGAATACATTTCAAACACAAGTACTTTACAAATACCTTTTCAACACAAACATCAGCACAAATCTGTTTGCTATACACATGACATACAGTTCTAATACATTTGTAGCATCAGCATCTTGTATGACATAGAGTTCTAATACATTTGTAACACAAGCATCTTTTATAAATCAGTTTGATATTCACAAATGACATATAATTATTTACAAAATTCCAGCTAGCTGTGCTGACAGTACCCCCTTTCGTCACAACCAGAATGCTTTTTTTTTCCACTTCATTAATTTCTGCTGCTTTTTGAATATATTTGGCTCTTCCATATATAAGATAACTATCACCACTAGATGTTTATTTTTTATTTTTTTCCTGACTATGCTTTCATTATCTTAGTGTGAACTTGGAAATTGGAACTGTTAGGCAGAGTGTCTTTAGTAAGAGACTTCTGCTTCAAGAATGGAGTGTCCATCCAGTAAGCTCACATGTTAGTGTACATATCTAGATTCACATACACACACAAACACACACACACACACACACACACACACACACACACACACACACACACACACACACACACACACATTCCGCAGTTCCTCTTTACAGATATTTGCTCATACTTTGATTGTCTGTATTCCAATTATCACCTTTTGTTTCCACCCTGCAGTTGAAAACTAGTTTTGTATAATGTGGAGTACCTTAGACAGGACATAAGTTTGCCTACATAATTTCTGTTTTGCGTGTTCCTCATAACACAGTCTATTAGTTACAATGTTTTCCATTTCTCTTGTTTCCTCTATTTTTCTTTTTACCTTATTTGTCTCTGGCTACTTTACTTCTCTGTACCCTCTATCAAGGAAGGAAGAAAGTATGTTATGGACTAAGTCCACCTTGTAAAGCAGACCCCTGTCTACTACTTGCATCAGGGCTCCAAAGTTCGCAGTGAGCCTGAGCAGCCAGCTTCCTTTACCCCTCCTCTCTATCTACCCGACAGCCAACGCACCTCTTCTACTTACCAAAACCCTCTCTTACTATAAATCTCTTCTACCGCAGTGCTACACCAGTTAGCTCCCTTACACATTTACCTACGATACCAGATCTGCCCACTAGGTGGCACCCTTATCCTATCCATCTTTCACTGCCCCTCTCTCTCTGTTTTACCTCTGTAAATTCACCATATTTCTTAAGTTCTTGACCTGATCCTCTTCATACTCACCTTGTGCCCATTCAGTATTTACCCCTCTGGCTCTCCTTTTCATTAGACTCCTGCACTATCTCAGACCTTTCCCACTCATGTCCTACCTTTCTAACCTGTAGCTACCTGCATTGCTGATAGTTTCCTCTCTAACTTTTATTCCTTTTGTCTCTATCTATAGAGCTCTCATCTTGCAACTGCCATTATACTGCTCTATATTCCCTCTCCAGTCCTGTTCCTCCTTTCTTACTTCTCTTCTGTTCCTCCGGTTGTTGAATAGCCAATAACCTCTACAGGAGTGGCTTGTAACTTGCCCCGCCCAGCTGTTTCTGTTGCACATCTTCCTCCCTTTCCTTGCTGCCTCTAGTTTCCTTGGAAGTTATTTATACCCCTTGACCTATGAGGCGCCATCTTTTGTTAGTTTCCTTTTTGAAAGTCCCTGGCTGCTGTCCGCTCTGCCCTGGTGTCTTTGCCCCTGGTATGTGGTGTTAGTGGTCTCATTGTCTGGCTTACCATAGTTGTATCCATTGTGTATTGAATGGTCATCTAATTGTTACAGCGTTTACTGTGGACTGAAGGTTTTTGTCTTTGTGCCTAGTGATAAAAGTGTAGTACTCTCGCTCTGCAACAGTAATTACATACTTTTGCCTAGTTGTTACTGTTTCGTTTGTAATACGACTGTAAAGGCTACAAGGTGGATAATAGTTTTCCTCTCATGCTGACACAGTTTGGATCTAATGTATCTGGTTATTCTGTTTCTGCTAAGGCAGTAATGGTTATCGCTTATGTGACCCACGGGAAGGATTAGGCTTATGCTGTCTCTTAACCCCGAGTCCGCTATCCTGTTTGCGATATTCTGGGTCTATCTGCATTATGTTGTAGCTGTTTTTGTAACCATGTGTTCACTTACCTAGCCCATTTGTTTAAACCTGGCCAGGTTCTTAGATCAACAACGGAGCGGATAACCTGCTCGCCTAGTACTACTAGTAGTAGTCTCTCCCGTGGTAAATAGCATGCGAACACTTGTTCCTGCATATCATGACCAATAACTCTGTGGATAGCCCAACTCCTTCTTAGTATAGTGTTTATAGCCTACACGGCTATTGGAAACTGTGCCATCCACGTGGAACGAGTCCGAGAATTCTGTCTGAGTTTTTACTCTAATTACAGCCCTGCAAGTGAACACTTGTTCCTGCAAGTATATGACTGTGAGTTGACCAATTTAAAGTGTTCAGTGCTTTTACAGCCGAAATGGCTATTTACAACTATGCCACCCATGTGGAGCAAGTATGAACAGTCTGCTGGGTCATACTTTATTTACAGCCATGCAGGTGAATACCTTTTCCTAAAGGCACATGACTGTTGTGACTGTGAATGTGGTAATTTTAAGGTGTTTAGTGCTTGTACAACTGAAACGGCTATTTACAACTACGCCACCCATGTGGAGCTAATCTAATGCCCTGGGAAACCCTATTATATGCTTACAGCCAGGTACAACTAGAAGTGAATATGCTTCACATGAGAAGCTAGATTGAGTGTGCTGTGGTTGCTTATTCTTCCTGTATACAGCCTGTAATGACTGTTTGTAGTAGTACCACCATTGTGGCTCCTGTTTGAACGTGCCTAAACTCATATTTTCTCCTTTATTTGTTCACTTTACATATATAGCATTTACTATTTACCTCTCTATTAAATTTTAAAACCAGTAACTACCTGCTCCTCACTATATCTGGTAAGGGTATTTTTTTTTGGGACCTGGCACATTATAAAGCTGCTCTATTTAAGCAGCTTCCAGTGAATGCTATCCTCAAGATCTTTATGGGAATTCATGCTGCACCGCTTGCCAGACATATATCCCTAGGGAGTGAGGACCCCCACATTTAATGCTTAGCTTGCAGCTACGGCCCATTAGTGGGTTATCATGTACCCTATCTTGCCTGGACTGCTTTAATGTTGACTTTATTCAGTGCATTTTTGTTCCATTGCAACTATCTTGAATGCTATTCCTTTGATTTGTTAGAGACATGCTTAGAATGCCTATATGTATGCATTTACCTCATATTTAACCGTGAATGTTTGTAATGTTGTATTTGTTACTGCTAGCTTATACTGCTTATATATATGCTAAATGCTAACTGTTCTCTTTTCTACATTTGTCTCCCTTTCTCCCCAAAGTACCCAGCTCAACATTGTCCTGCTCCTAATATAACCACTACCTACCCGGTGAGATAAGAACCATATCCAAAGTCCAGTGGCCTTATCTACCATCCTCTTAATCTCTGCACCCTCTATCAAAGAAGGAAAAAAGTATGTTATGGACTAAGTCCACCTTGTAAAGCAGACCCCTGTCTACTACTTGCATCAGGGCTCCAAAGTTCGCAGTGAGCCTGAGCAGCCAGCTTCCTTTACCCCTCCTCTCTATCTACCCGACAGCCAACACACCTCTTCCACTTACCAAAACCCTCTCTTACTATAAATCTCTTCTACCACAGTTCTACACCAGTTAGCTCCCTTACACACTTACCTACAATACCAGATCTGCCCACTAGGTGGCACCCTTATCCTATCCATCTTTTACTGCCTCTCTCTCTGTTCTATCTCTGTAAATTCACCATATTTCTTAAGTTCTTGACCTGATCCTCTTCATACTCACCTTGTGTCCATTCAGTATTTACCCCTCTGGCTCTCCTTTTTGTTAGACTCCTGCACTATCTCAGACCTTTCCCACTAACGTCCTACCTTTCTAACCTGTAGCTACCTGCATTGCTGATAGTTTCCTCTCTAACTTCTATTCCTTTTGTCTCTACCCGCTCCGTTGCCTTGCGGGGTCACTCTGCTCCCCTACCCTACCCCCAAATCCCACCCACCCCTAGAGGTCCTACACTTATACCTACCGAACCACACCCCTTCTCCATTCCACCTATCACAACCACATTACCATTAACTAATCTTCTCTATTTTCCCTTCATTTTTTTCTACCACTCCCTATCTCTCCCACCACACCCTTTTGCCTTACATCACCACACCTCCTTTACCTCTGTGCCTATAGCAAGACCTTAATATCCACCATTGCAATGAACAGACTACCCACCCTAGTCCTCCTACATACCTTACTCATGCTCTCACTTCTTCCTCCTTTAATACTAGCATACCTGCTAACCTCCTATGAACACCCAGTATATTCACATCTTCCCTACCCTACTAAACAATCTACCTCTTCAATTCTAGCCTCTCACACAGACCATGTCAACATTACTTCCTCACCTAGCTATCTTCTACCTAAATACCATAGGGACAGCCCGCATTAGATATGACTTCCCCAATTCCAGAAGACATCCATTTCTTCTAAGTAAATATACCAACACTAGATATCTAATACTACTCCTCTCCCTAAAGGATGGAGATATTCAACCAAACCCAGGCCCAAACACCTCCACTATCACTCAACTCTTCAACCCAAACCCCTCTGCCATGCCCCTACTTAAAAAATAACCAACTCACTCTTAATAGCTCACCTTAACACACGTAGCATTAATAACAAAATAACACAACACCATGCTCTCTTGGAGCTCTACTCATTTAATATTATTTGTCTAACAGAGACTTGGCTAAAACCTTCAATTAAAGACAATGAAGTTATCCCACCTGGTTACAATATCTTCCGTCTTGACCGAGTAGCCAAGAAAGGTGGTGGAGTAGCTGTCTTATTCAAATCTGTCTTTCAAATAACCACCTTCAACCAGAAACTGCCTCAGGACTCTAATGCTGAGATTCTTATTACCAAACGTCAGTTAAACTCAGTCAAATCTATATTATTTGCATCTATGTTCCTTCAGGAAATAACATTACTACTATCGAAAACATCCTGTGTTGGTTATCTCAAAACCTACCCCAAGAAACCATAATCCTAGGTGATTTTAACATAGATTGGAAGTCTTGCAGCAACAAATACCCTACTAGCCATATTAATCTCTATGGGTTTACTCAAACTATTATCTCCCCTACTAGAATAAACAAGACAAATAAAAAAGAAAGCACCTTAGATTGGATACTCATTAATTACCAACCCCACACTTATGAAGCTGGAACCCTCCCTGATGATGTAAGTGACCACTCACTAACCTACATTGTCAGGCTCAAAGCCAATCCACCCATTCAACCCATTACTAGAACAATTAGAACTAAGAAAATCTTCAAATTGGATCTATTCCAGAGTGAACTGAAAGCATGTAATTGGTTCCCCTTAAAACACCTTTCTCTCGATGAAGCTGTTGATTACTTTAATGCTAAGTTTCTAGCCATACTCAACCACCATTCTCCTAACCACTCTATTATGATAAGAACTAAATCTGCTCCTTGGCTCTCTAAAGAAACTAAGCAAAAAATCCATCTCAGAAACAAAATCTGGAATAAATCACGCTTAACTAAAAACCCTGTTGATCACCAACACTACAAGCAACTGAGAAATGTGACTAAAAAAGTAATATTGTCAGATAAACAAATCTATTACCTACAATCTCAGCAAACCCATCATAATAATCCACAAAAGTTCTGGGCAAGTATTAAGCAATTACTACAGCCTGGTCAATCTATCACACCCAACCCACAAGGCACTGACAAGGAGAATCCCAAGCAAATGGCTAATGCCTTTAATACCTTTTTCACTGAAGCAATTCAAACTCTTGCCAGTCAGCTCTCTAGTCAAAACACAACTATATCCAATTCTAACTCAAACCCACCACCTCCATTTCTCTTCCAACCTGTACCAACAGCTTATATTCTCTCCCTTATCCAAAAACTCAAACCATGCACTCCGTCTGCTGACCTACTACCCACAGAATACTTACAGTTAGCAGCCAAATCCATAGCTTACCCTATCTCCATACTAATCAATAGAACCATCACTGATGGATATGTCCCTAAACTTTGGAAAGTTTCCCATATTATTCCCCTTCGTAAGGGTGGAAATTCCACTGAACTCTCCAACTATCGTCACATAGCCCTACTCTCTCCCTTATCTAAGATTATGGAAAGGTGTATCCACAAACAACTGCTTGACCACCTTCTCCAAAATAACTTGCTTACCAATACCCAACATGGTTTCAGACCTTCCCATAGCACTACCGCTGCCCTCCTTTCCTTTACGGACACCATCAACAAAAACCGTAATCTTAACATGCTTTCCTCTGCACTTTTCTTAGACCTCTCCAAGGCTTTTGACATGGTTAATCACCAAATACTCAAACATATTCTTAAATCTCTATCATTTGACACACTAACTATAAAATGGTTCCAGTCCTACTTAAATAACAGACATCAAGCTGTACTCTGGAACTCCACTATCTCTTCCCATCTACCTGTTAACATTGGTGTCCCTCAAGGGTCCATACTGGGCCCTCTCCTGTTTGCTTTATTCATCAATGACCTTCACCAAGTAGTTCCCCAAGCTACATGCATACAATACGCAGACAACTCCACACTTATTTGCTCAGCCACATCTGTATCTGAACTTCACTCCCTGACTCAGCACACATTTAACTCTGTAGAACAATGGTTTACACAATGCTGTCTCTTACTTAACCCCAAAAAAACTAAACTCCTCCTTTTCACACCTACTAGTAAATCCCCCCAAATAGACTTTGCTGTATCATCTAAAAATGGTATGCCTATATCCCAAGATCTTACTACCAAACTGCTAGGTATCACCATAGACAACAACCTTAACTTCAACACCCATATCAGCAACACTTTGAAAACTATTAATAAAAAATAGGCACTCTTTACAGAATAAAACCCTTCCTCACTCCTGCAACTAGAATAACTACTGCCCACTCCCACCTAATATCTACCCTTCTCTATGCCTCACCCATATTCACTAATCTCTCAAAAAATAACCTTAAGAAAGTAGAACACTCCTACAATAATATAGCCAGGTTTGCCACAGGCAACCCTTTCAGAACCCACCACTGTATTAATCTAAAGCAACTAGGGTGGCTTGAATTACAGCAGCAGCTGAAATTTAATCAACTAGCCATCGCCCATAAGATACTTTATCAACCTGCCAAAACACCCATACTATCTACTCTTATTCACCCCTTCCATAACCTGAAGTCTCTTCAATCCTCACAAAATCTTCTTGTAAATATCGGCAAAGCAAACAATAGGGCCGGAGACTCTCTCTTCTCTAATACTGTCAGAAAAACCTGGAACCTGCTTCCCTCCGAACTTTCTACACTTCCCTCTATAACTCTTTTTAAAAAGAATCTAACGTTCTTCCTCAAAACACATTGGATGTGCCCATGTACGAACCCTGACTGACCAACTAGCTCTTGATACTTGATTCAACCCTACCTTCTCAAGCCCTGCTTTTACTTCATCTTAACATCTACTGATCCACTTCTCTATCATAGTATTACTTTCTACTGTATCATAAAAAAAAAAAAAATTATTGGACATGTTTTACTACTAGATGTATTACGTAACTGCTTCTTCTCTTAACTTTCTTTTTATCTACACTTACTGTACGTTATGCTATTGTTCTTTCTGAATGCTTATTTGCAACTGTATTTGTACTGTCAAGTCTAATACTCTGCATTTCTATACATTATTAATATGTGACCAGTTAAAGTTTGTTTAACTCCTTTACTGTGAATGTATTTGCATTATAAACATGTATTACTTTTGATGACAAATTATTTTGAACTGTTTGGAGTTTATCTCCCCGGGCCTTTACTGAAAATGGACATATATCTAGCTAGACTCTCCCGGTCAACAAATGTAAAATAAAAATAAATAAATAAATAAATAAATAAATAAATAAATAAATAAATAAAGGCTGAAAATAATCTTCATAGGATTATAGGTTCAGTTGTCAAGCTTAGGACCTGCTGGCTTTCATGGAGCTGACTTCATATCTATCTATCTATCTATCTATCTATCTATCTATCTATCTATCTATCTATCTATCTATCCATCCATCTATCTATAGATCAAAATTACCTTTTTAGGAAAATAATGCTTGACTTTTGATTTTACAGGGGACCTTATTCTATAGCCTTGAAAGGCATTAGGTAATATATCTTTTCACATGCTTTTGATTGAGATTTATATATATTTTTGTATTATGTTCTCCAGACTAGTGTCCTACTGATGGCACCAAGGCCTGGAAGGTCAACAACTGGAATCACCAAAATGTACTGTCAAAAGGGAAGGCTGAATATACACTATGCAGGTACAACCTCAAATCCCATAACACTATACTGCTCCAGACCCAGGAAAAAACACTAACGTGGGTCTGGAAGGTGGGGGGGGGGGGCAACGTTGAGCTTTAAAACTGCTGGTTTTCAGTATTCTGACCATCAGTGTCCACAGTTAGGACTTGTTTAGGCTAAGCTTCTGAACCCCGACCTAGTAATTGCCAGTCTAGACACAGATTTTCAGACACAACTGGATCAGAGTTTTGCCTTGCAGACTACACTGAGGCACATGCAAACAGTCTATGACAATTCTGGAAGCATTTTTGAATAGTGCAAGTTATTTCTGCCTTAGGATATGTCTACTATTGAATCATTTTATATTTTCAAGTTGTTTTAACTAGATCGTATGAAGGATGCAAAATGCAGGTTTGCATTCAATAATGGGTTATATCAGTGAGGTCTAAATTGGAATACTGGTTTGTCTTGAGTCTGTAGACATGCTCTTTAGAATTAGATGGTGTTAGAGTGGGGGTATTCTTAATGAATTCACTATAGTACATTAAGGTAGAATAATAGGCCTGAAAATATAGTCAGACTTTTGTTTTTTATATATTCATTCAGTTTCAGGGAACAGTTCATTAGAAAATAAAAGACAATCATCTTGTTGGCTGAGCATGAGATATACAGAAATACAGAACGTTCCTTTTTCAAGGAAAAGATATGTGTAATGCTAGATAAGGCACATGCAAGACAAGGCTTGCGAAACCAAGGCTAAAGAGCATGTACATTACAGGGTTTTTGAATATATGACAAACCACAAACCAGGAAAATTACCAGAAGACTGAACAAACCCAACAAATAACAATCCTGCTGCAGTAAAATAATGTGGAGACTTGCACAGACTGGTAGACGAAATACTTTCTTCAAATCAAACAGTTGAGCACTTTCATCCTATTTCTTACAAGGACTTCATCAGAACTGACTTTAACACAGACAAAAAAAATTCTTTACATACCAAACATAAAACAGTCATGTGCTGAAAAAGCACCAATGAATGGCATCAAGCTAAATGGGACCAATTAGCAACTTAAAAACTTTAGCTGGAGAACTGAACTAATTGAAACAGCCTCATTAAGCCCAGGAAATGTTGTTGCATCTAATTTAAGTTGCCATTCTAACTCTCTTTTGAACAAATGTGCATCTGTCATCTTTTCTGATCAACAACTAAAAATTTAAAACAATGATCTGGATTTGTATTAATGTGCCTAAATAAGGCGTTGTAGTTTTTTTTTTTTTGTTCCTTACATCAAGCAGATGCTCATAAATTCGAGTTTTAAACTCTCTTCCTGTCATGCCCACATAAACAGCAGGACAAAAATCACACAGTGCTAAATATATCACTCTCCTGATTAAACAATTATAAAAGCCATTAACAAATACAGTATGTTTGTTGGCTTGAACTTGATTTACTTTTTTAATATGTGGGCATGAAGAACAAAAGCCATAACTATGCATACCTGCAGTTTTTTTATTGGAAAAAAAAATGCTTTTATTAAAGGTAGCAGGCCTTTCAAGAAGCTGCTTAAAGCAGCTGTCCCTCCTGAAAACAAAGGCTTATTACCCAGGTGGGCTAGGAGGGAACTGCCTGTTCTAAAAACACTCCAGTTTCTAAGCATACATTCTGTTTTGGTCTTACTATCAACTGTTTAAGTAATGATACAAGTTCTACTAAATTTCCCCTTTATAATTCCAGTCATCATATCATCATCGTGTATTAATTTTACAGAGACAGAATGAGATAAAATAGGTCTGAAGGGGGCGTATTAATACATTTATATATTTTTGTAAGCCAAAAATAATAGCCACTGCTGGTGTATCATTTTCTATAAATTAAATTATTTTTCATTCAACTGCCCCTGCATGAACATATCATAAACTATAACATAGGTTCATAGGTAGGTACTAGGCTATTGGCCCAAGGGCCTATATAAGCCTAGCCAAAAAGGTGCTCTGGCTTTTGCCACCCAAGAAAATTATTTTCCTGTGCCCCTGTCGAGCAGAGCCACAGAAGTGATCCCCGGGGTGAATTTCCTATTTCCGATCCAATCATCATGATTTTTCTTGAAGAGTGCTAATGAAGAGCTTTGTTTGATATAGATAGGTAGTTTGTTCCAGAGTATGGGAAGTCTCTGGGACAGGAATCTATCCCTCCAGCATGTTCTGTTTGTTGTGGTGACAAGGTTTAGGTCCCTAGAGCATGTAGCTTGGAGGGATTGGGATTTCTTTAAGTGGAGCATGTCCGACAGCTCTGGGTTTAACATAGCTTTTTTTGTTAGGCAGAGATCGCTTCTGAGTAGGCGATATGCGACGGAGTAAAGCTGGAGATTTTTGAGACGGTCTACATAGGGAATCTGTTTGAGACCAGTAATCCTCTTTGTGAGGTATTTCTGTGGTCTTTCCAGTTGTTGTAGATGTCTTGTGAGATACATACCAAAAGGGGCATTGTACTCTATAATGGGTCTAATGAGTGATGAGTAGTGGGGAACAATGACCTCTTTTTTCCTGGATGATAAACCTTTTGTGATGAGGTGTGTCACGTAGAAGGATTTCCTGACTACTGTGGCGATGTGATTATCAAAGGAGAGACTACTGTCCACCTGTGTCCCAAGGTCTCTTATCACACTTTGGGTGTTAAGTTTACTACCGCCTATGTGGTATTTCATGGGTGCAGAGTTTTTACCAAAGGGGGTGACAATGCACTTTTTGGCACTGAGCTTGAGGCCATGGTTTTGACACCAGGCATCTGTCTCAGTGAGGCCCTTTTGTAGGATGTCCACATCGTTAGGAGGTTCGATTATGGCTCCTAGTTTGCAGTCATCTGCAAACTTCATTAGCCAAAGACTGTCTGTGTTAGCCTGTACTTCAGAGAAGTAGATACCAAACAGGAGAGGACTCAGGACTGAACCCTATGGTACTCCACTTGTCGCTGGTCTGAAGTCGGACTTGAAGTCTGCTACTTTCACAGTGTGGGATCTGTCAGTGAGTCAGTTGGCAACCCATCTTGTGACATAGGGATTTATACCTAGTTTAGTGAGTTTATCTATAATTTCAGAGTGGGGAATGGTGTCGAAAGCCTTGGCAAGATCTAGATAGGCTGTGTGAACCACTTTACCCTCATCTACAGCTTTGGTGACTGCTTCAAAGAAGTCTATCAGGTTTAGAAGACATGATCTGCCTTTTACAAACCAGAATCGGGTGGGGTCCAGAGTTTGGAGATTACCAATGTCTTTGTTTATAAGTTCCATGATGATACGTTCCATAGCCTTGCAGACCAGGCTCATTAGGCTAATGGGGCGGTAGTTCCCGAGGTCCGTGGTGGATCTTTCTTTGTGGAGTGAGATAACAGTTGCTGTGCACCATTCAGTGGGCACAAAGCCTGAGATGAGGCTATGATTGAACATGGTACTTAGGTGGGGTACCAGTTTGCCATGTAGTTCATGTAGAATGCAGCCTGGGATGTTGTCAGGTCCCATGGCTGCTGTGTTCTTGGCTTTGGAGAATGTGATTTTTATGTGTGCAGCCATGATTACAGGAACTTTGCATTCTTCCTGTATAGAGATGGGCCCTTTAGGGGCTGAAAGGGCGGTAAAGTTAGCACTGATCCTATCTGCCAGGATGTTGGCAATATCACTTGGTTCTGTATATTTAGTGCCATTGTGCTGTAACTCAGAGCAGATCTGAGTGTTGCCATTGAGATTCTTGACATAGCTATAGAATGCTTTGTGGTTGTCTTTAGAATCAGTGGCAATTTTGTTTTCATAACTAGCTTTGGAGAATTTTATGATGGATCTCAGCTTCTTACTGAGGCTGACCAGGGAGTTCCTCTAATCATGGGATTTTAATCTTTTTTGCAACAGTTTCTTTCTTTTGTTGTAGAGTTTGTTTATGGCAGAGGACCACCAGACTGGCTTCATTTTTTTGGAGGATAGCATCTTAGTTCTGTTAGGGATAGCATGATCAATGCAATCGTGTATGTGCTTATAAAGTGCAATTGTATAGGATTCAGCAGTTGTACCTCTATTGTCCATCTGCATGGGTGTCATGATGTTTGCCACGTCTGTCTTAAGAAGCATGAAGTTGGCTTAGGAGACATTTTTATGGTAGTTTCCCTAATGGGGGGTGGGGACGGGATGTGGATGTCTAGGGTGATTAGCTTGTGGTCGGATATGACCAATGAAGAATTGACCTTGATGTGGAACACTGGTCACCCATGTTGGTAATGACCAGGCCTAGGATATTGCTGCCCCTGGTGGGAGTGTGAATAAGTTGATCCAAGGCGTTGGAATTTATGAATTCCAGAAAACGTTGAGCAAAAGAGTTGGTACATGAGTAGTTTTCCCAGTTAATGGTGGGGTAGTTGAAATCCCTCATTATTAGGGTGTTGGGTTGTACCTAATATTTTCCAGTGTATCTAGAAATGAGGAGTGGGAATCCTGGGGCATGGTGGGGGATCTGTAGCAAGCTACAATTTGGATTGCGGTCTTGCCCAGAGTTAGTTGCACTTGGATAATCTCAGATGCATTATGCTGAGCAACTAGCCTGGAGGTGTGAGTATCCTTAATAAATATGGACACTCCTCCACCTTTAGTGTTTTGGTCCAAGTTAGGTGGCCGAAAGGTGTGGTATGAATTATTGCCTGGTAATGCAGCGTGCTTTCTGGAGCCTTGAACCAGGTCTCTGACACTGCACAGATGTCGATGTTCTCCATTTTAAGGAGTGCCTCGAGTGAGTGCATTTTGAGGTTTAGACTTCTAGCATTAAGTAGCATTACCCTCAGATTTTGCCTGCTTGTACCTGTTACGGTGGTGAATTTGTCATTTGAACCTTGCCTAAAAAAGGCATTATAGGGGTGGCAAGAGCCTTAGCCAGTATCCGGAATCCCAAGGATGACAGGTGCAGGCCATCTCTGGCAAAGCATTGTGGTCTGTCGATCATGTCATCCCAGGCAGACAGATACTGGATCCCCTTAGAATGACACTAGAAGCTTAGCCAATTGTTGAAGTCAATCATTTTGTCCTTGTACTGAGGTACCATTCTGAGTGATGGCAGGATGATGTTCAGGGCTAGGGTCATACTTGCCTGGGCTACAAGATCGGAGAGCTCCTCTATGTCTCTTTTCATGTAGTCCAGGGAGGCACGTCTCAGGTCATTCACATCAACATGGAGAATGACAGTCATATTTATACTTGTTGTGGAGTGACCTGAGTGCATGCGTTATGTGGCAGATTCTGGCACCTGACAGGCAGCTGACAGTAACTTTCTCCTTGTTTAGCCTGGTGAGTGGAACATCAGTGTGCCTGACTATAGAGTCACCTATTACTAGAGTGTTGGGTACGTTGTTATGCCTTAAGGGCTGTGGTTGAGTGGCACACCGAGTTTGTGGGATATGTGTCATTTGGGTTGTGTTGGGGTGGTGGAGGTTGCGTGCGTTTCTGCTTTGGAGGGCTCTGTTGCTTGGACAGATTTTTATTGAGAGCCTCCGTGAATGTAGGTGTGTGTTTTGTCTTTCTATATGTGTGTGTTTTGGTGGTGTAGGTTTTGAGGGACTATGTGATGAGTGTCATGTGGTGCAAGTGTTTACCTTCTCCTCTTGACTGTCTAGTCCAGTCTTGGGTGAAGAGAGCTTTGCTACCAGTTTGGCTATATAAGTGCATCTCTCACAGTTTGTAGTGTTGGGTGGTAGGAGTAGAGGGCTGTCTGTGTACATGAGGCAATTGCTGCATTGCCACAAGATGCCAGATTCATTAGGTAGATAGGAGAAAACACTGGGAGCTGACCCTTAGACATGCCTGGATAGGTGCTTATTTATTAAGTACTAAAAACTGTTTTCTTCTAGATAAGTGAGGAAAGTTGAGTGCTGTAGTAATTAGTAGCCTTCTGAACAAGTGCTGAGTTCAAAGAAACAGATTTTAGTGCTAAAACTAAAAAACTGACTAGTTCTAAGGGATAATTTGAAGAGCAGATTTTATGACTCTGGGAATAGTTTAATCCTAACAAAGCGGCGATGCATAAAGTGTGTGTATATATATATATACATATATATATATATATATATATATATATATATATATATATATATATATATTATAACAGTAGCAAATGAGCAAACCAATTTAAACAAATTAACCAATAAGAGCTAAAAACTGAGCCCTGTTCCAGCAGTCTTCGATCAGACAAGTTCTAACTGCACACTCCTGCCACTAGGATGCAGGGGAACCTTTTCAAAAAAATGATGGCCTGGATTAGTGCTCAAGTTATACAAACAAAGCTAGATTCAGCAGGTCTGAATCTAGTCTATGCTACAGCAAACAAGGCATACCAATTTCAGAAAGAAACAGTTCAAATAAGCAGGCACAATAAGCCTCTAACAAGAAACTCCCAGCTCAGAAGGGCAGAATCTACCCTCTCCTCCCACAAGAGTGTAGACCACACCTTCTTAATGTAAAATAACTGGCCTGAAGCCCAAGTGCTTAAACCAGAATGAATACAGTTTTAGAATAACAAACACTGAGCCTTCAATCAGCAATTACCAACTTAGAAGGGTGTAAGCTACCTGTCCTGCCACAACAGTGCAGACCACGACCTTCTTAATGTAAAACAACTGATTTGAGGCCCAAGTGCATAAACCAAAAGCTTAGAATAACAGTTACAATTTAATCAGGCTACTAACAAGCAGTAATAAATGCAGCAGAATAAATGCAATTAAGTACTTTTAAGAACAGGCGGCAAAATCAAAATAAAGTAATAAAGTAGGAAGAAACACAAATACAGTAAATGCAGATGAATAAGGGGCATTTTTTTTGTCTATATAGCAATACAAAATGAGCAAACTGATTTAAACAAATTAGCCAATTAACCAACAAAAAGCTTAAAACTGAGCCCTGTTCCAGCAGTCTTTAATCAGACAAGTTCTAACTGCACACTCCTGCCACTAGGGTGCAGGGGAACTTTCTCCAAAAAAGATGGCCTGTTTCAGTGCTCAAGTTATACAAACAAAGCTAGATTCAGCAGGCCTGAATCTAGTCTACACTACAGCAAACAAAGTGCACCAATTTCAGAAGAAACAGTTCAAATAAGCAGGCACAATGAGCCTTTAACCAGAAATTCCCAGCTCAGAAGGGCAGAATCTAGCCTCTACTCCCACAAGAGTGCTGACCACAAACCTTCTTAATGTAGAATAACTGGCCTAAAGCTCAAATGCTTAAACCAGAACTAATACACTTTTAGAATAATAGACACTGAGCCTTCAATCAGCAATTCCCAACTTAGAAGGATGTAAGCTACCTGTCCTGCCACAACAGTGCAGACCACAAACCTTCTTAATATAAAACAACTGGTCTAAAGTCCAAGTGCTTAAGCCAAAAGGCATAGAATAACAGTTACAGTTTAATCAGGCTACTACCAAGCAGTAATAAATGCAGCAGAATAAGTACAATTGAGTACTTTCAAGAAGAGTCAAAAGCAAAATAATGTAATAAAGTAGGAAGAAACACAAATACAGTAAGAGCAGATGAATAAAGTGCAAATATTTTTTCTGTATTAAGTAGAATGAGCTATTGACACTAGACTGGGAGGAGTGTCACAGATCAAATATACAGCAGGGGCAGGTAATTGCAAAGCCACCAAGTATAAGAAGAAGATACAAATAGGGAGGGAGAGTGGAAAACACACAAAAGTTGTTAGACCACTATTTAACACAGCAGGAGTAAGGGTGGGAGAAAAAACAGTAATTTCAGCATAGATCAGAAGCCAGCAAATATATATATATATATATATATATATATATAAATCAATCAAGCAAAAAAAATTAGGATAATGCAGAACTTTGAAGTGCCAAAAATATGTATCACTTTATATTTTGAATTGTTTC
Organism: Protopterus annectens; assembly: GCF_019279795.1. Taxonomy (NCBI): domain Eukaryota; kingdom Metazoa; phylum Chordata; order Ceratodontiformes; family Protopteridae; genus Protopterus; species Protopterus annectens. The sequence goes on from NC_056732.1 coordinate 845,081,375, forward strand.
AGTAGCACTTTCAGTCAGAACACAATGAGTTTCAAACAATGAATGCAGAGGTTAACAACAGGGAATATTAATTTTACTAGCAAGCCTTGAGGCAATCAGATAAAGCACAAAAGTTGTTAGACCACTATTTAACATAGCAGGAATAAGGGTGGGAGAAAACCAGCAATTTCAGCATAGATCAGAAGCCAGCAAATATATATATATATATATATATATATATATATATATATATATATATATATATATATATATATATATATATATATATATATATATATATATATATATATATATCAATCAAGCAAAAAATATTAGGATAATGCAGAACTTTGAAGTGCCAAAAATACTTATCACTTTATATTTTGAATTGTTTCAGTAGCACTTTCAGTCAGAACACAATGAGTTTCAAGCAATGAATGCAGAGATTAACAACAGGGAATATCAATTATACTAGCAAGCCTTGAGACAATCAGATAAAACACAAAAGTAGTTAGACCACTATTTAACACAGCAGGAATAAGGGTGGGAGAAAAAAACAGCAATTTCAGCATAGATCAGAAGCCAGCAAATATATATATGTAAATCAATCAAACAAAAAAATATTAGGATAATGCAGAACTTTGAATTGCCAAAAAAAAAAAAAAAACATCAAATTTTCAACAGGCAGTTACAGTCTCATTTTTGCTAACCAGCACATAACATGTTTCTTCTATATTGTTCTTTTTCCATTATCACCACCCCACCCCCTTTGTCAGGTTTCATTATTCTTAAGTTACAGTCATCAGCAATTTCTTTAAAAACAGCTTTTTCTTTTCTACTAAGATTATGGAAATGGTTGTTATAAAGTTTTTTCAACAAATTTCTTATATCTGTTTCTACAGATGTTCATCGTGTTACCCTGCTGCAGTCATCACACATGGGTTATCCTGTTGTCAGGCGGTCCCGCAGTCGGCCGGAATTCCAAAGTCTTGGTCCGGCGTCAGTTGCTATCGCCTCTTACCTGACGTCAGTGCGCCAGGGGTATATATATATATTGCAACTGATGCCATTTTCTTCAGTCTTTCTTGCCGTGCGGTGCCCGAAGCAGAAGCAGTTCGCAAGTGCCGGTCGGCCGACTCCTGAGATTTTCGAATTCGAATTTCAGACCAAAGTCTTCTATAAAGCTAAGTACCCCATTGGGGAAACTTTTCTTGCCTCAGACCGATGTCAGAAAAAGTTAACAATTGTATTTCTTGTGGGAAGCAAATACCTCATAAGGATTTTCATTCTTATTGCATACCTTGCCTAGGCCCAGACCACGACATCACTAGTTGTCATTTTTGTGCTAGGTTTAATAAACGTACTATTAAAAGATGCTTTGATTTCGCACGACACTACTTCGGTAGAAAATTTAATTACAGTATGCCGTCGGAGCAACCGACTACCGGCATGCACAAAAAACGCAAGGATAAGGACAGACAGCCCAGGCCTAAGCCAGATTCAGAGGCCTCGGCTGGTCCGGTCTCCGGTTCTCCGGTCCTCAGTGAGGCTCCGACGCAACCCCTGACTACCGCAGATCTGGAACCCGAGACCGCTTCAGAACTTTTAGCGGAATGTACCAGGCATACGCAACCTTTTTGTTCAGGCCCTACCGACAACATTGCTGATAAAGATGCCGGTGCTGCAGAAACGTCATTGGTTTCTGAAGGCGTTTTCAGACCGACAATGCTCACCATTAAAACATTTCCTAAGATGAAGACTCCTATTAAATCTAAAAGGACTGCACTTCAGTCCCCTGTTCAAGGCCCAATGCCTAAGAAACAGATGCTCAAAATGGCTGAAGATTTGATTTCTTTAATCAGGGGTTCCCAGCCTCCTCCTGACAAAAGGCCTAGAAAAGAGGAAGATTATGCATCCTCTGAACAAGTGTCCATTTCTTCAGCCTCCTCTGAAGACCAAGATTACTCCTTCTCCCCTTATGAAGATTCTGATGCTGAGGATTCCATTCCCTCAGCTTCTCCTCCTGAAGACTACTCCTTTGGGGAAACTTTACACACTATGAGGGAACATTTCCACTGGGAAGGTCAGGACTACTTTGACTCGAAGAAAAGGCTGAGATAGTTTCTTTTACTCCCCCAGCACAGACCACTTGCCATCCCACCATGTTAGACATTGTGGATGATGTTTACTTGGAATCCAGTTTGAACCCAGACTCTCTACCTCCTGCTCCGGCCAAGCCTGACAGATACTATAGAGTGCCTGATTCCCACAAATTTCTATACAAAAGTCCTGTTGCTGACCCAGAGACAATCTTCCAGGGTCCCAAAGGGGCTAAGGCTTCTATGGCTAAAAATCCTGTACCCTCTGAAAGGGATTCCAGAGCGCTAGACAGGTGGGGGAAAAAGGTTTACACCTCAGCCACTCTAGCTATGAGGGCACTAAATTGCCAATTTCACATGCTTAAGTATCAGCACTTTCTAATCTCTCAGTTAAAGCAAAGAATCACCACTCTCCCTCAACAGTCTGAATTGAAAGAAATGCAGGATCTGTTGCATGCAACTGAACAGGTGGGCAAACACACCTTACAACGTGGGTTTGATTCTCTGGAGGCCTCCTGCAGAGCAGCTGTCACTGGGTCTGTTATACGTAGACATGCTTGGTTAAAGGAACAAAGTCTGCCTGATCATGTTAAAGCAAAGCTTCTAGATGTTCCCTTACAGCAGGATGTTCTTTTTGGAGTTAAAGCAGAAGAAGTCTTAAAGAAAATGGAGGATAAGGCAAAATCTATGCAGACAGTCAAAGATTTCCTACAGGTACAGCCCCCTCACTTCAGCAGAAACTGGCCAACAAAAAATTGGTCCTTTCCAGCTACTGACAGACCACAGAGGGGTAAATACAGACGCCCAAGAGGCAGAGGACAACCACAAGCCCAGTACAAACCTCGCCAATGGGGCACTACAACACAGAAGGGAGGAGAAGACAGGTCCCAATCTACCAGAAGGCAAACTCAATGACTTGCACCTCATCCGGCCAAGCAACTCTCTCTTGACAGCCCCCTTGGGAGGAAAACTTGCACTTTTTTCAGACAACTGGCACATTGTCACAAAGAACAAATGGGTCCTAGACATAATTTTACGAGGATACAGATTCCATTTTCACACCTTGCCAATGAAAAGAGGAATGCCAAACCTGCCACAAAATCAATGGGCAGAGGCACAAAAGCAAATTACAGCTCTCATGGACATGAGAGCCATTCAACTGGTACCTACTCGAGAGCAAGGTCAAGGATTTTACTCAAGACTCTTTCTAGTGCCCAGAAAGGACAATGCCTGGAGACCTATTCTGGACCTTTCAATTTTAAACACATTCTTACAAGTACCCAAATTCAAGATGCTAATACTACAGCAGCTTCTTCCCATGTTGGGCAAGGAGGCATGGCTAGTAATGTTGGACCTCAAGGAGGCATACCTGTATGTCCCTATCAGACAAAGTTGCAGAAGATACCTCTGTTTCATTGCAGGTTCAACCCATTACCAATTCTCTGCACTGCCCTTTGGCTTATCTACTGCACCCAGAGTCTTCACAAAATGCCTGGCACCAGTAATTGCATACTGCAGACAAAGAGGAATTCAAATATACCCATACCTGGACGACTGCCTCATCCAAGCAGAAAGCAAGGACATTCTCTTACATCATCTGGCTTTTGTAAAACATCTACTAAACTGCCTGGGGTACACAGTAAATGAAAAGAAGTCAAAACTAGTACCCTCACAAAATATGACATTCCTGTGTGCCAGCTTGAATACAACGGCCCAGAAGGCTTATCTGACACCAGACAAGCAACTACAGCTGACTCAATATTTCAAAACAATGGCAACAAAGACCCAATTAACTGCAAGAAAAATTCTGCAGGCTTTGGGCTTCATGGCATCTTGCATACTTCTAATACCATTTGCAAAGCTGCATATGAGGAAATTACAGTGGTACCTAAAAAGCGTATGGTCTCAACACAGCCACAGCTTGGACACAATGATATCTCTCATTCCCTGCCTACAACAGGAGTTTCTATGGTGGTCACAGGCATGTCACCTCAACAAGGGTCAGCTGTTCACCTTGCCCCCAGCCAGGCAGACTATCACAACAGATGCATCAGACTACACCTGGGGGGCACACATGGCAGGACAGTGCGTTCAAGGCAAATGGACTGCAGATCAAAGGAATCTGCACATCAATCAAAAATAAATGCTAGCTGTACAGAAAGCTCTGACAGCCTTCAAGAATCTATTACATCCAGGACAACTTACAATAAAGACGGACAACACCACAGTAATGTGGTACATAAGCAAACAAGGGGGTACTCACTCCTACCCTCTATGCAGGCAAGCAATGATCTTATGGAACACAGCTCTGGATTACCAAGTTCAGTTACAAGCTCAGTTCCTGCCAGGAAAGAAGAACACATTGGCAGACGACCTCAGCAGAAACATCATGGATCCCCACGAGTGGAAACTAGATCCACAAGTATTTACAATGATAACTCAAAAATGGGGCCTTCCAGACATAGACCTGTTTGCCAGTCCTCAAAACTATCAAATAACAAAATTTTGTACAAGGACACTTCACCATCAAGCTTGGAAAGTAGACGCACTCTCTTCCAGTTGGAAAAACCTGACAGCATATGCCTTCCCTCCATTGCCTCTCCTTACAAAGGTGCTTCTGAAAGTCAAAAAGGAGAGACCACGACTGATTCTCATAACCCCAGACTGGCCACGCCAGCACTGGTACCCACTTTTGAGAAATATGGCCCATGGCCCACCTTGGATCTTACCACAAATTACCCATTTGCTCACACAACAAAACAATCAGATTCTTCACAGCCAACTCAAAACCTTAAATCTGGCTGCATGGAAAATCACCTAAGCATCCAGCCAGCTCCTCTTTCCCAAGCAGTTATGGATGTTATTCTGGAAGCTAGGAGGCCAAGCACCAGGAAGGCTTATTCGGACAAATGGAAAAGGTTTTGTGCCTGGAACCAAGCTAAAGGCCAAGACACATTTCAGCCTCACATGCTTCACATTCTACAGTACTTAACTGAGATGTTGCACAAAGGACTTTCCTTCTCCTCCATTAAAATCCATGCTTCAGCTATTTCAGCCCACTACAACATGGATCCACCCTTATTTTCGCATCCACTTCTAAGGCAGTTCCTCAGAGGGGCAAAAAACATTGGACCCCCCCAGGAGAGCACCTACACCAACATGGGACCTCAATTTTGTTCTGGAAAAACTAACGCTACCTCCCTTTGAACCAGCTTTTTCTGCAGATCTTCAGTTCCTATCATGGAAGACTGCCCTGCTGCTAGCAATAACTTCAGCTAGAAGAGTCTCAGAGCTGCAGGCACTAATGGCAGTGGAACCTTTCCTCATTTTTCATCAAGACAGAGTTTCTCTACGAACTAATCCTTCCTTTATGCCTAAGGTGGTTTCCAGTGTGGCTTTAAATCAAACCATCCACTTACCCACCTTCTTCCCAAATCCACAGAACAAAGGTGAGAGACTCCTGCATTCCTTGGACATTCACAGGCAACTTCGTTACTACTTGGACAAAACTAAGGCTTTCAGAAAATCTGACCAGCTCTTTGTATCCTATGCTACAGCTTCACAAGGGAAGGCTATTTCAAAACAAACCATTTCCAAATGGATAGGACATTGCATACGTTTCTGCTATACCCATCATGGAAAACCAGTTCCTGCTACCATTAGGCCCCACTCTACCAGGGCAACAGCAACATCTACAGCTTTTCTCAGGGGGGTTCCAACAAAGGAGATTTTGGAAGCTGCAAGTTGGAGTTCAGTACACACTTTTACCAAACACTATCACTTACCACTTTACTCTAAGACTAGGGCAGGCTTCGCCACTGCAGTTCTGCAGGGCCTGATAGCCTCCTCCAACCCTCTATGATTCCTCCACCCATCCTTAACTTTGGGATTCAACCCAAGTGTGATGACTGCAGCAGGGTAACACGATGAACATAGTACAGTTTTGTACCTACCATAAATGTAGATGTTCGAGTGTACACCCTGCTGCAGTCCAGGTTACCCTCCCTCCATCCCCTCTGAACTAACTGGCTAAAATCTCTACAATACCTTCCTGATGTATTTGCTTATAGCTGGAGGGATTTTGTGTTTGTGCAAAATTTACTCAATTTGGTACTAATTACTGACCACCTTTTTGGGGGCACCTGACATCTGGGGCAAGAAAAACTGAAGAAAATGGCATCGGTTGCAATATATATACCCCTGGCGCACTGATGTCAGGGAAGAGGCGACTGCAACCGGCGCCGGACCAAGACTTTGGAATTCCGGCCGACTGCGGGACCGCCTGACGACAGGATAACCCAAGTGTGATGACTGCAGCAGGGTGTACACTCGAACATCTACATTTATGGTAGGTACAAAACTGTACTTTCTTTCATGCAAATGTATGGCACCGTTCAAAGGTGGATTAAAACAACTGGTTCTTCTAAGCTCACACACAGGGTTAGAGTCATTCACTGGGAACCAAAGAGCCAGATTCAACTTTCATGTGAGCAATTTGACATCAATTAATGTTTTAACAACATCAGCCATTCAAATAGGAGCAAAGGACAGTCCTTTAGATACATGCATTTTGCATGACCAATAGTAATATTCCTACTGGAAAAATTATAGACACTTAAATCACCTAAGAAATTCTTGATAATATTAACATTGTCAACATCTTTAATGTCAGTCATTTCCTGAAATTATTCTTGTTCCGGTAACCTTGTTTGGATGAAAGTGCTTAACCCTTTTGTTTGAATAAAGTATTTCTTCTACCAGTCTCTGCAAATCTCTGTATCATTTTACTGCAGCAGGATTGTTATTTCTTTTTTTTTAATATACTTCAGACACAGTCAGTGAAGTCAGTAAGCTAGTTTGGACTGACATACAGAAAAGATGAAATATCCAGCAATAGAGAAAAAAAGTCAGCTTTTGGACTGCAGAACAGACACTCAAGCCAAAGTACAGAAGTCAGGTTAAATAATCATGCTATTTGGGAAGAAAAGACCGTTTTAGTTGATTTTATCAGAATATATGTGCAGAAACTTTGTATATTTTTTATCGGTTCTGTTACTGTTATCCAGCATTCCAGATCAGCACTGTTATTAAAGGACTTGGCCCATAAAGGAGGGACTGGCATCTGTTCAGCACAATACTTCATTCCAGTCTCATTCCAGCTATTTTCAGTTAATACTGCAATCTTATCAATTCTTTCAATGGTGAGTCACTATGAATGGGGGGAAAGCAATAAAAGTAAGTCCAAAACCACATAACAACCGGTACCAGTGTTCATTTGGAACACTTCTTCAGAACTTAAAAGAGACAGCTATATATACAGTGACATTTTTTTTCCAGTCTATCAGTAACTACAGCAAAAGTTTCATAATAGACTTTTCAGCAGCACACCAGTGTTTTTTCGAGATGGGAAACTGTAAATTTCATATAGAATAAGGCCACAGCTGGCAGCACTATGGTTACTCCTTACACAGAAAACCTTTTGATAATTAACTTTATACAGAAAACAGCCAGAGCAGACAACATCCCTCTCCATAAAACAATTGCAGCTGTTATACAAATTGCAGAGCACCAGCATTTACTTCAGAAAAAGCCTCAAAGAACTTCAACAGATCAGCACTGTTTCAGAAAATGTACAAACTTCAGCAGTGCTCCTTCAGAACATAAAATACATTATCCAGTTAACAGCTACGTATGTCATCATCTCTACAGACTTTCAAGTCTCCAGTGTGACGTCACACAGCCAAAATACAAAAAAGGTTTAAAAAGCTGAAGACAAAAAGACACATTCTTCCAGAATCATAAAGTTATGTAAGACTTTATATGCACTTTTTTAGTAAACAGCTCAGAAAAGTTTAAATTCATCAGTAAAATCATTTGCATACCTTTTGTATGAACATGTCAAATAATACTTCTACAGTTAAGACATCAGGAAATGTGTGGTTTAAAGTTAAAAACTGGGTAAAAAAAATAAAAAACCTGTGTTCCAGAAATGTTCATTTAAAGTTAAAGTTATTACTTCAGAAATGTTACATCTTTCCAGACGCAAAAGCGTTAAATCACAGCAGCACACTGCAACCGAGACACTATCTCATAATTCACAGAGTGAGTCAGCTTCTGTCAGTAACTGTTTACAATTTTCAGATATCAGTGTAAATGCTACAGCACGTGTAATTCAAGATACAGAAATAAGTCATAGTACAATTTCAAATACAAATGTTCAGAATGTAATGCGTTCTAGTTTATATGTAATTCCAGGTACAGAGTTAAATTGCAATATGGTAAATACAGACGTAAACACAATCAGTGTACATTATATGAAAATTTCCAGACCAAATACTCTTGTAATGTCTCAAGTTCACATTATTTCATATAGTTTCTTCTTTTCAGAAGCCAGTACAAATATTGCAGTGAGGGGGTTAAGAGATACCAGAGTGCAAATTTTGACCAGTCTGATAAAGTAAATGATATACAGATTTCAGAGCAAAGTAAAAATAAAGTTCTATAAAAAAGATTTTCAGCTTATCTATAAAGGGTGCGGCAGTCCAGCACCACACCAGAGCATTTATCTGTCATTGTTTAAGGTTAAAAGAAATGACAATATTTCATTGTTTACAGACAAATTATGGAATAATGTACTGATAAATACAAACAAAAACTTCAGTTAAATATAGATCTTTATTAGAGGACATGAATGCAGTTTTGTCAGGATTTAAAGGGTCAAAGGTTACAGCAACTAACAGTTCAAAGTATAAGTAGGTATGGACATGTCATCAGAGTCATATGTCGTTTTAGACCTCAGTAATAAGATTTTATAGAAAAATAAAAATACTAACGAATGTATAGCAGTGCACACAGATGACACTTGTAAGAATTTGCATGCAGTAGTTTGTGCAAATATACAGAATTTGAAGAATTGGTTATGACAGGAACATGCAGATTAATAGGTTAAAGATCAAATAAATTCCAGTTCACCTGACACAGCTAAAGTGCTCAGAAAGACATATTGGGTGTAGCCAGTTAGAACAAAAAGAGTAACCGTACGCATTTATGTTGTGTAGGGTATACCAGAAATGACAGTCAAGTAAATTTGCAGAAAAAAGGGTTTATAGTTACAGATTTGGCAAATGAATTTTTGTGTGTTATTGTTTTGTTTAGCAGTCATTGTTAAGAGCTTTGTATTATGCTAGTAAAATGTTGCAAAATTATGTTTTGCTAGTTTACAGAATGTAAAATTTAAAGTCAATGCTACATTGTAAAAGTGACATTACAGTCAAAAGTTCAGACGCCATGCATGAAAAGAGTGCATCATGAATATTATGTGTCATTAAAGCCACAGGTTCAACTCCTATGTTATACTTGTAAAAATGGCAGACAAGAAAAGTTCCAGAATTAGATCAGTTCAACTCTTGTAATCAATGCGTATACTATATAAAGAAACTTCATGTACCTGTATAAAGGACATACAAGTAAACTTACAGATATAGAAACTTCATGTACCTGTACTGACAAGTAAAGTTCCAGAATCAAATCAGTTCAGCTTTAGTATGCAAATGGTACAAGATTGTATATATTTCATGCAGAAATTGCAGTTTACCAAGCACAGCAGTAATAAGCCAGCTCAACAAGCTGAATGCCATTAGGCAGTATGGTAAAGATCAATTTAATATTCTTAGTCATAGTTTGTGTGGTTACAGTTCTTACTATTTATCCAAGAAAATTGTAGACAGTAATGATAAATTCTTGCAGCATTCAGTAGTACTGAAAAGTTAAATGATGTCAGCTAAAGAAACAGCTATGGTAAGACAGTGGGTGGAGTTTCACTCACAGAACAGTATGTTAGGACCTGAGGGTCACAAAAGTAAGTTTAGAAAGTTCAACAGTTAACATTAATTTTATAACTGTGCAGAGATGCAGAAATGCAAAAAAAAATGTAAAATATTAATACAGTGTTAAATTACTACTTTAATTTTATTTGAGGTTATGACAGGAAAACTGAGGTTTCTTTTTAATTTAATAAAGTTATAGCCTTTCCATTTCACTGAAGTATATTATCAGTTCAGTTACAGGCTTGGAAGAATGTATTTATTAGTTACATCAGTTTAGAGCACTATACCACATTATCAGTTTGCTTACAGGTTTACAATAATTTATGTTTATTTCATACAGAAAAATGTTAATAAAATCAGGACAACAAGCAATGTATTTAGTTCATTATAGTAAATTATTAGTTTGCTTACATACTTATTTCATGCAGAAAAATGTAAATAAAGTCAACAAGCAATCCTATCAGTTTATAATTGTTAAAGCTACAAATGTTATTTTAAGGGTCTGATACTGTTTCTTTGTGCTTTGCAGTAATCAAAGACATCAGTCACAAAGCCTTGCACAAAAGATGAAAAAGGAGAGGTTTGGGGGGCCTAAGAAAAACAGCCTCTGATACCTCAGCAGTGACTGGGACAATGCAGAGTAAGGCCTAAACATGGCAAGAGCTATGGTACATAAGTCAAACAGAATTTATGTAAATTAGAGTTAAAGCAAGTATATAAATATTCTCATGCTTTCAGACAATTGTATAACAGTACTAGTTTTCAGTTTACCATATTCTTTAAAGTTAAAATGTATGAGTTAAAGCGGGTATGTAAATGTTCTCATGTTTTCAGACAATTATATAACAGTAGTAGTTTTCAGTTTATGTATTTATCTATGTTCAGACAATACTGACAAAAAGGTATCAATAGTTTAGTCTCCAGAATATATTATTACCAGATTTCAGTTTATTGATATTTGTCTTCAGGTAACACTAGCAGAAAAAGATATTAATTTAGTGCTACTTTAGTTAATTGCCAGATTATAATGTAAATTTCAGTCAAGATTCAGACTATGACATTCATACTCAGTTATGTGTTTGATATACAACATTTCAGTCAAATTTCAGAGTATAGGATTAATACTCCGTTATTTCTCATTATTCAGTCAGTTTTAAGGGTAACGTGACAGAATGATTTATAACAGGCTTAATAAGATATGTAAAGAATGGGTAGTAATAGTTATTCAATATACTCAAGGCATAACAGGGCAGGGTTAATTTGTTAACTAATTTACAGACTACAGTGTACTTTACATAATTATTGTACATTAGTCGGAAAGTTAAAATGACACTAACAGAGAATGCAAAGATATAGACCTGAAATATAGAGAGCATATAAATATTTATAGGATATTTAAGACAGAAATTTAGGAGGCAGACATCTATTACAGCACATAGAAATTAAAAAGGTAAATAGAACTATTATATTATTCAGGAAAACAAATCTAGCTGAAAATTTAAAGACACAAGTTAATACAGTCCACAGTAATTATGCTTCAAGACCAGTTATAAAGGTATTCCTCTAGTATCAATTTCAATTAGTCTTCAGAAGATAGCCATTATGCTTGATAGGCTATATAATAAAAAATGGACTAAACAGTACAATGTTTGAGAATTTAAAAGTATGGACAACAGAAGAAGGTTTCATTTGCTACATCATGGTACAATAAAGCACCAGTTCATAAGGTAGAAAACATAGGAAATAGCGTAATTTTACCCTTACAACATACAGAGATAGGGAAGAAAAATAGCCAGGGTTAACAGTTCGTACTCTATCAAACATAACTGAAGACTCACAGAGAGAGGTTGAGGATGTATATGACCTTTTCTTCACTCTGCTTCTCTAACAGCAGGGATAAAAAATTACATGGCCTAATCAATTTTAAAAACCACAGAGTTAAATACACTAATTTTCAGATACATCACACATACATCAGAACACAGACTTAAGGACTCTGAAGACTATGGATCTAGGTAATGTGGTAATCGCTGAAGCAGGTATATTTCCTGCATATGGGGCTGTAAAGCTATTTGGGAATTACATACATTAGCCAAACTGTTGGATGTATTAGCTAATAGTACCTTTGAGATCATAAAGGACATTGCTATCTATCAGGACACATCTGCAGATTATAAGTGAGGTAGCATAAAGTTGTATATTCAAACCAGATTACAGTAGTTAGCAATACAGATATGAGGTAACTACAAAAGATGGTCCCTGTAAACTTTTGTCAGGGGCCTCAGGAGGAGCTGTTAGAGTGAGGGTATTCTTAGTGAATTCACTATAGTACATTAAGGTAGAATAATAGGCCTGAAAATATAGAGAGTCAGATTTGTGTTTTTATGTATGCATTCAGTGTCTGGGAAAAACAGTTCATTAGAAAAGAAAGAACAGTCTTATCTTGTTGGCTAAGCATGAGACATGCAGAAATACAGAAATACAGAATGTTCCTTTTTCAAGGGAAAGATATGTGTAATGCTAGATAAGGCACATGCAAGATAAGACTTGGGAAACCAAGGCTAAAGAGATGTATAAAATATTATAGGGTTTTTTGAATATACTTCAAACACAGTCAGTGAAGTCAGTAGGTCAGTTTGGATTAACATACAGAAAAGATTAAATATGCAGCATTATAGAAAGGAAGTTAGCTTTTATTTATTTATTATTTATTTATTTCAGTTTGATGACCAGGGAGGTCCACTGGGCTCAGGAGCCCATTTTCAGTGGAGGCCCAGGGAGAAAAGCTCCACATTATATAGTAAACATTGAAATATAACAGATTAAAGTTAAGATTCAAAGATACAAATACATTAAGATACAACAAATTAAAATTAAGATTAAGGATACAGATACATTATAAATCAGAGACATGATGTGGTACATTGGTTACATACCATGTAGGTCATATGTTGACACGAATGTTACAATGGTTAGATAGAATATGAGTCTTGTTATGGCAGTTTGGCAGAACAAGTACAAATGATAGGGAGGGGAGGAAAGGGAAAGCAAACTATTTACAATATTTGCATTATGTACACGAGATAACACTGAAGAATGAGTAATTTCCAGGGGGAGCTAAGTAGTTAGGAAATAGGAGTAGTAGGAGTAGGGGTTTTGGACTGCAGAACAGACACTCAAGCTGGAGTACAGAAGTCAGGTTAAATAATCATTAAGGAAAATACTGTTTTAGTTTATTTTATCAGAATATATGTGCAGAAACTTTGGATATATTTATCAGCGCTGTTAGTGTTATCCAGCATTCCAGATCAGCACTGTTATTAAAAACAGTATTCAAATATTGTTAACATCTACTAAAGCATTAATGTTTGCAACATATGTTTTGTGAAAGTACAAAAGACAGTGCATAAAGGAGAGACTGGTACCTGTTCAGCAAATGTTTGGGTAATTAACAGATAAAGAATTTCATTCCAGTCTCATTTCAGCTGTTTTCAGTTAATACTACAGTCTTATCAATTCTTTCAGATGGGGTCAAAGTTTAAATCATTGTGTACCACTGACCCTGGATCTTTACTGGTGATTTCTTATGATTTGGCCATTTATTTAACAATCATAAGTTATGCACATTTTGCAAAGTCTTATGATACTAAATCTACTGACCTTACAGGTGTGGCAATTTCTATTGTACAAGGGATATATTTTTGTAGATTGTCTTGGTGAACTTTGTCATGTTGTACTGAAGAAATTATGCTACCAAGTTTGCAGTCATTAGCATATTTGGTTATCTAGAACTCATTTCCCGCTTTATATTTGAGACTAATGTTAAAAGAAATATTAAAACCAAAAAAATCTGGGTATGATTGTTTAGAGATTGAGACAAATCTGGATGCAGCAGTAACTGTGCTGTGTGTATGATACAGGGCCATTAAACAGGTGGGTGGTAATGGCGTAACATGTCAACGAAGGGTTAAAATGGAAACCTGCTAAAGTATGACTGTCTGACTCAGACACAGTATGTGGTGGCAAATTAACATACCACCTGCATGTGCAACTGCAATTCATTGTTAAAAGGGTAGGAAAAATACCAGTAAAACAAACAAACAAACAAACAAACAAACAAACAAACAAAGTACCCGTATTCATGGAGCTGTGCTCCTGGTTATTAAAAATTACTTGTACCATTTCTGTGAAGGCAGATACCCATACAGGTCAGCTGCTGTTACAATTGTGTTACGTACTGTTCAAAAAGTGTGAGAATATTCTTTTTCAAAATATAGATTCCGAGTTACCTTGTATAGATTCCTGAGAACATAATGTGTTTATGCAACAATATTTTTTGAACCTTGAATATAGCTATTCTGTTGCATGAGGCTACTCAAGACAATGAGTAAAACATATTTACTTTTAAATTTATTATCAGAAAATGTAATTTTAATTTAGGGCACTCTGTTTATTTGTAATACACCACTATGTGAATAAATATACTGAATGTAAATGAATCCCAGGCCAAGGTTTTTCTTTGTCAGTCTATACCATCCATATGATATTTGCATATTTCTCAACAATTCACATTTTAGAGAGACACCTCTAATTTGCTCGCAAACATTTGCACCATCCAGCTGCTGTGGTGGCATTAGGAATAAAGCCCTCCTTAGGTGCAGGTGATCTGGGTTCGATTAGCGACTTAGATGACTGACAGAGAGGTAGGGATGGATGTGTGTGCCCATTCTGGGTGGGGTATGCTTGTAGATGATGTTCCCTAAGGAGAGGCAAGGTCCAAAGAGGGGAGTTGCTCTTTGACATAGTCTATGAGTGTGGAGGGCAGAGAAGGGAAATGGATAGGTCATAAAAAAGAAAAAAGCCCCCAGGATGGAAGCACAGATGACCACAGTCCCAAGATGCCATTTGGATCCACCACCAGCCTCTGCAATTCTGGAGTAAGTCCAGGACAGGTAGGACATTGGCTCATAGGCCTAGCATGGATATGGGGCAGAAGGGGACCATATAAAATTACCCCATCCCTCATACAACTGGAAGTAATTTTGAGAAGTTCTAAGGTAATTATACCAGCATTTTAATTGTCCCTAGTTTGGGACCTTGTCCCTGTTTTTTGCTTTGTCTGTAGCTCTGTAGGTAAAAGTTGAGAGATATATAATTATAGGTAAGATAGCATTCACAGATTTTTAAAACATGCTAAGCATATAAGAACTAGAAGTGAAGATTTATAGATGATTATTTTGTGCCAAAGGAGTATGATGAAGAGTTACAACCTAATAACCTTAACTATTAAATGCCTGGTGCATTGTCTTCTAACTTGGCCTTACCTCTACAAGGAAGTAGCAGTTTCCTCTTGCTCCATATGTTAATGCTGGCTTTTCACTAATCCATGCTGTATCTGCAAGCACAATGTAGTCAACATCTGAAAAAAAGGTTTGGTTTCTTTTCATAATTAGTTCTGCCAAGCCATCTGATCCCACTTCTTCCATGCCCTCAATTAGAAATTTAAAATTCACAGGGAGCTCCTACAACAAAATCAGAAAGGGGAGACACAGAAGGTGGGATGAGAACCTGTGCCAGGCACTGTGGAATACTGAGATCTAAAACAGAACAGAGCATTGACCTACTTGTGACTGAAGTGCTTCAGCTGCATTTATCCAAGGCAGAATTTGTCCTTTGTCATCAGAAGCGCCACGTCCATAGAGATTACCTGAAAGTGAGAAACGTTCATAATTCTGTATAAATTGATATCAAATGAGTTGCATTTTTAAAAGTGCATGGTTATGATATGAATTTTATAAACATTTATTTTGATCATGTATATTCATAGTTCAAAGTTACATACTCAAAGCTTAAATTTTCTTCTCTGGCTAATGCTTTAAAGTAATTTATGAGACATCCTATGTTCCCATTTTTTGTATTTGATGTGAAGAATTAAGAGATTGCAGAAGCTGTTTTCTGTTAAAGTAGATACCTAGTAGCTGTCCTTACATATGGTTACCTAATATACATTAATTGTTTTGTAAATTAGATACTTGTCAGTTATTAGACACAATACTATGGTTTGCATATAGGCTACAAAAAGAATATACATATTGCTTTATGAAACTGGACTCTTACCACTTAATAAATACAGGCAAGAATTAATCTGTTACTTAATTCATGTTAACATATCCAATTCAGATGTGGGATTGAAGAGTCCTAGTTATCTAACTCATAATATCTGTAGCATGCCATAAAATATTTGAGGAAAAGAAGCTGAAAACAGAACAATAACATGTTCTTCAAATGCTACAAGTACTGTATTACATTGCTTCTTACAATTAATGATGTGTTTGAATGTTTTATTAAGTTTAAAAGCAGCTTTTTGCATTTACATCTTGGTTATATATAAAAAATATAGGTTTAGTTTTACCTTGACCACTAGTTTGCTTGGGGTTTGTTTGGAACTAATATGGCATGCTGGACTTGGGATTTTTATTAATGTTGGTTTTTATATGGGCAAATTTTTTGAAGATTAGTCCCGAGTTTCTTACTAGTTTTTTATAGTTCTTCTATATATTTTTATATATATGCATTGAGTCTGAAATTTGTGATTATTTAATCTTTTTAGGGATATTTTTAACTCAGTTTTTCACTTTGCATACATTTATATGTTTAATATTTTATGGTTATAATTTTTAAGTGTTTTTTCATGTGAAGGATTTTGTAAATATATACATTTTTATTAATGTCAAAATCACCTAGTACTAAACATATTCTGAATTGTGTAAAACTGGAAGGTTATTTATTTTTTTACTTGTACTTTTTTAGGGGGCCGTGTGGCTTTAAAAGTATTGAACGTTTTATAATTAGTAATCAGTTATTGTAAATGGACTTAATTTAGTGTTTGGTGAAGACTATAAATAGTGTTTTTTTTATGATAAGCATTCTGATGAAGTCCTAATGGACAAAGGTGCTCAATATTCTGTTTTTACCTGAACAGTAAAGTGGATCGATACAGCTCCTGAGCTCGGCAATTCTTTACTGATCTCTGTAAATGTTATAACAGTACCAACTTTCAGCAGAACAAAACATAGAATGAACAATCCTTCTCCTGGTAGTTATATGAACCACACTCCCCACCCAGTGTATCAGAACAATACTATGCCTCACTCACTGCAGTAACAAATTGTCCAAATCTAACAGTTTTGGGTCCAATCTATCTCTACTCATTTATAGCCAGCACCTGATTGAAATAGAATGATCATATACAAGAGCTGGGATCATTCATTCTTTCTACAAAGCTATAGCTCTACATTATGATTCCCCATTGTCAGTTGTGATCAGTGCTCAACCCAGTTAACAGAGTTACGTAAATAAATAGGTTCATAGGTTCATGGGCGTTTACTAGGCTAATGACCACAAGCGCCTTTTTAAGCCTAGCCATGCATCCCAAATCTCTGACAAGTTCTGATACCCTTGGTAAGTGTAAGCATGGGTTTGGTAGATGAAATATTTACAAGCAGGGGGCTAGGAGATGGGCAGTTTACATGTCTTCTGAATGCTTGAAAGAGTAGTAAAACTGCTCCTGAACTGTAGAAAACTTAAATATATCCATGGGGTACACACGTAACATACAACAATAGATAGATAGGTAGACATATTGATAGTTAGATAGATAGATAGATCGATAGATAGCCAGATAGATTCATCAGCATGTTGGCCTTTGACATCTCAGCCTTGGCATTCTGACTGTCTGCATACAATTCCTCAATCGGAGACCAAGTGCTTTTAGAAACTTCATGCAGCATTTGATACCTTTGCTATGAAAACTACCCTTGCTCTCTAAAAAATTGCTGATGTTCTTAAAAAGTGAAAAAACTTCATGGAAAAACAAACTAGCAAAAATTTGAAGTCTGGTCGAAGATTTTTTGACTAAACATACTGGGTTTAATACTAATAGATATAGCTTTAGTATAAGAAAAATGTCAAATTTTATTGCCACTTTTTCTGAACTATAAAAATAAATGACATATAACCTAGCACTAATGCACAAGATGCATGTGTAAGTTTGTTTTCACATGGCTTTATCTATAAAATGCTGAAGCAATTCTGTTGGAGAATGACACTGTTCCTTAAGACTTTTTTCTTCATTGGAGCATGCTGTAAGTAATATGGTTTTCCTCTGAGATTATTGCCTTTGTAACAACATATCATTTGTTCTTCAAAAAGGCTTTGCTGTTTTATTTTATTCCATTTTGGTAGTACACATTTGCTGCAAATGCTGGAGTACATGCATTGATCAGTGCAAAAATGCACTTCAACTGAGAGTAATTTAAAAATGGGAAAATTGAAACTGATTATTTATTTACTTATATTGGTTTACCAGTGCATTGATCTCAATAGACCATTTGCAGACACACAGCCAAGGTGAATAAGATCAAATAAGAAATGAACAAAACATATTTGCAGATACAGGGATATGCTAAAATATATACATATTTACAGATGTAAAACTGTGCTACAGCATTATATTAAATAAAGGAGTAGATTGGGTGAGGTTTATTGCAAGAGATGTTTGGGGGAGCTTTGCCCAACAATGTAACGACAGAGTTTGAAGTTTGATTTAAATTATTATTATTATTATTATTATTATTATTATTATTATTATATTATTTAATTTGGGCAGAATTCATACTACTGGCATTTGCTTTTATATAGCCCGTTTTATTTATTTAAAATATGTTGACTGGGTAATGTACCCATCCAGTTGTACTTATGACATTTATAGCTGGATGCAAAACACAAATATGTATACTTAATAAGCTTTCCATACATACATCATTCAAGCTTGCTTAACTATAGTATTTATAAGTGACTTCAGGTACAGTCTTTAAATATACATTTTTTAGCAGTTGCATTTGCAGTCAACATGTCTTGCAGTCTGGCATTGAAATCATGAATAGAAACATAGTCTTACCAAGACACCTCTGTTTTCTCAGGAAGATCTCAACAGACTTGATTTCTTAATAAAAATATCCAGATTTATCATAGTTTGGCTGTTCTGCCAGCTGTGCATTATATTGATATATACAAAATTATGATTAGATTGCCAGTCATAATCTATTTTTTTATATCTGAGATGTGAATTTCAAGAATTTTTCCTTGAAGATGACACTTGAAGTGAATTTCCTGAAATCCAGTTCCACAACACATAGCAACTGGCTGTTACAAACAGTGATCCAGCCACGTTTGCTTGAAGTGCAACTTCCAATTAATTTAGAGCTTTATGTGCTGGCGTGTTTTTTGCTACCTGTCTACTTCTAGCTGACTTGTTTGTATTTCCTGTCACTTAAAGATTAAAAGGATAAAGCAGCTGCTGGAGGCTAAATGACTGAATTAGTTCAAGCTGAAATTCACTGTTGTCTCTCATTATGATTTTTTTCAATTGCCTTATCCCTGGCTCCTTTGATATTGCTCACCCACACTTCTCTGTTGCAGTATGGGTTTGAATTAATTCATTCCTTCATTCTCCACCACCACTTTATCCCATTCAACTCTGTATGATAAAAGGAGTCTATGCTATAAGATCAAAAATTCAAAAGATTGAAAGCCAGAATATATAAAACACAAAACATTGAAAGCATTTTTAATCCAGGGTGCAATCCCTCTCACCCCCACCCTCCCTGCTAATTTATATATACCAACTTGTAGGTCGCAAAACAGTTGAGAAGATCAAATTCCCATGTTAGATATTTTGCATTTTAAGGGTGGCCACGGTGGTGCAGCAGTTAGCATTGGCACCTCACAGCAAGAGGTTCTTCAGTTCAATCCTCGGCTGGTGTGCCTTCTGTGCGGAGTCTGCATGTCCTCCCTGTGGCCGAGTGGGTTTCCTCTGGGTGCTCCGGTTTCATCCCACATCCCAAAGACATGCTGTAGGTGCACTGGACACTCTAAATTGGGCCTAGGTTTGAGTGTGTGCATGTGTGTGCCTTCTGTGGAAGGTTGGGCGGCGGGCTGGCAACTCAACACCGTAAAACTCCACTACCAATCATGAGCATCAGGTGATCTGCTGTGGCAACCCCTAAACAGGAAAAAGCCGAAAGAAGAAGAAGAAGATATTTTGCATTTTAGATATTTTGGCTTTCAGTCTTTTGAATTTTCGATCTTATGGCATATACCTAATGGAAGATAACCTGGCCTCTCACTAGCTAAAACCCATCTGTGCCGGATAAAACCCAACTGCCTGGGGGCATTTCACTTAGGAGTACCATGTAACACAGGCTGCATTTCTTTTTTTTTTTTTGTAGCTCTATCAACATTTCCACATCCTTCCATATTTCCTACATACTGGCCTGATAGATTTTTTTCAGTGTTTTATGTTTTGTTTGATTGTTTCTGTGGGCGCACGACTGTCAAATATTTTAATTACATGATTCTTCCTTCTGAATGAAGCTATAATATAAGACTTATGACTGGGTTGTCAATGTTAACCGACTTATTATGTGCTCAAGACATGGATGCCAAGAAATTCACCACAAGAGAGAGAAGCTCGAGAGGTAAATCTTGGCATCCATGTTGAGAACACATAATATTAGGTTAGGATCAGTGGCCCGGTCATAATTCTTTGTAGCACATGGAGCTCTAGCTGCTCTATGTACTACTAGTTACAGTTAAAAAGAAAACAATGCTAAATTTTTTGACAGCTTTCAAAGCCATAAAACACTTACCAAGTGCTATCAGAATGGCAGTGTAACACAGTCCTCACATTTACACTCACCTTCCATCCCTCTCAACTGTCCATATTTCCACAGAATGTCCAGAGTTTTACCTCATATGCTTGGTCTGTTTGTCATAAAATCCATGGTTTTCAGACCAATCACTGAGGATTGAAAATGCTAAATAATGACATACATTTAGGTTTCAGACTTTGTATCCTTCAGAAAATACAGGCAAACACGCATCCTGTTATTCTAGTAGCTTTCAAAGTTTATAACAGGAAGTTAAGGAGACATCACTGATAGACAGCAGGGAGAAACAATTTTTTTATTCTGTCACTGTCATTTAATGGTTAGTACTGGCAGATTTTACTATCTAGCCTGAGACCTGATCTTAACAACTTAAGCAGGCGGTGCTTAACATTTGTTAAGGTTGAGTCTTGCGACATTTTAGCGCTTAACTAATTTGTCTTTTTTCCAAGTATCATAGCATAATCACCTTGCTCCATGCACTACAAGGTTATTATACGGAGGTTCATGCATTCTGCATTATTTCCTCATTATAATACAATTACTTTTTCTCATTTTTAGTGTATATTAAGGGTGTTCCAAATACTATAATAAGTGCCATTGTTCTGCCCCAGCTTTCTACCTCAAAGAGAACAACAGGTCTCATTTTTTTGCATTGCATTTGTTTTACCATGATAGCTACATTATGATGTGTTGGGTCAGACTGAAAAGAAAGAGGTTTTGATTATGATATCCATCCATCATCCACCCTTCTATTGCATGCTGGCATCATAAATAAGTTAAGTGACTTTTAATGGTGAGACGGATAGCCAGCTGGCTGAAAGATAGAATCCATGAAGTAAGGGGTCAGGTTCCTCTTCAGAACATTTGAAAGTAACTAGTTGTATGCCCCAGTGCTCAATACTGGGACCCTTCCTTTTCAGTATGTACTTGAATGGGAATTAGGACTTTCAGTTAACTAAGTATGCAGATGACTGCAAACTAGGTATTATTGTCAAATCTCTATCTGATTCTCTTTTATTACAGCACAGACAACCCCTCACAAAAGAGTGGTGCATGGAAAATGACTAAAAATCAAATGTGAAAAAGTATAGCATTGCCACATTTAATAAATCAATGTACAGTCAGTACCCCACTCCAAAGTGATAATGTAGTCAGGGATCTTGGAATATTAATTTATAATTCCATCTCCTTCAACCACCACATAGCAGCAGTAATCAGCTATTTCTAATATCTATGATCATATCATTCAGATCAAAATAAAGTTAACATCCCTCTTTATGCTGCCTTAATTAGACCAATTATTAATTACAGTGCTCCATTTGGGATGAATCTTTCTGTAAATATTGAGTAATCGGAAAGGATCCAGAGGTTCCTAACCAGTAAGATTGTTGATCTAAAGTTGCTGAACTACCAGGACAAGTTTGTAGTGCTGTGCCTTTGCTCAAACTCTTATAGTCTCTTGAGTGTGAACCAGGCCTTGCATTCTGCACCATTTGTTTCAGTCTGCAGCATTATTGACCTCATCCTTTTGTACTTTTGCAAGTCATATAGGTTCACTAATACCAGAACAAGAAATTAAATCTCCAACAGCACATAAATCCAACATGCTGACAAGACAAATTCATTATCCAGCATCTACACCACATCTGGAAAAAAACTTTTCCTGCAAGATAAACAAACACACATTGTAGCCTCCTTAAAATTAATAAAATGGATGACTGGATGGGTGCACCTATACATTTATTTTGTCACTGACCTACTTTGCCCTTCTTTACAGTGGTGGTACAGCATAGAGTGGGTATTGCTAAAGTGTGAATGATCTTAAGACCCACTTACCTTGTATTTCACATGATCCTGACCATCCATCCATCCAGCCATCCAGCCATCCATACTTTTTATCCATAATTCCATTTACATTGTTAGTAAAAATAAATGGTTTATTTTTATAGCCAGGTGAGTTGTATTTTTATGGTTTACAGTGTGTCATTTCAGCAGGAAGGGTAGCAGAACAGTCAGATGCAGTCTTACTGAAATGAGCAGCTTTACTTAGGTACACAGTTGTGTCATGATGGGTAACCTTACCGAGATGCCTATGCTATCTCACTGAAATGGCTGGCCATATCTTGATGTGTCAGTTCACTTGCTGAATGCTAAATGAAAAAGAAAGGCTTCTAAGTTTTAAATTTTTTAAATTATTATGTTTATGGTAGGCATTATAGTGGGTCATATATCCTGTAGATCCTCATTGTATACAGTCGAAGTGAAGCAAGAGACCCAAACCAGCTACTGAGAGGAGACTGCTGGGAGAATACAAAATGTGAAGCATTGTCTCTGACCTCTGAAAACCTGTGCCTAAGCAAAACAATTCAAACAAACTAAACCAAAACATTAAGGCAATATACAAAAAAAGCCACACACATTAAAAAACAACAAAATGAAAACATTATCAACCAATAAAAAAATAAGTGTTTCTTGCAGGAGGAAGCCCCATGCACCCTGCACTTTATTATTTAAATATGCTAACTCCAAGGTCACATATCTGTAGGAAAACAGCAAACACCCTAAAAATACAACAGAAACAACACAGTGAAGCAGTACAGAACTAGACTGAAACACTGACAGTTCATAAACTCATCACAGCACTCCCCTGCCTAATTCTCTACCGCATGACTTTAACCTTCATTTCCTTGCAGTTAATCTCTGAAACTTCTCATTAACATTAACACAAAACTGAATGATGCTCTAAGATTCATAGACATACCACTACCAGCATTATCTGACAGTGCTGGTCAGCTTATTATCTCAGCAGCAATATTTTGCAATTCAGAGACAAGACTGAGCTGTACTGAGCTGCATGTTATTAACGACTCATCATGTCTCTGAATTAAACAATAGTCAGTAGTGCAGTTAGATATAACCACGCTCATGTTCCCTCTGTCAACCCATGTAACATAGTTTTATAGGTATCTGCTAACACACAACACAACACACACACACACACACACACACACACACACACACACACACACACACACACACACACACACACACACACACAGTCACACACACACATGCACACGCACATGCACGCACGCACACACAAACGCACGCACACAGCACACACACACACACACACACGCACACACACACACACACACACACACACACACACACACAGTCATGCACACAGTCACGCACACACACGCACACACAGACACACACACACGCACGCACACACAGACACACACACACACACACACACACACACACACACACACACACACACACACACACGCACACACACACACGCGCGTGCACACACGCACATGCACACACATGCACACACACAGACAACACACACGCACGCACACACACAAAAACACTTACAACACTCATGCACAATCACACAGTCACATACACACACAAACATCCACTCAGTTGCAATCATGTTTGTATACACACACACACACACACACACACACACACACACACACACACACACACACACACACACACACACACACACACACACACACACACACACGACTTTTGCTTTAGTTATCCTCTGTAGCATTAATAGCCTATCTTCTGCCCTAGGACATATTGGGTGTATGCCATCAAAAGACAGTATTTTTTTTCACTGTGCAGAGCTATACAATTTGAATCTCTTTACCACCCTATTCTGATGTCAGTGGAAATTACTGGGGTCAAGTACAGTGAAGCTATACAGAACATAGATTGAACCACTTGTAAACTGAATAAAACACTCCCCTAAATGGCTAAATCTTTTCCTACATGATTTTACTCTCCATTTCATGGCAATAAATATCTGAGTCCTCTCATTAACATTAACACAAGACTGAACAATAATTTTGGATTCATTGACATATTGCTTTCAAGACTGTCTGGACAATGCCAGTGAGCCCTGTAGCTTGACAGTGGTAATTAGCAATTCAGAGACACAATAAAGCAGCATGTCATTAGCAGTTCATTATTAGGTTTCTGAATTGAACTGCAGAGCAGTTAGAGCTAACAGGGCAAGTATTCCCCCTATCAAACCATGCAACCCAGTTACACATACCACTGCATGCACATGCCCGCACACTCACTCACACACACACACACACATACACACACACACACACACACACACACACACACACACACACACACACACACACACACACACACACACGGCTTAGCAATACTTATCTCCTATGGTACTAACAGCCCTGCTCCTGCATAGCAAGTGAAAAATGTACCTCAACAAAAGACAGTACACACTTTTCTGTGTAGAACTATTCTTTAAATTGATGTACCAGACTATTCTGATACTGGGAATAAGGTAGAGCACATGGTTAATTTGCATTAGGCACACCCCCAAACTGCTGCATTTGATTGCTGTCATGCTATGGGCCAGTGCCTTTGTACCACTGTAGTCTCTGATTTGCAAAACATAATGTACTGTGCAGTCTTCCTGAGAACAGGACTGTACAGTGTGTCATACATTTCTGAATTCTAGCCACAGTCCTAACAATAGGAGCTTTTGCTTAATTAGCACTTGGCATCAGAACTACTGTCCATGATGTTAAACAACTAAGTGAAACAATACATTCCCGAACTCTGCAACACAAACAATTAGTTATTCTGTCTTTTTTTATATTTTAGTTGATTGCGTTTTATAAAAAATTGATTACACACACCCTCACAATACTCAGGGAGTTAACTCACTCAAGCCGATAACTCCATTTTTGTATATTTTCAGTTCACACCCATACTGTCTTATTCTATCCAGATCTTTTTTGGACCTGGCGTCTTTAACCAAGTGACTTACCAGCTAATAATAGGCAACATTAGAAAGTACAAATAGTTATTAATAAAAATGACAATTAATTAGTTTTTCATGTATTATTCATTTTTTCATATTTATGTTCATATTTCCATAACTGATAGCCCTGTTATTGAAGGGTATGGTGTGAAATACCATGGTGGAAGACAGGAAAATTAATTGTCAATGTCTATTTATATTATACTATACCCAGGATATTGCCCATTGTTTGTTAGTAATTATGAAAATAAACAAAATTTCCATATATACTTAATGCTTCAAAAAACAAGTGACTTACCGACTGGAATAACACCAAGTGAAACATTAGATATCAAACTGTCTTTGATATTTGCATTGTAAGTTGCACATCTTTAGTTATATTCAATGTTATTTATATTGCTAATTATACAATTAAGTATAAATAAACATGCACTCACAGAGGAATTTTTGTTGCCATGTGAAAGCTTATGTCTGTTAACAAAAATATTCTAGCAATATATGTTTAGGTAGTGCAGTTTCCAAGATATGACAATTTGTTTGTGAAAGTTTAATGAAAAATATAATTTGGAGCTTGTGTGCATTATAATATACTATTTATGGAAAGACTATGGATGCACTGACTATTATTACCGCAAAAGTTACTTCTTACTGATAACATTGCTATTTGTACATTTTAATAGCTTTTATTGTTCACAAAATATTTACAATTGTTTATTTTATGCTTTTTAAGTTTATTTTTTAGAAACTACTGTGGAATGCAAGATGTGTGTAGTCTGCTAGAAGTGTGACATTCTACACCACATAGGTGTTAATGATTAGCAGACAGTAAGACTGTAAAACTACAGACCATTAATTTCTGTCAGTGTATATGGATCAGTATCCCAACCATCTTCTTTCCTTGCTGGCTGTACATCTGTATGTCCATAAATACAAAGAGTAGGTTTGTCTGGATCCTGACCAATTTGTCCCAAGACAACACTTGGTAATTTAAGAGTCTCTCCACTGGGCAACTGAAAAATATAAAAAATACAAATAAACATATTAAAGTTATAATGAGATAAATGAGGCAATTCTGTATAAGACAATTGTATATTTACTTCAACATGCATTAGAGATTTAGAGAGAGTGAGAAAGACTTAAAACTTTATTTTAAATTTCAAATGAGTAGTACTAGTATTATATTAAGTTCATTACATTTCATATATTTAGTCAGAATTAAGCTTGTAAGTTATATTGATGTAATGCTCTATCCAGCTAATTTCTTGATTAGACTAAATGTAATGAATTGCAGATGGTGGCCTTATTAAATTTTAGTGTCTAAATTTTATGGCACTATAATTAAGGACAGAGTGAAGACTCATTCTATAAATTTAGAGCATATCCATGTTAAACATCTCTTCTATACAAGACATTAATGCTGTGTCATTAATTTTTTTTTTTTACTGGACTACAGTAATGGAACAATGCCTTCGTGGATCACCAATAGATCAGAATGGATCTATTTTAATTTTTTTTTTTTTACCTGAGGTCAATTTACTTTGAATGGAAGATAATCTAAGGATTAGGATAATCTCTGGAATAGACTGCCCATACATGTCAAGCAGAGTGCCTCTTTGGCCCTCTTCAACAGGAACCCTGATGATTGGATGGGAGATAGGAAATTCACCCGGGGATCACGTCAGTCACCCTGCTAGACAGGGGTCCAGGGAAGTAAATACCGTGGGAAGAAATAACCAGGGAATTGTTATGGCTAGGCTTGTATAGGCCTTAGGGTTGATCGCCTAGTACCAACCTGCGAACCTATGAGTGAGGAATATTATTTTGCCAGTAGTACAACAGATATGGTTTGGTAGTACTGTGAGAATGTTACTGAGACACAACACTTTGTAGTCATCTTTGGGTTCAATAATACATTTTTAAAGTACTTTCCCAATCTGGTAGCAGGGAAAAAGATAATTTTTATTCTTCCTGCCTGTGGCCAGGAAGACAACATCTAGTTCTTCATGTAATACCTGTGGGTAATGGAGGAGCTGATTAGAATGTTTGCAGTTCTCAGCCTACATTACTTTTGTGGCCAAATTGGTAGGATGAATCAACCACAAAGTAGCCCTCCTATGACCGATAGTAGGTCCAGTATGAGTCCTTATAATTAATATTTTTTGAAAGAAATTTTATAAACAAACACACTAACATACCAGAACCAAAAGCAGCTACCTACACAAGAGTTTACATTGACAAGCTATATACAACACAAATATTCATTAAACCAACCAATCTATATAAATCAATTGTAAAGCAAAAGCAGAAACAAAATAATGTAATAACAAATTCAAGTTAACTAATAATTATATTCTGTACTTCTTTTGTTTGTTTTTATTTTAGCAATCAAGATTTCTTTTTCACACACAACAGTCATTATAATTATAAATTCTGTAAATGAAGATGTAACATCACTTTCCTCAATGTTTGTAGTATTTCTTCTGGCTATTGTTAATAACCTTCAATGAAAGGGATACTAGGACTTAGGTACAGAGATGGGAATTGGATCATTAAACATCACTAAGAGTTTAGTTAACATAAATTTGTCAAACCCTAAGGCTTATAAAAAATACAAAAAAAAAAAAAAAAGAACACAAAAAAACCCAACAACTTATTGTAGAGAAAATCTATGACCTAAGAGAAAAGCCCAGGCATTTGCAAGGAACTTCCTTTCTGTCTGCCGATGAATTCTTTCTCAGAAAAAGTTGCAGAACTTTACAGTCATAAATCACATGCTGCCGATCAAATTTGATTAACAATTTATACGTTCAACAACCAGTCCTTTCCTTTCTGTATGTACTTTCAATTTTTTGTGGCTTTGTGGGGTGATAAATGGACTATGTAGAAATTTCTGTGAGAATAATCTCCAAAATAAAGCTAATGTGGTATTTTTTGCTTAAATGTTTTATTGATTTTACAAAATTAATGTAATTTCATAAGTTTGCAATATAAAACATAATTTACACAGGTTAACAACTAGATGCAGTCAGCAACTATAAAGTCTAAACAAACTATTTACAAAGGTATCTAAGTTTAAAAGATATTATACATTTTTACATTTAAAACTTCATTTCTTGAGGTATTACAATAATATCTCTCCATTATTTTGTTTACTTTCTTCCATGAGTTGTAATAAGATGTGGTTCTTTCTGTTCTCATTCTAATGGTTCTCATTTCCATTCATAATGCATTCAATACAATGTTTCTGTATTCTTTAAAATGTGGATGAAGTCTCACTTTTCCAGTTGGTAGTAATGGTTTTGTGTGCTATAGCAAGTAGTGTTCATAAAAGTCAACACTTTGTTCTAGCAACCCATTGGGGTATGGGAACATTAAATAAAATCAAAGATTCAGACAAATGGAAATTATCATTAAAAGCTATTTGCAAGAAAAAATTAACTTTATCCCAAAATGGTTTAAGTAAATGACAGCCATAAAACATATGCCTCCAATCTGCTCTCAAGTTCCTTTTACATCTCCAGCATCCTATATTTTGTTTAAACATTATTTCCATTTTATGTGGTGTTATAAAGGACGTATGAATAAATTTCCATGTGAACAGTTTACATTGCAATGAAAGAGATGTTTGCTTTGTTGAGAGAAGTATTAATTTCTTGTCTTTCTCATTTGGCATTTGTTTATTTATTGTTTTATAGTAGTCCCAATGATTCTTTATATGATACAATTTTGTTTTAATTATTTTATAAATGTTTGATAAGTAACCTTTTCTATGAACAGCTTGTGTTGTTGAAAAGATCAAGTGTTCTATAAATTTAGGTATATTTTGTCTGATTGTTAATTGCATTGTCTCTATTCTATTTGGATGTACTGCCTTATATCCTGTATGCTTAGCATAAATCATTACCTAAATCATATTTCTTTCTCATTTATTCCTTTGTTAAAACTTTTCCAGAGTCTAGCAACTGATGCTAATAAGTTAGTTCATGCTTTCTAGGAGTTTTGATTATATCTGTATCAAAAGGTTTAATGTTATTTTGTCTGCATGCAATATGATATAGCAAGAATGACCAAGCTTTTATGTTGGGATTCCTATTCATAAGGGTTTTATATCCTTTTAATATGTTTTTTTTTAGAAACTTAGAACTTATGTGCTTCTGTTTGTTTTCTGTAAAATGTTCTCTCATTATCGAAAGAAAATTATTTGATGCCAACTCAGTATATCATGATGATAATGTAAGACCTGATTTTAACAATATCTTTTCATGTATGTGTTTCCATATGGCTGAATAAACATTATTTACCCATAACGATATTGTTTTTATATTAAATGACAGTGCATATATTTATATATCTGGAAGACTGATTCCTCCTGCTTCCCAGTCATTTAAGTGATGATTCAGAGCTATTCTGGGATTATTAGGAAACCATAAGAAATTTAGCATTAGTTTATTAAATTATTTTATGTAAGATTTAGGAGCAGGTATAGAAAAGGCTTGTATGAAGTATAATATTTTTTGAAAAATAATCATTTTAATTATATAATGCCTGCCCTCCATTGTAAAAAAAGTATTTATTCTATTTTTGAATGAGTGTTGTTTTAATGTTATTTAAAATATTAGTTTATTGTGTTAGTATTTTTAAGATATTAGCATCATTTTTTGTGTAATATAACTTTAAGCCACAAATTAATATAGCGCTTGAGAAATATTTACATAAAGTTGCTGTATATAGCAAAACTAAGCATTCAATTACTATAAGGTTAGTAAACTAAACCTACATTTTATGTGAAAATAGTTCAAAAGGCATATTTTCCTATATCATTAAGCTTTTGGACTGGAGCCAGTTTTTAGGGTTTATGGTTCAGGAGTGTCTGTCCCTATTTCTCAGATATTGAAGCAGTCTTTAAAAGATACCTTGTTTCCTGGATGAGCAGTAGACAAGCTGTTTTTAGAGTTGTGACCACTCTCTCTCTGGGAAGACACTCAGAAGACAGAAAGGCGGTTTCTTGTAAAAACCCAGGCTTTTCGTTTAGATCATAGATTCTCTTTATAATAGGATGATATTTGTGCTCTTTTGTGTATTAACCATTCTTCTTTCCCTGTTGCAAAATCACTTGTTTTTTACTGGAAAATAGCAATGAGGCCTGTTAATTTCTTACTTCCTTATTTGCTAGAATTAACTGTTTTCTGTAAACAGCTTGTAGTTTTACAGAGGTAAATGAGCTACAGTCTATGTTCTGGCTGAGTACTGCAGCAGTTTTTCAGTGCGGATGTTTTCTTTTTTCCCTTTGACGCTTTGTAGCAGCTTTGTCTCACATATGAGCAAATCTCTCTGTTCTACAGAATCTTTTTTTCCTGTGTGCAGCAGTTCTCTCATATTTATTGTTTCTTTCCCTTGAAATAAGTATAACAGCAATATATGTGCTTGACAAAAAGTGTTTTTGTGCTAATTAATTCCAGTTGGTGTCTTGAGAGACACATACTTCTTATCACTGATATTTTTATCACTCTGAGAATTTAAGGATCAAATACCCTGTTCCACTTGGCTATTTGTATAATTATGTTTTTCAAGTTGTCACTTTAATTTCCAAGGCTGGAATGTTATTATTTACCTCCTGTTAAATTTATTATTCTAGGTGGGATTCCTTTGAATTTTAGTTAATGCATGATGTCATGACAGAATGGTCAGATAATGTGAAGACATTATAGCTTATTATTAAACCTTATGTTCCCTACCAAGATGAGCTGTTGTATTCTGGGTTGTTATTTAAAGATGACAGTATTATTATTCCTACTCCATTACATGACATTATGTTATCTAATGTATATGAGGATTACTTTGTTGTACACTTGGCTGAAATGCACCATTCGTTCTATCTTTTACATTAAAAATAGGGTCATATACACAGAAGGAAGGAACTATCCATGAAAGCCATAAAGTTTTAAGCTCCGATTGAAGAAATATATTTTGAATTACGCATGAACCTATGCATCTAATAATGGAGCAATTAACAGGCATTACTGTTCACACTGAGTATCATTATACACTACAAAAACAACAGAATATATAAAAAAGGTTTAGCAAGGTCAAGGAATGGCAACACATGAAAGAAAATCTAGTCAGTGCATAGTAATGCTGGTAATAATAGTAGTAGTAGTAGTAATAATAATAATAATAATAGTAATAATAATAATAATAATAGTAATAATAATAATAATAGTAATAATAATAATAATGATAGTAATAATAATAATAACATTACTTCTTACTGACACATTTTTGCTTTCCTATAATTCTAACCTATTCAATATAGATTCCCAGTGAGGTGCATCTACATTTAATACCAAAGAGGAAAGTAAATGGAAAGCACTTTCTCCTTACAAAACCATTTCTTCCCAACTGGCTTTTTATGTCTTACTGAATTGTGTTTATTGCACTCCTCCCATTAGAAATGTATGTATTATCATTCTTTTATGAGCTCACATATCAGCATGAATTTCAGCTTGAATATAGCTGTATACGACATTACTTTAGTTCCCATATCTTTGATACTCTGTACTGTTTAGTAATGTCATTAGATTTACATTGCTAATTTACTGCTTCAGGGATGTTCTGTAATGTGTAACACTGCCACTTCTTAGAAATTACTACACTTTATATCTTTGTGTGATAATTCATGTTTATTCCATTTTAACTGATTTCATTGTTTTTTTTGTATACTACTCCTTCTTTAGAGCTTGTTGAAACGTTCTTGTATTGTACATCTACTATTTCTTGGATCTTTTCTCCATGGGCCTCTACTGAAAATGTGCAATATAATCCAGTCAGCCTTTCCAGGTAAACAAAAGCAACTCTCCTGGAATATAGTATTATTATATTACACTATTATGAGACAGTTGCTCATCTTCTGTTAACATTCGCCATGTGCGCCTTTTTACCTTTCTGAGAATGGTACAACTCTTTGGTGTTCTTGGAAGGGCCACAACTGATTAATATGAACCCATTTAAGTAAAGTTTTACTCGTGCTTTTCTCTTTATTTCCATTTGATAGGCTGCAGAGGAAAGTTTGCCTGTCATTAATAATGGTTTCTCCCATTTGGGAAGAAACTTTTTAGTCTTGGCCTTTTCTCTGCTGTATGAAAAATATACTGAGTTGTTACCTATTTGGTATGCCCTGCTGTGCTGGCCTTTTCATTTTAGTAAACCTCGCAAGCCTGCAGACTATTTTCCAAACTGTTTTCAGCAAAGGTAAACATTTCTTTTATGTGATCTCTTAAATGTGTTTCAAACTCATGGACAGTGTTGGCATGTCTGAGGCTTGTATATATATCTTCTCTGGTCTACAGAATATATAAAGGTAGAGTCATTGTCCTTCCAGACATCATTTCAAAGGATGAGACTTATTGTGCATAACATAAATGGTCATTCATATCAGTGGTAATTTTATACAATTGTCTTTTCCTGAGGAGCTGAAATACTTTTTAGTACTTGGACTAGTCATTATTTTAATATATGTAATCTGACAGTTTGTACAATGGATTAAGGTGGTGAGCTCTAATTCATGTGTCATAGGGTTTGATTCCCTAAGCTCTTCAATGATCTCTTGGACTACAAGCCTAGTAAGTACTTTTGGACTATCATTTAATTTGCTCATTCAAAGTCATCTGTCGTACAAGCCTTTAATTCTTGCCACTTATTTGTAGAAATTGGAAACTGAGATGCTGACCTTAAGATTGGCAGATCTTCATTGAGCAAGTCCTCCTTGCAGCTATGCTGATATGTAAATACGATATTTACTCAGAGAATCAGCTATGTGCATTAGCTTACCAGGTTTATACTGACATTGATGATCAAATTTTTGCAAAGATAGTGACATTTTTGAAGAGGTGTAGGTACTTTGTGTAATGACTTTTTTAAATATGCTCTGAAGTAGTTCATAGGTTCATAGGCAGGTACAAGGCTATCTGCCTGAAGACATTTATAAGCCTAGCCGGAATGTGTTGGCTTTCGCCGCCCCCTTAGATTACTTCCCTGTGCCTCTGTCCAGCAGAGCCATTGAAGTGATCCCCGGGGTAAACTTTCTGTTTCCCATCTACTTGTCAGGGTTTCTCTTGAAGAGTGTTAGTGAGGAGCTCTGCCTAATGTAGACTGGAATCTTGTTCCAGAGCATGGGAAGTCTCTGGGTCAGGAATCTATCCCTCCAGCACGTCCTATTTATTGTTGTGGTGAGGTTTAGATCCCTAGAGTGTGTGGCTTGAGGGGATATGATTTTCTTTAGATGGAGCATGTCCATCAATTCTGGGTTGGACATGGCCTTGTATGTCAGGCAGAGATCACCTCTGAGTAGGAGGTATGCAGCCGAGTACAGCTGGAGTTTCTTCAGTTGAGCTGCATAGGCCATCTGTTTGAGGCCAGTGATCCTCTTGGTGAGGTAATTCTGTGGTCTTTCCAGCTGTTGCAGGTGTCTTGTAAGGTACATCCCAAATGGGGCGTTGTACTCTATGATGGGTGTAATGAGTGATGCGTAGAGGGGCACAATGACCTCTTTTGATCTGGATGCAAACCCTTTTGTGATTAGGTGGGCCACATAGAAGGATTTTCTAACCACTTTGGCAATGTGATTATCAAAGGAGAGATTACTGTCTACTTGGGTCCCCAGATCCCTTATTACGTCTTCCATATTTAGGGGGCTACCACCTATGTGGTAGTTTGTGGGTACTTTGTTTTTCCAAAGGGGATGACTATGCACTTTTTGGCATTTAGCTTGAAGCCATGGTTTTGACACCAGGTATCTGTCTCAGTGAGACCCTTTTGGAGGATGTCTGTGTCAGCTGGAGAGTCAATTATAGCCCCTAGTTTGCAGTCATCTGAGAACTTGGTCAGCCATAGTCCTCCTGTGCTTGCCCGTACCTCTGAGAAGTATATGCTGAACAGGAGGGGTCCTAGGGCTGAGACCTGGGGAACACCACTTGTAACCGGTTTAGAGTCAGACCTAGCTCCCGCAACTCCTACCATGTGGGTTCTGTCTGTGAGTCAGTTGACAACTCACCTCATGACTTAGGGGTTTATTTTTAGGCTGGTGAGCTTGTCTATAATACCAGAATGGGGAATGGTGTTGAAGGCTTTTGTGAGGTCTAGGTAGGCTGTGTGGACCACCTTTCCCTTGTCTATAGCCTTGGTAACTGTTGCAAAGAAGTCCAGCAGGTTTAGGAGGCATGATCTGCCCTTAACAAAGCCGAACTGGGTAGGGTTCAGTGTTTGGAGGTTCCCAATGTCTCTGTTAATGAGATCCATGATGATGCGCTCCATAGCCTTGCAGACCAAGCTCTCAGGCTTATAGGGTGATAGTTCCCGGGGTCTGTTGTGGCTCCACCTTTTTGGAGCAGAATAACCATTGCTGTCTGCCACTGTAAGGGCATGTAACCTGTGGAGATGCTGAGTTTGAACAGTGTGTTTAGGTGAGTGGTTAGTTCATCTTTGAGCTTGTGTAGGATGCAGCCTGGGACACCATCCAGTCCCATTGATGCTGTGTTTTTGGCTTTGGAGAGGGCTGTTTTAACCTGAGTGTCTGTGATTTCTGGGGCATTACATTCTTCGTTATGGTTATGAGCCCTTCTGGGGGTGAGAGGTAGGTGAAGGTTGCACTGAACCTGTCTGCCAGGATGTTGGCAATATTGTTCGGTTCAGTGTATTTTGTGCCATTCTGCACTAACTCTGAGCAGATTTGAGAATTGCCCACTTCGATTCTTGACATAGCTAAAGGATGCCTTGTGGTTATCTTTGGAGTCCTTGGCAATTTTTCTTTCGAAACTAACCTTGGATGATTTTATGAGGGATCGTAGTTTCTAGCTGATACTAATCAGGGATGTCTTCCCTTCATGGGATTTTACTCTTTTCTGTACTAGTTTCCTCCTTCTATTGTATAGCTTGTTTATGACAGGGGTAGACCAGACTGGTTCCCTTTTTTTGGAGGAGTGAGTCTTGATTTTGCTTGGGATAGCCCGATCCATGCATTCTTGTAGGTGCCC
Source organism: Protopterus annectens (assembly GCF_019279795.1). Lineage (NCBI taxonomy): Eukaryota > Metazoa > Chordata > Ceratodontiformes > Protopteridae > Protopterus > Protopterus annectens. The sequence continues at coordinate 845,116,865 of NC_056732.1, forward strand.
ATAGAGTGCATTAGTAAAGGATTTTGCAGCTTGATCTGACTCCTCTGTAATTCTTTTACCATAGATATTACCATAGAACGTTTGACAGCTAAAACTATGAAATTACCTCTTTTTCTGTCTGATATTAATATGTGTACATCAGTTAATGCTCTACATCTAAAATATATTGAGCTGGAATGTTAAAATAATGCTGCATAAAGACATTACTAAGTGGTATCTTCCTGTAGAGTAGTAGGTTGCATTACTCACATCATAGAACTTGACAGTTGATGCTGTAGTAATCCAGTACTGAACCATTTTTAGGCTTTCTCTTACTCTTTAGATCACAACCATCCTGCCATAATTTATCATAATGCCTTTACTTACTTACAGTTGCTTTTACTTTGTCAGTATCAGGATTACACCCTCCTGAAATCAAAGCATGACACATCTATTTAACAGAAATCAACACAGATTTGATACTGGCTGTTGGCTCAACTTTAAGTCATTTAACTTCATTTAAAAAAATATCCAGTGGCCTTACTTGGTGCATATCATTATGCTCCTGCTTGTTAGCACCCCCAACTAAAATGTCATCAGTTGTGTTGACTAGTCCATCTATCCCTCAGCTATACTCGCTTAATCTCTCCAGAACACTTTTGGAGCAGAAATGGTTCAAAATGGTAACACCTTTCTACCAAGAGGTGCATTAAAGGTACATAGCTTAGAGCTATCATTCGGCTTAATGTGCCAGAAGCCTTGGTTAGCATTAAACAAAAAGAATAAATAATCCCCTACCTGTTCAGTTGTTTGAAGCAGAAAGCATTCCTTTTTGATCCCTGTATTTAGGTCTTGAGGTTCTATACCTATCCTTAATTTGTCTTGATTCACAGTTGTCATCATGATATTCACCCATTCCGTTGGAACAGTCTGCTTGAAAATGACTCCCAAAATTTTATATACTTTAACTCCTGTTTAGTTCTGGCTATGAACATAACTAATACTTATTTCACAGCGTGAGATACATGTATTATCTCAGGGGAATTATATTACGATATTCACCTTGCAGACAACTAAGCATTCAATCAGATAAACTACATATGCAAAATGTCATCTGCACTTTGTAAAACACATTCACCACTCTGTGACTTGTGTTTCTGAATTTGCAGAAAACTACTAATCACAGAAACCCTTTTAATGCATCTGAGCGACATATCAGCTTCCTTATTGTTACAGTTATGCCTGTCTGCACAATGAGTATGAATCTGCACATTAGACTCACCAATTAATTGTTTCTGTTTTGCAGTAGTCATGAGTCTGCTCAAGCATTTATGCTGAACACCTCTGCAAGTGTTCCCTCTGAGTGCATAAATGTACTGACTGTGCTATTCCAGCACTATTAGACTCTACTAATTTGACCTTTTATTGTGCCACTGTTAACATCTTGCAACACCTAATAAGTCACTCTGCAACTATACTGCATAAATGTGTTTAATCATGTGATTCACAAGCATTTCATCTCAGAATATTTGATTACTTTAGTTGAGCTTGCAGTGATTCTATCTGGAAAAACAGCCCTTGCTTTTTGCATTTGTACACAGATTCTAACTACACTTGACCTCATAGTTTTGTCTGCGAAATTATTATGAATGAAGTATGCACACTGACTTAAACATTATATTATTTACATTATATTATTTACATTCAGTATATTAAAAGTGGATTCAGATGATATGCTATACATTGCCCCAGTATCTTGCATGAATACAACTGACATACATTTGATCAGTAGCCTTCCAGGCCTATATTTACCCTTGTTGTCTTCAGCAGCTTGAAAGGAATGTATATCATCTCTACAGGAGATAATAGTAGTTATTGTATTAACTGTATGGTTCATGTTGATTTGTTAACAGTGATCTCAGCAAGTGTCATGACAGATAATCCATACAGATGAAACACATTCACTGTTAAAGAAACAAATGTTCTTGAATAGGTACAAGTCTCCAAGCAATCTATATGTGAGGGGACACCCACATACCCTCCAGTTTATATATATATATATATATATATATATATATATATATATATATATATATATATATGTATATATATGGGATCGGTACTGATCCCCGAAGGAACTTTTCACCGAAGCACAAATAGCCAGGCATACTTCTGCGTAAGTGCTTTTTGCCAAAAAAGCACTTTCGCGGAGGTATACCTGCAGCTAGAGGGAGTCGTGGGGGAATGACTGTTGCGGAGATCGTACTATGGTGCAGATAAGGAAATATTCCCTTTTTCTCACTGTAGTGCGATCTTGGAGTGAGAATATTAAAGTAGGGGGTGTGTGGGGGGCACAGTAGATTTATTGTTTTTTTTTTTTAAACGCACTTTAACGAAACGCGTTTTTGGTGAAAGTGCTTTCATTAAAGTGTGTCCATTGATTGCGGATTTGGACTATTGAACTTTCGCTCAATAGTCCTAAATCTATGTATATATACTAGCTCCATGTCACACAATAGTGGAGAAAGGACACCCTGAATGATCACTGAGAGTGATTTTCATTTATATCAGTTCATAGTTATGGCACTCACAGACCATAAACTATTTCAACTTTAAAAAGCCTTTACACAAGGCACCTAAACATCTTCAAATAATGTACCTGTCTTTGCAAAAAATATGATCAGCAGTTTCAGTATAAACCTGGTAAGCTAACATACATAGCTTATTCCCTGAGTAGATCATTTCTGCATGACTGCAATCAAACAATTGACTGTTCCCTGTGCTATATGGACAATGTGGGATCCCTTTCATCATTATTATTTTCAATATCTGTGATAGGTTTAGGCTTTGTTTTGTACTCTTTCTTACTGACAGCTGTTATTTTGCACAGTTTCAACTCCTCAGACATGCTTTAAGCTGAATATTTGAAAATGTACTTACCCCATGTGCAGCACGGTGTTCTGGTTTCCTCCCACGTTACAAAGACATGCATCCAGAGCATTTCTCCCTGGGCCTCTGCTGAAAATTGGCTTTGTTCCAAGTCGGACTTTCCTGGTAAACAAATGTTAAATACATAAAAAAAATGGTCCTTGTAGGAAATGTTCTTTAGGCCTTGTATCTTTTTAGTAAGGTACCACTGTGGACTTTCCAGTTGTTGCATGTGTCTGGAAAGATCCATGCCAAAGGGGCATTATGTTTAATGATTGGCCTAATGAGGGCTGAGTAAAGGGGGCAATATCATCCATAGATATAAACACAATCCATTTGTTTATAAGCTGTGCAATATACAAGGACTTTCTTACACAACAGACACATGTTGCTCAAAAGTTAGTTCACTGGTCCCATAAGTTCCCAAATCCTGAACAAATGGGTCAACTCTTAGGGTGGTATTTAGCAATAACAATATGTGGTAGTTCCCTGGGATAGATGACTTCCCAAAGGATACAATAATGCATTTTTTTGCATTTAATTTCAGTCCATAATTTTGGCACTGGTTAATTATTTGAGACAAATCTTCCTCTAGAATGACTAATGATTTGGGGATTTAATGACTGCTCATAGCTTGCAGTCATCTGCAAACTTAGTCGGCACTTTTAGGACTTGGTCTTGTGTGATTTGTGGAGGCAAGCCAGTTTTAGGTATATCTTGAGGGACAGATGGAGGGGAGAGAGGGGTAAAGTTATACCTAAGTTTATTAGCCAGTAGGTTCACTATATCTTTAGCTCAGTCTAGGTAATATCATTTGCATTCAGCTCAGTACATTACTATATTGTGCTTTTGAGATTACAGACATAACTAAAAAATGCCTTGTGATTATCTTTGGCTTCGGTGGCTAATTTATCCTCAGAGCTGGCTTTGGTGAATTTTATTAATCTCCTGAGATGTTGTTGATTATATGGCTCCACCATGTGGCTTTGTTTCTAAGGTTTGCCCTGCACTTGTTCCTATGGGGTACAGCTGCATCTATGCAGCTATTTACATGCTGGCATATTTTGGTGGTGTACATTTCCATGTGTTCAGTGGAGTTAACTGGGTTTGGTGGAGATTTGAAGCTTACTAATGTATCACTCAGGAGTAGGTAGTTTGTCTTAAAGAAATTACTAAAGGTATCTTGGGTGGAAGGGATCTCTGTTTTCAGTTTTATTTTGAAGGAAACTGCATTATGATCAGACCTAACAGGTGATGAAAATATGAAAGGGATGGTGCAAGATGCTTCCATATTAGTAAGGACAAGATCCAAGATGTTATTTCCCCCAATTTGTACTCTGGCTAATTGTTCTAAGGCATATATATTGACTAAGTTAGGGAGTCTTTGTGATTATGTACTAGTGATGGTGTAGCTTTCCCACTTTATAGTCGGATAGTTTAGATCACTTAGGAAAATG